>NW_027362978.1:0-397500 GCF_046119375.1 Phyllobates terribilis | reverse complement strand
GCCACCGTCTGGCTTAGACCTGCCTCCGCCGCGGGGGGTCCTCGACCCACCGGCGGACAGGCACGAGGATTGGGAGAGGGGGGCTGGCCGTCAGGGTCCGCCGCGGCTCCGGCACTAACCCGACGACGCGGAGGTCGCGTGGGTGGTCGTCGGCCAGGCCGTGTCGGCGTCGCCTTCCAGAGTAGTCCCTCTTCCCGCTCGCGCCCGTAACCTCAAAGGGATGCCCGAGCGGCTTTTCCTCCCAGGGCTGCTCCCCGCCCGGGGGCGGGAGCGCATGGGGAACCCCAGGTCGGCCTTTCACCGTACTCCCTACCTCTTGGCCCTCGTTCCTTCTCCCGTTCTCCATCTAACCCCTTGGCTCTGGGGTTTCCGCGCTCGCTCTCTCTCTCCTTCTCCCTGCCGAGCCGCCAGGGAGGATGAGGGTCGAAGGGGAAAGGTGACGGTCGGGCTGGGGCACACCACACGGTGAGAACCCCCTTCGCCTGCCTCCACACATCTGTCGTCCTCCCCACTGACGTAGGGGCCCGGGAAAAGACTGGAAATCGCGAAGCTCGGCAGTGGCGCGGAGACGCCACCCACCGCCGCCGCTGTCGCCACCGCCGCGGAGGCCGCCCTGTCGGACGCGAGGGGCGGCGCGGGCCTCCGCTGGCCGGTTACGCATCTGGAAGAAAAGGGCCGCCCTCGGAGAAGATCGGTGTGCTTCCCCGCACAGGAAGCGATTCGGACGACGGCCCCCACGCCTGGGTGGGTGGGCGCCACGCCGTTCGCCCGTGCGGGTCGTCGGACCGCTGCCTTCGCTCGGGTCGGGCCAATCTCCCCACGGCTCGGCCACCTCCGCGGACGGGAGGCGAGGCCGGCGTGCGCGCCCAAAGATAGGTGTCGAAAGCCCGGGGGTAGAGGAGGAAGGGGACCGCTCACCTTAAGCCAGCGCGAGCTCCAAAGCCCGGGCCGAGCGAGCGGCGCCACCTCCCCACCCGGGAGCGCTCGCCAGATCGATCGGAGGAAGAGCAGGGGTGCGTGGAGGGACTTGCCCAAGTACGGAGGCTGCTAACCCCTGTCGTCGGGAAATACGTGCCCAAGAGTCCTGGAAGCGAGACTCGGGTACAGGCGCCCTTGCAGAGGGGGTACTGGATGTGGAACTGGGGTCAAAGCCACAAAAGCATCCGCCCTCATGGAGCCTCTCCCGGGCCTAAAAATCCAGATTTTAGCCTTGACGGCGCCCCCATGTGGAGAACCAGGGCCCGTGGGGGGGGTCTGGCCAGGCTCACTTCAACCCAGGAACACCTCTCTGACTTGGGATAGGCGACCGGCAAAAGTCCCCCCACGCAGCTGCGGAAGCCTGGGTTCAGCCAAGGTGCAGACCTCCAGCCGAACAGGGACTCATAGCCAAAACGCGTACCCGGGCCTACGGAGGTGAAAACCTGCTTAAATGAGTCAAAATGTGTCGGGGCTGAGAGGTACCTCTCTCTCATATATTCTGCCGGTGGTGTGCAAAACTGGGTCTTTGTATGGAGTGTCACCCTATACCCACTTTAGGGACGCATTCCAAAAAGTACCCGATCGCCTGGAACTGTCAGGCGGATTCGGCTCCCTGGAATTTCCTCATTCTGGTTCTTTTTCACTTTTTGTCTCTTTTGCGACATCTAGTGGGCAGGCTGCATTACTGCAACCAGGGACACCTCAAAACGCTTGGAACTGGGGAGCGGGCTCAATTTACTAACGTTTTGCGGGTCCTGGAAGTCAAAATTGTGACTTCTGAAAACGACTAAGTATGAAGGACTCATCGGGCGAATCGCTCTGGAACTGAAATCGGATGCGCTCACTCACATTTTCCCCTCTCTGGAAGTCTGACACAAGTTGAAAAATTTTCTAAGTCCACAAAAAAATTTTTTTCAACTTTTTTTCAATTTTCCCCCTGTGGGATATATATTTTACCCACACATTTGGAGCTCTCCTGGGATGCCCTCTAACATATTATAACCTCATTTTGTGGAAGTTTTCACAAAATTGTGAAATTTTCAAAAAGTCAGAAATTTTGACAAAAACGACTAAGTATGAAGGACTCATCGGATGAATCGCTCTGCAACTGAAATCGGATGCGCGCACTGACATGCTCCCCTCTCTGGAAGTCTGACAAATGTGTGAAAATTTTCTAAGTCCACAAAAAATTTTTTTTACAACTTTTTTTCAATTTTCCCCCTGTGGGATATATATTTTACCCACACATTTGGAGCTCTCCTGGGATGCCCTCTAACATAGTATAACCTCATTTTGTGGAAGTTTTCACAAAAAAGAGAAATTTTCAAAAAAGTCCAAAATTTTGCAAAAACTACTAAGTATGAAGGACTCATCGGATGAATCGCTCTGGAACTGAAATCGGATGCGCTTACTTACATGCTCGCCTCTCTGGAAGTCTGACACATGTGTGAAAATTTTCTAAGTCAACAAAAAAAAATTTTTTCAACTTTTTTTCAATTTTCCCCACGTGGGATATATATTTTACCCACACATTTGGAGCCCTCCTGGGATGCCCTCTAACATAGTATAACCTCATTTTGTGGAAGTTTTCACAAAAAAGTGAAATTTGCAAAAAGTCAGAAATTTTGCCAAAAACGACTAAGTATGAAGGACTCATTGCGCGAATCGCTCTGGAACTGAAATCGGATGCGCTTACTCACATGCTCCCCTCTCTGGAAGTCTGACACATGTGTGAAAATTTTCTAAGTCCACAAAAAAAATTTTTTTCAACTTTTTTTCAATTTTCCCCCTGTGGGATATATATTTTACCCACACATTTGGAGCTCTCCTGGGATGCCTTCTAACATAGTATAACCTCATTTTGTGGAAGTTTTCACAAAAAAGTGAAATTTTCAAAAAGTCAAAAATTTTGACAAAAACGACTAAGTATGAAGGACTCATCGGATGAATCGCTCTGGAACTGAAATCGGATGCGCGCACTGACATGCTCCCCTCTCTGGAAGTCTGACACATGTGTGAAAATTTTCTAAGTCCACAAAAAAAATTTTTTACAACTTTTTTTTCAATTTTCCCCCTGTGGGATACATATTTTACCCACACATTTGGAGCTCTCCTGGGATGCCTTCTAACATAGTATAACCTCATTTTGTGGAAGTTTTCACAAAAAGGTGAAATTTTCAAAAAGTCAGAAATTTTGCCAAAAACGACTAAGTATGAAGGACTCATCGGATGAATCGCTCTGGAACTGAAATCGGATGCGCGCACTGACATGCTCCCCTCTCTGGAAGTCTGACACATGTGTGAAAATTTTCTAAGTCCACAAAAAAAATTTTTTTAAACTTTTTTTCAATTTCCCCCCCCGAGGGATATATATTTTACCCACACATTTGGAGCCCTCCTGGGGTACCTTCACACATATTTCCCCTCTCTATAGAGGAAGACTGGAGGGCCTCAGCCCAAAATTCTGGAACTGTTTCTGTACACCGCAGCACTATTAACCACTTCGCACCAGAGCCTGTTTTTGCCTTCGTGACCAGGCCAATTTTTTCAATTCTGACCACTGCCAGTTTATGAAGTAATTACTCTGGAACGCTTCAATGTATTCCCCTGACTCTGAGATTGTTTTTTTCATGACATATTGTACTTCATGATAGTGGTAAAATTTCTTCGATATAACTTGTGTTTATTTGTGAAAAAATCGGAAATTTGGCGAAAATTTTGAAATTTTCAAACTTTGAATTTTCATGCCCTTAAATCAGAGCGATATGTCACACAAAATAGTTAATAAATAACATTTCCCACATGTCTACTTTACATCAGCACAATTTTGGAACCAAAATTTTTTTTTGTTAGGGAGCTATAAGGGTTAAAAGTTGACCAGCGATTTCTCATTTTTCCAACAAAATTTACAAAAACATTATTTTAGGGACCACATCATATTTGAAGTCACTTTGAGGGGTCTTTATGACAGAAAATACCCAAAAGTAACAACATTCTAAAAACTGCACCCCTCAAGGTGCTCAAAACCACATTCAAGAACTTTATTAACCCTTCAGATGCTTCACAGGAATTTTTGGAATGTGGAAGAAAAAAATTAACATTTAACTTTTTTCACAAAAATGTTACTTTAGACCCAATTTTTTTTATATTCACAGGGGTAACAGGAAAAAAATGGACCCCAAATTTTTTTGTGCAATTTCTCTTGAGCGTGCTGATACCCCATATGTGAGGGAAAACCACTGTTTGGGCGCACTGCAGGGTTCGGAAGGGAAGGAGCGCCATTAGACTTTTTGAATGTAAAATTTGTCTGAATAATTAGCAGACGCCATGTTGCGTTTGGAGAGCTCCTGATGTACCTAAACCCCCATAAGTGACACCATTTTGGAAACTAGACCCCTTAGGGAACTTATCTAGATGTGTGGTGAGCACCTTGAACCCCAAGGTGCTTCACAGAAGTTTATAATATTGAGCTGTAAAAATAAAATTTTCACATTTTTCCCACAAAACTGTTTTTCATCCCTTAATTTTGCATTATCATAAAGGTAATAGGATAAATTGCACCATGAAATTTGTTGTGCAATTTCTCCTGAACACGCTGATACCCCATATGTGGAGGCAAATTACTGTTTGGGCGCATGGTAGGGTTTGAAAGGGAAGGAGCGCCATTTGACTTTTTGAATGTAAAATTTGTTTGAATAATTAGCAGACGCCATGTCGCATTTGCGGAACCCCTAATGTGCCTAAACAGTGGAAACCCCCCACAAGTGCCACCATTTTGGAAACTAGACCCCTTAGGGAACTTATCTAGATGTGAGGTGAGCACCTTGCACCCCCAGCTGCTTCACAGAAGTTTATAATATTGAGCCGTAAAAATAAAATTTTCACATTTTTCCCTCAAAAAATGTTTTTCATTCCCTAATTTTGTATTATCATAAGGGTAACAGGATAAGTTGCACCATGAAATTTGTTGTGCAATTTCTCCTGAACACGCCGATACCCCATATGTGGAGGCAAATTACTGTTTGGGCACATGGCAGGGTTTGAAAGGGAAGGAGCGCCATTTGACTTTTTGAATGTAAAATTTGTTTGAATAATTAGCGGACGCCATGTCACATTTGGGGAGCCCCTAATGTGCCTAAACAGTGGAAACCCCCCACAAGTGCCACCATTTTGGAAACTAGACCCCTTAGGGAACTTATCTAGATGTGTGGTGAGCACCTTGCACCCCCAGCTGCTTCACAGAAGTTTATAATATTGAGCCGTAAAAATAAAATTTTCACATTTTTCCCATAAAAAATGTTTTTCATTCCCTAATTTTGCATTATCATAAGGGTAACAGGATAAATTGCACCATGAAATTTGTTGTACAATTTCTCCTGAGTACGCCGATACCCCATATGTGGGGGAAAACCACTGCTTTGGTGTACGGCAGGGTTCGGAAGAGAAAGGAGCGCTATGTTGGCTGGGATAGGCAGCAGACACCATGTCACATTTGAAGAGTCGCTGACATGTCAAAACAGCAGAAACCCCCACAAGTGACCCCATTTTGTAAACTACACCTCTCAAGGAATTCATCTAGGGAAGTAGTGAGTATTTTTTAATTTTTAAATTTATACCATTGGGCAGTGAAAAAAGCATAATTATATTTTTACCACAAAAAAATGTTTTACCCTCAGATTTTACATTTTCACACAGGGCAATGGGTAAAAATGGTGCCGAAATGTGTCACACAATTTCTTCTAAAAGTGGCAATACCCCATATGTGGCTGTATCGTACCACTTAGCCATACGGTGAGATCTGGGGGGTACGGAGTGCTATTTGACAATTGGAGAACAAATTATTGTAGAATAGGCATTTGGATTTGGGAGCACAAAATTTTCTGAATTTCTTTTGGGGGGCAAGGGTCATTTTGCTTTTCCAGAGCCTTTCTGCTACCAGTAACTTGGAAGTCCCTTATATTTTTAACAGATGACGGACCTGAGTGGGGACTAGCTTTTTTTGAGGACTGAGTTGAAGCTTTTATTGGGAACATTTTACGTAACATTTATCCGGCGCTCTAGGCTGAGCACTTACATCGGGGTTTCCATCTAAATTTCCAAGTGATGTAATTCAGATGAAACCCCTGCAGGATCCATTCACTATAATGAGGCAGCAGAGTTACTCTCTACTCCGTCTGGCCTCTGTTTAGCGGTGTCCTTTTTTTCAGAAGTGCACAAAACTGTGGCCAACCGCACTTTTATGCATGCCTAAAACAAATGACACCGTGGGATCCCAGGCTAGACGGCGTCCACAGTGCCTATATCTGCCTCATTACAGGGAATCTTCCATCATGGGTTCCGGCTGAATCACGTATTTCAGAGATTTACACGGAAACTCTGGTGTAAGTGCTCAGCGCAGAGCACAGGATAAATATGAGCAGAGCCTTACTGGGATCTTTGGGAGACATAATAAACAAATCAGTAGCAGGTGAAGAATTGGTTTAATTTATTTTTTACGCCGTTCCTAGTGTGATATAACTGATTAGATTACTTTATTCTTCGGGTCGGTGCGATTACAGAGATACCAGATTTATATCGGGTTTTTATGACTGACAGCTGTCACACACTAAAATACGCTTTTTTTGCAAAATCTAGTTTTTGCATCACCATATTTTGAGAGCTATAATTTTTCCAGATTTCGGCCGACAGAGTCATGTGACGGCTTGTTTTTTGCGGGACGAGTTGACATTTTTATTGGTACCATTTTTGGGTACGTGACATTTTTTGATCGCTTTCTATTCTGTTTTTTGGGAGGTAAAATTAACAAAAACAAACACTTCAGGAATTGTTTTTTGAGTTTTTTTCTATGCCGTTCTGCGTGTGGTAAAAGTGATCAGGCAGCGTTATTCTTCGGGTCAGTACGTTTACAGCGATACTACACTTACTGTATTTTTTTTAATGTTTTGGCACTTTTACACAATAAAACAATTTTATAGAAAAAAAAAAATTTTTTTGCATTGCTTTATTCTGAGCGCTATAACTTTTTTATTTTTCGTCTGATGGAGCTGTATGGCGGCTTTTTTTTATGACGTTTTCAGTGGTACCATTTTTATTTCTATTCTGCTTTTTGATCGCATTTTTTTCCACTTTTTGTTTGGCGATATGATGAAAAAGCATATTTTTTTGCTCCGTTTTTTTATTTATTTTTATTACGGTATGCACAGAAGGAGTTAATTAGTGTGACAGTTTTATAGCTCGGGTTGTTTCGGACGCGGCGATACCAAATATGTGTACTTTTTTTGGTTTTGTAAAAATATATGGATTTATTGGTTTAATATTTTATTTATTTATTTTTATTTATTTTGTGATTTTTTTTTAATAGTTTTAAAACTTTTTTTTTACTTTTTTTTTACATTTTTACTTAGTCCCTGTATGGGACATTAATTTTTATTTTTCTGATCACTGATCTCATGTAATGTAATAGACATGTATTACATTACATGAGATCTTCACTGACTGTTTCAGTCAGTCTCCTCTCTGGCTCAGCTTGCAGGCTGAGCCAGACAGGACACCATATATGGCAGAGCTGGAGGCGGTCATGTGACCTCCAGCTGCCATAGCAACCCCAGGCCCTGAAAGGAAACGGAGGTCTTCGGAGGTAAGACGACCCCCTCTCCTCCTGCTGTCTCCTATTTGCCGCGATCACTATAGATCGCAGCATATAGAAGACAGCAAAGGGTTAACATCACCGGGACCTGATCTAATCAGGGCCTGATGATGTTCCCTGTCAGAGCTAACGCTCTGCACCGGAATCGCAGTGCTTGCAGGACCCTGGGGGTCCTGAGCGCTGCGCGACCACCCACCGTTTTTAAACGTCGGCGCTGCACAGAGTCCAGGCAGCGCGGACGTTTATCTACAGTGGGCGGTCGGGAACCGGTTAAGTTTTACTTTGGCTGTGTTCACACATGTTGTGTTTTTCAGCTTCAGAAAACTGCATCAAAACACAATCTCTGGCAGGAAATCAGCTGCGTCAAAAACGTTTTGCTGCGTTTTTTGATGCATTTTTTGTGAGTTTTTTCAGCGATTTTTTTCACTGTCCTGTCTCTATTTATGCATGTACATAAAGTTCTGTTAAAAAAGAACCCCATTCTATTTCACCATCAAAAACGCTGCTGCAAATTTTGGTGCATTTTTTTAGCGTTTTATTCATCACTGTATAATGACGTGATTTTCCTCCAAAATATCAGTAATTAATGGGGGCACTCTCCTACACCTCTACTGAGGTCCGATATTAAGGCTATGTGCACACTATGCAGAAATGCTCAGGATTTTTTCCTGAGCGTTTCTGCATCTTTCTGGCAGGAAAAAAAGCATGCGGATTGTACATGTGGTTTCCTGCCAGGGACATGCGGAAATGAAGCGGTCTTCACTTTCATTTCCGCATGCGGGTTGACAAGTGCTTCCCAAGCGATTTTAGCATCACTTGGAAAGTGCTTGTCAACTTCACACTATATAAATCCATGCAACCGGCATGGATTTATATAGTGTGTGAATGTCAAAAAATAAAAAATAAATATATACTTTACACTCTGATGGCCCCCGGTGTCCTGCTTCATCGGTTCCGGTGAAGACTTTAGGACCTTCCGACGTCAGCGTCACGTGACCCGTCACATGACTCTGACGTCAGCGAAGGTCCTTCATTCAACCGCGAAGTGTGCGGGAAGCCGGCAGGACGCAGCGCGGGCCGTCAGAAGGTGAGAATATATATATTTTTTATTTTATTCTTTTTTTTTTAATGGTACCTGGGTCTGGATGAGAGTCCTCTCCTCCACACCCGGATACCATCCGCACATTAGACCGCATGAAAAGCGCATCAACATATACAGTGATGCGGATTCCATGCGGTCTAATGCAAGTCAATGGCGGCAAAAGAGCAGCGTTTCCGCAAAATTAATTGACATGCTGCGGATTTTTGACCGCAGCATTTACGCTGCGGAAAAATCCGCATCATGGGCACAGCACATGCGTATTTCAATTGGGGAACATTGCTGCCCTTCTACCATGCGTTTTTCATGCGTTTCCGCGGTGTTTACGCAACTGCAAAAACGCAGCGGAAACGCATGAAAAACGCATCGTGTGAACTCAGCCTCACTATTAACATCAAACTTGACTATTAATAATTAATTTCCACTAATGTTATCTGGGCCTTATACTATATACCAACTGAGACAAAATCGTGTGCTAATAAAAGGTATTTATTACACAAAAGTCTACAGTTAATATATTACTAGGTATCACACTAACACAGTACACAAAACGGATTCACAATTCCCAATTATCTAATATATTTTCCACCCACGTTTGCTAATCACTCATGCAATATCGGCCCACCCAACTATACCAACTTTGCCTATATATATCTATCAATATCTAGGAGGGTTAGTACAGGGTATGTAGGGCTAGTAAGTAAAGAAGTTACAGGGAAAGAGAGATACTCAGCCATGTGTTGTTATGTCCATCTTCAAGAGTCTAAGGGGCCTTAGCACATGTGCATTCTGGGGTTTTAAGTCCAGCCAGTGTCCAGCTTCATGTCACAGGAAATGATGTATTATTCCCTGCCCACTGGCTAAGATCTTTGTTCATGTCCAACCATACTCGCAAAACCTGTTTTAGCACATGGCTGGACATTCTATTGAAACCTCCCCCAGCAGCAAACAGACTGAAACACATGGGGAGATGTGGGGCCAATATATACATGTATACTTATCTGCAAGCATGGCTAGCATGCAGATACGTATATACATGTACAACCTGGAACACTTCCCTTTACAACCACCCATTATTTCCCATGGGTGAAAAAACACTGACAAAAATGCTGAAAGTGACATGCTCTATTTTCCAAAAACCCAACCAAGGCACAAAATACGCAACAACAAAAAAGCATGATGTGTGAACAGACAATTCTGGTTTCTCATAGACTTTGCTGGTAGGTACTGCAAAACACAGCTGAAAATTTGCATAAAAATCTGCAGCAAAAAATGCTAAAAAAAACACAACATGTGTGAACATAGCTTTTAAGTGAAGTTTAACTTGAACTTATTATATGTTGTCAAAATTACTCACAAAACGTCGCTTTCAAAAGCCACAAAAGACGACGGAGGGGTTTCCTCATTTCTTGTGAATTTCTTTCTGTAGAAACATACAAATCAAGGTCTGTGTTAAGAGTCAAAGTGAAAAGAAAAATACTATTTTAAATGATAAAACCATCAAGGTAGAGGGAGTTGTACTTGCAAATGTGGAGTGAAGAAATGTTCATTGTTCTTATGGGTCTTAATTCACCAACAACTACTTGGATATTGCATTTTACCTAACCAGGTGGGTGTCAAAAAGGGCAGATAGACACCTACACCATCACAAGACCCTACAATTACCATGAAAGGCAGCACCCACCACTTCCTCACTGATACCTCAGATGCCTCTCCTAGATAAGAGCAGTCTATGCGGTATGCAATGTATCGTCCTTCAGGGAGCGCTTCTTCCCAGACCATTTCAACGTCTCCAGCATATCCAACTCCTTTTGAGTACCAGCCTACTGCTCCAATCATGCATTCCCCGTCACCTCTTTTGCCATACTTACGGATGCAAAGTCTGCTTCCAATATCACAGGCTGGAGTGACTTGTAAGTTTCGTAATAGTGAGATCACAGATGTCTATGCAAGCACCGTGTAACGCATGTTACACAAGTCTTGAATGGTGGCTCAAAAAAAGATGAAGAAGCATCGACTTCAATATCATCATAAGAAGCGTCGACAAAAGTTTGCAAAAAGGTATGAAAAGTGAACTGTAGAAGATAGGAAACGGGTGGTTTGGAGCTATGGGACAAAAGTCAATAGACTAGGCTATGATGGGTGAAAATGGGTCTGGAAGAAACAAAGGAAAATGGGGCTAAAGGATGGAGAAATTGAAGGAACTGTCAAGTTCGGTGAAGGAAGCCTGATGATATGGGGTTGTTTCACAGCTAAAGGCGTTGGATACTTTACCAGAATCGATGGTGGTCTCAATGCTGAGCTATATGTGAGTATCCTACAAGACTAATTACTTTGTACACTCGAGTACCATCGGTATGAAAAGGACAACATAGTGTTCCAGTAGGACAACGAACCAAAGCATATGTTGAGATTGGCAAATAAATGGTTCAATGACAATGAAGTCGAAGTGCTGGATTGGCCCCCACAGACCTCAGACCTTAATCCAATTTAACACTTGTGGGTAGAATGGAATAAAAAACTATATACATATCCAAGCGAGTCGAAGAGCATGCACCAACTGGGAACATGTAAAAGAGACCCGGAATTAGATGTCGGTCAAGACATGTTTGAATCTGATCGAGAGCATGCCCAGAAGGATTCAGGCAGTGTTGAAAGCCAAAGGTGGATTTACAAAATACTAATAAAATAATAAAAAATTGTATTTAGATTTTTAGGAGCAAAACAGTAACAGTGCAGTGACATGACAAGAATCTGCATAATTAATCATATGCCAAATAGTTGCAACTCAAGTTTATATATGAGATAGACAAGATGATTGTCTATAAAATGAGGGTAGTCTCACAATAAAATAAGTAGTGGATGGTGAGATATGGAGCCTGAAAGTCAAAAGTTCAAAAGATTGATACTCTTTTGCTCTTCACTGTATTCATGTGCAGTTGGTGGTTCTGGCGATGTATTCAATTAATAATGATGGTCCCAGTGCTATATTCAATTACCGATTATGGTTTTAATAATGAATTAGTGTATTAATGGTTGTTTTGGTGCTGTATCTAAGTACTGATGAGGATGCTGGTGCCATTCATGTACTGATGGAATGTTCTGGTGATGTATTCATTTAATGATCATGGATCTGGTGCGGTCTTCCCTCATTAAAAAAAAATTAAACAATTAAAAAAAATTTGGTATGTCCACATCCTTAAAAGTCTGATCTATCAAAATATAAAAAGAACTAACATATGCAGTAAAGAGAAAAAAAAATAGAAGAACTACTTTTTTTTGTCACCACACCTCTTACAGCAAAAAGCCATCCAAATGTATGCACCCTGAATTGATAGCAAAAAATATTTCAACTTACTATGCAAAAAACAGCCCTCACATAGCTTCATAGATATATTTTTATTGTTCTAACAGGTCCTTAAAAGAGCATCACAAGCTAAATGTTGTTTTTTTTAACAAAAATAAGAATCTCTGAAAGTTTGGGATTACTGTAATCACAAAGACCTAAAGAATCATGTTCACACGTCACTTTTACCACATAATGAATATCTTAAAAGCAAAACCTAAAAAACAATGATGGGATTGTGTTTATTCACTGCAGGTATACCATGAACTGCTGGGAGGGGTGCCACTTGAATTTTCGCCTTGGGCACCAAAAAAAAAAGCTAGAATCAGGCCTGTCCCCACAGACGTTAGGAAGCTAACCGATTCAAGCCAAAATCACCGGGTTTAGCCAACTTCTATCTCATGAGTCTGAGGGCATTTAGAATTAAATAACTTTTTGATCGCTGGGCATCAAAACAGCTCAGACCCCAAGTGATAAAGTCACAATATGATGCTGTTTTTCAGTTACAGTATGGTGGTTCTAAAATCATGTTATAAAAGTATAATTTAGTAACTATATGGCAGTATTAGTTACGGTATTAACCACACATGGTATAGAGAGATTCAGTAATGCTATGGTGGTATGTGGTGGTACTGTTCAATCACTATAGCTGAGGATTTCTGTCCTTTAACCCTTTCACGACCTTGGGATTTTCCGTTTTTCGCTCCCCTTTTTCCCAGAGGCATAACTTTTTTATTTTTTAATATGTCCCTGTGATGGTTTATTTTTTCTGGGACGAATTGTAATTTTGAACGACATCATTGGTTTTACAATGTCGTGTACTGGAGAAAAAGGAAAAAATTCAAAAGTGCGTCAAAATTGCAAAAAAAAGTATAATTCTACACTTGTCTCTTGGTTGTTTTTTTTTTTTACCATGTTCACTAAATGCTAAAACTGACCTGCAATTATGATTCTCCAGGTCATTATGAGTTTGTAGATACCAAACATGAATAGGTTATTTTTTTTAAAGTGGTGAAATAAATTCTAAAGTTTGTAAAAAAAATTATAATGGCGCCATATTCCGAGACCCGTAGCGTCTCCCTTTTTCAGGATCTGGGGCTGGGTGAGGGCTTATTTTTCGCACGCTGAGCTGAAGGTTTTATTGATAATATTTTTAGGTAGATATAATGTTTTAATCGCTTGTGATTGCGTTTTATTGCGATGTTGCAGCGACCAAAAAAACTTAATTCTGGTGTTTTGATTTTTTTTCTCGTTACACAGTTTACCATTTGGATTAATTCTTTTTATATCTTGATAGATCGGGCGATTCAGAATGCAGCAATATATGTATATTTTAGTTTTATTATTCATTTATTTTGAATGGGGCAAAAGGGGGGTGATTTGAACGTTTATATTTTTAAAAAAAACAACATTTTTTTTTTTTACTTTTTTCTGGCCTTAATAGTTTCCTTAGAAGACTTGAAGGTGCCTTCATCCGATCACTTGTGCTACACATGGTTAAAATGATCATCTGCTATGAGCGATGGCCAACGGGTAACGCTCATGGCAAATCGTCACATGATCATGCTAAAAAACAGATTGCAGTAAAAAAGAAAACAATTTAAGACATTCCCGTCCTTATTTGAATGAACTAATTTTGCATTGTATCTTTTCATTTTTTATCACCCCTAACAAATCCAAAAACAGGTATAACTACCAGACATGTGAACATAGCCTTACAATACAATGTAACGAATGATAGTCGTATTTAGTGCTTACGTTGGCTGCACCTCCTCCTCACTGTCGTCCTCAATAATCGGACGCTTTCTGCCTCTTATTCTGGACGTCCTTCCTAAAATATATAACAAAACTGATTATGATTCTCATTCACCTCCAGATTTACACATCATCAGAGAAGCAGTCTCCACCTCTCACCATGGAAGAAGCAGAACCTATTACACACTGTAGGGATAAAATTATTGGGACACATACACATTACTACTGGAGGAAATTTTATGACATTGCTTTTTAAATCCAGGGTCATTAACATGGAGTTGATCTCCCTTTGCAGCTAATAAAGCTTCCACTCTAAAAAAAAAAATTGGGGGATATTTCTGTGCAATTTGTTGTCCATTCTTCCAGAAGAGCAGTTATCAGGTCAGACACTGATGTTGGACAAGGGGACCTGGCTTGTAATCTCTGGTTAATCCAAAAGGTATCTATCTGATGGAGTTGAGGTTAGGTCTCTTGAAGGGTCAGTCATGTTCTTCCACACCAAACTCACCCAGCCATGTCTTATTTGAACTTTCATGAACTGACTTGTGACAACATATGACAGCAAGATGCTGAATTCAGGGAGCTCTTTAGAACGAGCCATTTTATCACAACTGTTCGCACAGGCAGACTACATGCTTAGATGCTGGATTTTATACCCATGGCAATGGAACCAAAAGAGAAAACCTTAATTCAATGATTAAGAGGTGACTTTTCATACTTGTTCACACAGTGTGTAAAGCTTCCTTCACATGTACATGTTTTCAGCACGTGTGGCATTCGCTTTCACATGCACTGAAGACACGTATGCACACATACCTATCATAATCTATGGAGATCTTTGCATGAGACCCGTCCACATGGATTACAAGGGCCAATACACATTTCTGGCTCCGTGTGAAACATCCTTGTGACAACCGTGTGCTGTACATGTTTAACACTGCAAAGTATAGGAGAAGCTTTGGAATTGATATTTAAGTCATGGTGGAAAAAAAATGAATTGCACACGGATGGAACACTGATGGCACACGGACGGCACACTGATCCAAAATACTTATGACACCGGTACCATTTTTCCAGTACCGGTATTATATGGACATGTGAAGGGTGGTTTAGTCAAAGGAATCTGTTAAACATGTCGTCGGTCGGGTAACAAACCCTGAGCTGGAGGTTTTCAGGAGGCAGACACAGAGCTTTTCCCCAGGATATTGTAACTTAGTTTTTCCTCTCCTTGTAACAAGAACCATAACCTTTCTAATATTTCGACATAGCCGCAAGAGGGCTTGTTTTTTTGCAGAACACAACTTATTCTATGAAATAAGTGGAAACGGTGAGGAAAAAAACTGTAATTCCACATTTTCTTTTTCAAGGTTTTGTACTAGCGCCGCTTACTTTGTGGTAATCAGGTGGTGATCTGTTACCTTTGCTCTATGGGTCAGTATGGTTACGGGATCCCAAATCTATATATTTCTATTCATGATTTACTAATTAAAAATAAAATAAAAACATTTACAAAAACAATTTGGCTTTTGTCACCATATTCTGAGAGCCATATATATATTTTTTTAAAGTGGTCATCCGGCAGTCAAGGTAACCCTTCGTCAATGTGCATTCATACTGCACGGTGGCCCCATGTTCATTAGAACTGATGGCCATTATGTTAAAGTCTGTTACATGTCACCATCACACTTGACAGCGGTATTAACCCCATAACGCCCAATGACGGACACTGCACGGCATGAGCAGGTGTAAGTTAATGCTCCTTGCCGTGCAGTGTCCGTTATGGCTTTAAACTGTCACAGCGTGTAAACACGCAGTGACAGATAAGTGCGGACAGCTATCTGTGACAGCTGAGCAGCACAAGATGGGGTGCAGGGAGCCATATGGTCGGTCCGCACACCTAGATCGCTGCGATCGGTCAGTCAATCTGACTGACCGATCTCAGCATGATCGTGCAGAAGATGCTGAAATATCAGCGTCTCCAGCCCGATCAGTGCCGGAGTTCAGCACCACCAGTGGCTGAGCTCCGGCACTAAACAGCTAGTAGCCGTGTCAGCACCATCCCTGGCTGTTAAATCCGCTGACAGATCGGTGGCCCTGCGATGTCGTGGGGCCCAATCATTGCCATGGTGACCAGGGGTCGTCATGACGACCCCCGGGTCACCAAGCTACGGAAAGCTGCTGAAACCATGCTCACAGCATGGGCTCAGGAGCTTTCACTAAAGGTATAATGAATGCACTGCAATCTAGTACATTGCAATACATTATATCTGTGATCAAAGAGAAACAAGTGAAGGTCCCATAAAGGGACTAAGTAAAAAGTAAAAAATAAATGGCAAAAAATGTGTAAAAATATGTAAAAAAAATTAAATAAATAATAATAATTTTAAAAAAATATTCACTAATAAATACACATTTTTATGTAAAAAATAAATAAAATAAAAAAAAGTACACATATTTGGTATTGCCGAGTCTGGAACAACCCGACCTATAAAAGTGTCACACTAGTTAACCCCTTCAGTGAACGCCGCACAAAAAAAACTTAAAAAAACGAGGCTAACGATGCTTTATCATCATGCCACTGGGAAAAAAAGGGGAATGAAACACGATAAAAAAAACAAATATATATAAAATTAGTACCGCTGAAAACGTCATCTTGTCCCACAAGAAACAAGCCGCCATACAGCCCCATCAGTGGAAAGATAAAAAAATTATAGCTCTCAGAATAAAGCGATGCAAAATATATATATATTTTTTGTATAAAAACGCTATTAATGTGGTACCGCTGTAAACGTACAGAGCTGAAGAATAACTCTGCCTTATCAATTTTACCACACGCGGAACGGCATAAAAAAAAAAAAAAAAAAACACAATTCCTGAATTGCCAGTTTTTGTTTATTTTCCCTCCCCAAATTTAGAATAGAAAGCAATCAAAAAATGACATGTGACCAAAAATGGTACCAATAAAAACGTCAAATCGTCCCGCAAAAAACAAGCCCTTACATGACTGTCCCAGAGGACGATTCCCTAAAACAAGGCAGATGGCAACACTGGACGCTGTCTGGCCTGTGAGTCGGTATTGTCCGTCTTTTTAGGTGTGCATAAATGCGCGATCGGCCGCAGTTTTGGACACCTCTGAAAAGTAGGACAACGCTGAACAGAGGTAAGATGGAGCCCAGAAGAGTAACTCTGCTGCCTCATTATAATGAATGGATCCACTGGGGGGTGTCACCTGAATCACGTCACCCAGAGATTTCAATGGAAACTTCAAAATAAGTGCTCAGCATAGAGCACCGGATAAATATGATCCAAAATGTTATGTAAAATGTTCCCAATAAAAGCTTCAAATCTATCCATAAAACAAACAAAATACTCAGATTCATAGAATCATACAATTGTAGAGTTGGAAGGGACCTCCTGGGTCATCTGGTCCAACCCCCTGCTCAAAGCAGGATTCACTAAATCATCTCAGACAGATGTCTGTCCAGCCTCTGCTTGAAGACGTCCATTGAAGGAGAACTCACCACCTCTCGTGGCAGCCTGTTCCACTCGTTGATCATCCTAACTGTCAAAAAGTTTTTTCTAATATCTAATCTGTGTCTCCTCCCATTCAGTTTCATCCCATTGCTTCTTGTGCAAATGAGAATAAAGATGATCCTTCTACAATGTGACAGCCCTTGACATATTTGTAGACAGCTATTAAGTCTCCTCTCAGTCTTCTTTTTTGCAAGCTAAACATTCCCAAATCCTGCAACCGTTCCTCATAGGACATGGTTGCAGACCGGTCACCATTCTGGTCGCTCTTCTCTGAACTTGCTCCAGTTTGTCGATGTCTTTTTTAAAATGTGGTGCCCAAAACTGGACACAGTATTCCAGATGAGGTCTGAACAAGGAGGAGTAAAGTCCGATAATGACTTCACATGATCTAGATTGTATGCTCCTGTTAAAACATCCCAGAATTGTATTTGTCTTTTTTAGCTGCTGCATCACACTGTTTACTCATGTTCAGTCTATGATCTATTAGTATAACTAAGTATTTTTCACATGTACTGTTGCTTAGCTCTATTCCTCCCATTTTGTACATGCTTTTTTCATTTTTATTGCCCAGATGTAGTACTTTGAATTTTTCCCTGTTAAAAAACATTCTGTTACTTGCTGCCCACTGCTCCAGTTTATTTAGGTCTTTTTGAATCCTGTCTCTCTCTTCTCTAGTGTTAGCTATCCCTCCTAGCTTTGTGTCATCAGCAAATTTAATCAGTTTACCCTCAATTCCTTCATCTAAATCATTGATAAAGATGTTGAACAATACAGGTCCCAGGACAGAGCCCTGTGGTACCCCACTTGAGACATTCATCCAGCTGGATGTGAAGCCATTTACGACCACCCGTTGAGTCCGATCACTAAGCCAGTTATGAATCCACCTAACAGTTGCCTTGTCCTTTCAATACTTGGTCATTTTTTCAATAAGGATGGTGTGAGATACTTTGTCAAATACTTTGCTGAAGTCAAGATATACTATATCTACGGCATTTCTGTTAGGCGTCAGGTGTTTGCTAGATTTGAAATAGGTTCAGAACCATCAGTGGATTCTGTAGTCTCCCATTCCAGTCCAGCCAGGGATGATGCTGCTCAACATCATCATCAGTCCCAACGCCTAGCTGGTGCACGAGATGTACAGGTTGTCTCTTGGGTCTTTGTTCCTAGCAACATGAAGGATAGGTTGCGGAGGGAAACAGGGCTGCTAAAGCTTAAGTCCAGGATTCTCTGCACTGAGCATGCCTGTGACATGGTGGACCGTGATTGGTGGTTTGGGAGTCAGCTGATCCGGTGACCTGGCGCCGCCTGATTGGTTGCGGGTGACGTCACCAATAGTGCGACGGTGGGCAGGGCTTAATCTTTAAATAGCCCGCCCACAAACATGGCGGCGCGCTCTGATCATTGAGCTGTGATGGTGTTGTGTGGACGCTTGGTCTTTTGGGCTCCAGGTGTGCTTTAGTTTCTGGCAGGCAGGTTTAGTGGAAATAGGCAGGCTTAGATGAAATAGGCAGGTAGCTTCATCTGACAGTCTGGCTCCGACAAAGGGGTCGCCATACACCCCGAGCAGTCTGCAGACACCCTATTCCCAGCACCGCCTGTAAGCCACGTGGAGAGATACTCCTCAGTGCGGTAGCACGCCGGCTGGGAGCACATATTCGCCGACGTGAGTCACACACGCATCCTAGCGTCTGCTGTGTAGTCCCTGTGCAGTTAACAGGGCTACAGATATATTATTTATCGCACATCTCTCGTGCTGTTAACGGAGATAGTGCGAATCCCTATTCCCGTTCCGGTGTGCAGTAACACGGAAGGGATTGTTATTTAAGTTGGTTGTTTTACCTTCTCACCCGGAAGGTGTTTGGCCGCAGTCCACCAGGCTGCATCGCGGACCCTGTGTAAGGTTGCTTTCCATTATTGAATAAAAGTTGTTTGCAACCGTCCCCTTAACAATTTCCCTGATCCACCCAGTCAGTGATTCTGTCATAGAAGGAAATTAAGTTAGTCTGACTTGATTTGTTAGTTACAAACCCATGCTGACTCTGGTTAATCACTTCATTCTTATCCAGGTACTTACATACATGTTGTTTAATAATTTGTTCAAAGATCTTTCCTGGTATAGCAGTCAGACTCACCGGCCTATAGTTCCCTGGGTCCACTTTCTTCCCCTTTTTGAAGATAGGAACAACATTTGCTCTTCTCCAGTCTTCTGGGATTTCTCCTGTTCTCCAAGAATTTTCAAAGATTATGGAGAGTTGTTCTAAAATTTCTTCTACGATCTCCTTCAGTACTCTGGGGTTTAATTCATCTGGACCTGGAGACTTGAACTCATTTATGTTAGCTAAATATTCCCTCACAATTTTTCTGTTTACAGATAACCTGGATTCTTCAATTCCTTTAATAGGACAGTGAAGATCAGTTGATGTTCCATTTTCTTTCTGAGAGAAAACAGATGCAAAATAGGAATTAAAAAGTTCGGCCTTCTCAACATCCTTTCTTACCATTTCACCATTTTCATCCTGTAAAAATCCTATAGCATCATTGACTTTTCTTTTACTTTTGACATACCCTCAAAATCCTTTTTTATTGCTTTTGACATCTCTTGCAAGCCTTAATTCATTGTCAGCTTTAGCTGACCTGATACGTGCCCTGCAGGATCTGCAGACTGCATTATAATCTTCTTTAGATATGACTCCTTCTTTGCATTTGATAAACATTTCTTTCTTTCTTTTTAGCATGTGTTTAAGTTCTGTGTTCATCCATCCTGGTTTCCTTAAATGCTTCCCATTCTTCCTACTTTTCGGGATTGTTAACGATTGTGCTTTGAGAATCTCATTTTTAAAAATTTCCCATCCTTCCTGGACATTTTTGTCCTTAAGGACATCCAGCCATTGGATCCCTCCTATTCTCTTTCTGAGTCTCTTAAAATCTGCCTATTTAAAATCTAACCTTGAAGTTTGAGTCTTCACATGTCTTCCTCCTCTAGTTATCCAAAATTCTATAATAGCATGATCGCTGCTTCCTAGGGTCCCAGCCACTTTTATCTCCTCAACCATTTCCTCCCTGTTTATAAGGATTAGATCCAAAGTAGCAGATCCCCTTGTTTTCTCCCCTACCTTTTGGAAGATAAAGTTGTCAGCAAGAGAGGATAAGAATTTGCTTGACCTGTTAGTTTTACTTGAGAGAGATTCCCAACAAATGTATGGATAGTTGAAATCTCCCATGACCACTACGTCATATTTTTTGGAGAACTTGGTCATTTGATACATAAAGAGTTCATCCATATCTTCAGCTTGCCCAGGTGGCCTGTAGTAAATGCCTACAATGGTGTCCTTTCCGTTGTTCTCTCCTTGTATTCTTACCCAAACACTTTCCACAGAACTCCCAGTCTCTGCTTCAATCTCTCTGCAGATATACGCTTTTCTAACATACAATGCGACACCTCCTCCTCGTTTATCAAGTCTGCTTCTTGCAAATAAGTTGTATCCTTTTAGCCTTGTATTCCAATCATGTGTATCGTCCCACCAAGTTTCAGTGATTCCAATGACATCATATTTCTTTTCCTGCGTTAGTAGTTCCAATTCTCCTTGTTTGTTGCCCATGCTTTGTGCATTTGTATAAAAACATTTTAGTTTGTGATTGGTTTCTCTTCCTCCCATATTTTTATTACTTAGATTTTTTTGTCTTTGTTCTTCCTTTCCGCTTCCAATAGCAGAGATCTCAATAGTATTTGTCAGCTGTATGGCTTTTTCTGGCCTTTTGCTTCCCTTCCCACATTGATCTAGTTTAAAGCTCTCCTGATGAGTGTAGCAAGGCGACTTCCAAATACATGTTTTCCAGTCTTCGTAAGGGGCACCCCATCTCTAGCAAGTAGTCCATCATATAGATAATTCATTCCGTGATCCAGAAATCCAAATCCTTGTTGACAGCACCATCGACGTAGCCAGTTGTTCACCTGTAGAATCTTATTCCACCTCATTGTTCCATGGCCATCCACTGGGAGGATGGATGAGAAGACCACCTGCGCTCCCAATTCTTTCACTTTCTTGCCTAAGTCTTCAAAGTCACTGCAGATGGTTTCCAGGTCCTTTCTTGCAGGGTCATTTGTCCCCACATGTATTAGCAGGAATGGGTAGTGATCTGTAGGTCTGAAAAGTCTTGATATCCTGTCAGACACATCTTTAATTTTTGCTCCTGGAAGACAGCACATTTCTCTTGAGGTTATGTCTGGTCTGCAGATAGCGGCCTCTGTTCCTCTCAACAGGGAATCCCCCATGACCACCACTCTCCGTTTTTCCTTCACAACATTTTCTTTCTCTATCCCGGAGGATTCTGAGGGCTTACAAGGTTATTCATTGTGGGCAAAGTCTTATCTTGCTGTATTTCTTCATGGTTCTCCTGTGTGAGAGCCTGGTACTGGTTCCTGAGCAGTATGGGTGCTGACTGCCTCTCGATACTCCTGCTTCTCTGGGTCACATGCTTCCATTCCTCTGTTTCATCAGGTGCAGTTCGAATTTCTTCTCTTCCTGTATCATGAAGGGATAATTATCCTCTGTCTAAGAACTCTTCACCTTCCTTAATGATTTTCAAGGTAGTTAACCTCTCTTCTAGATTTCGCAACTTTTCCTCCAACAGGGACACAAGCTTGCATTTCTGGCATGTGAAGTTTGGCTTTTCCCTGGCAAGTATGTGAACATGTATCAGGATATGCAGCTCACCAAATGGCTCCTGGACACTTCCATGTTCTTATTGTTAATGTGTTATGAAAACAGTGAAATACGCTCCAAAATTCGGTTTACCGATGTCCTCCTTTCAGCTCCAACGGCCAAAATCCAGTGTTCTTTGAGCTCGCGGAGACTCTTCACTTATCCCAAAATGCAGTGGGAATATGCAAATTATCTCCTCAGGACTCCTCCCCTGGTTTCATCTGTCAATGTAAATATAGGGTGCTTCCACGTTACTGGTAGCACAAGGGCACTGGAAAAGTGAAATAACTCCTCGCCCCCAAAAGAAATATAGCAAATTCTGTGCTCCGAAATTTTAATGCTACCCCCCACCCCCGTCCTCCAGAGCTCCAGTGTGTGCCTACATCAGATTTACCATCCACATGTTTGGCAGGGGTATAACTTACAAAATGGGGTCACTTGAGGGGGGGTATTCTGCTCTTTTAGCATTTAGGGTCTCTGTATATGGAGTCCGCAAACTATTCTAGGAAAACCTATACTCCAGCAGTCAAATAGCGCTCCGTCCTTCCCGAGTGTCGCCGTGTGGCTAAGCAGTACTGTACAGTCACATATGAGGTATTTCCACATTCAGCAGAAATTGTGGGCCACATTTTAGGGGCCAGTTGTATCCATTAACCCCATTTAAAATGTAAAATCTGGGGCTAAACAAAATATTTGAGATAAAAATGTAATTATTTTTTCTTCACTGCCCAATGGTATAAAATTCTGTGACACACCCATGGTGTTAATATGATCATTGCACCCCTAGATGAGTTCACTGAGAGGTGTACTTTGTAAAATGGGGTCCTCAGGCTGTTATGGCACCTCAGGGGATCTCCCAGTGTATGATGGCACCCGATGCAGATCACGTAGGAGAGGGAGCCCTCTCCCTCCTCAAGCCTTCTAAATGCTGTTATTTCTATTGATAATGACATTTAAGGGGTTAAAAAGCTGGGAATGGTGAGGGCAATGCTCCTGACAGTGACAGCCGAGGCTCTGCTATCACTTAAGCCAAGCTCCCGACGATGATGGTGAGGGCACAGCCCCTGGGCCCGGCACAATCGTCATGATGTTACTGTATGTCAGTGGTTGGGAATCCCTTCCCGATCAGGACGTATAGGTATGTCAAAGGTCATGAAGGGGTTACAATTTTAGCAGCAATTTTTCATATTTCCAAGGAAATTTAAAATAAACTGCACTTTTATGGACCTATTCACTTTTGAAGTGACTTTGAAGGGCCTTTTATTGTAACCCCCTAAAAAACACCCCAATTTAAAGAATGGAGGTTTCAAAGCATACAAGAAGTTTGCTATTCCTTGAGGTGCTTTGCATTAATGAAAATATAAGGAAAAAAAATTAATAATTCCATTTAGTCAAATTCCATTCAGCTAAAATGTTACTTCAGCCCTAATATTTAGACTGCACAATTTATTAAACAATTTATCCTGAATGCAGCATTACTCCTTGTATAGCAGACCCTAATATTGTATAGCTACTGTACGGTTTGGTACTCACTCGGCTGCAGCTGAGGTAGGCACAGGAAGCATTTTCATTGAAATCCAGGCTAGTTTATTCAGACAGCATAAACTGCTCAGGTAGCAAAACTAAAACACCCTTTTCCGGCACAAAGTGGAAATACAAAGTAAAATGTCCATACAATGTTGCGGGTTCGACCGTTCAGGTCAGTTTCAAATCCTTAGGTGTTTAGCACAGACCAGCATCCTGGAGATCCACATATCTCCAGACACAGAATGAGACAATTGGTCTCCATTTTATTTACCAAACCACGCCCCCGGGGTGGGGATATGTGAGCAGCCATTCCCACCAATCTCTTATGACTGCTCATAAAAGCGGCCCTCATACGTCCTATTAACCCTTTCAGTACTATATGTGCTGGAGCATGCTTTTCTGGGTTTACATCACCGAAGTTAACAACCTCGAGGACCTGTCCGGTGGCCATCTTACATACCCTCCTCTGCCCAAAGCTGGCGGGCTTGGCTATCAATAAGCAAAAAAACTCAAAATTCGAAAATGACGATACACATGAAGATTAGAAGAAGAATAATCAGTTCTGAGAAGGAAATGCATTAAGCATAACACTGTGTGTGTGTGTATGTATGTATGCATGTATGTATGCATGCATGCATGTATGTATATATATTATATATATATATATACACACACACATGTATATATACATACATACATACACTACCTAGTCAGGGTGCATGTTTAAAAAGGACTGTATAGACCAATCGGTAACTAAAACACAGAAAACCAATGATATAGAACCAAAAAGAAGACCAGAGTATGCTAAAATATAACAAATTTTAATGGATCAAGCTAAAATACGAATAGGGGTGGGAACAAAGCAACCAGGAGAAAGCGCTGAACAACATGTGTTTCCCACATGCAAATGTACAGTACAAATCAATGGAATATATACCATTGCCACCATTGCCACCAGAATACATATATATACATACAGTGGGCACGGAAAGTATTCAGACCCCTTTAAATTTTTCAATCTTTGTTTCATTGCAGCCATTTGATAAATTCTAAAAAGTTCATTTTTTTTCTCATTAAAGTACACTTTGCATCCTATCTTGACAGGAAAAAAAACAGAAACCTAGAAATTTTTGCAAATTTATTAAAAAAGAAAAACTGAAATATCACATGGTCATAAATATTCAGCCCCCTTGCTCGGTATTTGAATTAGTACAGCCATGAGTCTTCTTGGGTATGAAGCAACAAGTTTTTCACACCTGGATTTGGGGATCCTCTGCCATTCTTCCTTGCAGTTCCTGTCCAGTTCCGACAGGTTGGATGGTGAACGTTGGTGGACAGCCATTTTCAGGTCTCTCCAGAGATGCTCAATTAGGTTTAGGTCAGGGCTCTGGCTGGACCAGTCAAGAATGGTCACAGAGTTGTTGTGAGGCCACTCCTTTGTCATTATAGCTGTGTGCTTAGGGTCATTGTCTTGTTCGAAGGTGAACCTTCGGCCAAGTCTGAGGTCCAGAGCACTCTGGAAGAGGTTTTCACTCAGGATATCTCTGTACTTGGCCGCATTCATGTTTCCTTCAATTGCAACCAGTCGTCATGTCCCTGTAGCTGAAAAACACCCCCATAGCATGATGCTGCCACCACCATGTTTCACTGTTGGGATTGTATTGGGTAGGTGATGAGCAGTGCCTGGTTTTCTCCACACATACCGCTTAGAATTATCATCAAAAAGATCTATCTTCATCTCATCAGACCAGAGAATCTTATTTCTCATAGTCTGGGAGTCCTTCATGTGTTTTTGAGCAAACTCTATGCGGACTTTCATTTGTCTTGCACTGAGGAGAGGATTCCGTCGGGCCACTCTGCCATAAAGGCCTGACTGGTGGAGGGCTGCAGTGATAGTTGACTTTGTGGAACTTTCTCCCATCTCCCTACTACATCTCTGGAGCTTAGTCACAGTGATTTTGGGGTTCTTCTTTACCTCTCTCACCATGGATATTCTCCCACGATTGCTTTGTTTGACTGGATGGCCAGGTCTAGGAAGACTTCTGGTGGTCCCAAACTTCTTCCATTTAAGGATTATGGAGGCCACTGTGCTCTTAGGAACCTTGAGTAATGCAGAAATTATTTTGTAACCTTGGCCAGATCTGTGCCTTGCCACAATTCTGTCTCTGAGCTCCTTGGGCAGTTTCTTTGAGCTCATGGTTTTCATTTGGTCTGACATGCATTGTGAGCTGTGAGGTCTTAAGCCCCCGTCTCACATAGTGATATCGCTAGCGAGATCGCTGCT
Source organism: Phyllobates terribilis (assembly GCF_046119375.1). Lineage (NCBI taxonomy): Eukaryota > Metazoa > Chordata > Amphibia > Anura > Dendrobatidae > Phyllobates > Phyllobates terribilis. Next base: position 371,628 of record NW_027362978.1, on the reverse strand, counting down.
GTGTCACGGTTTTGGTGACTCACCAGCGACCTCACCAGCGATGTCGCTATGTGTTACACTTTGCAACGATCAGGCCCCTGCTGTGAGGTCGCTGATCGCTGCAAAGTGTCCTGGACCATTTTTTGGTCGTTGGCCTCCCGCTGGCCAGCACACATCGCTGTGTGTGACCAGCGGGACCAAAGAACTGGCTGGTAACCATGGTAAATATCGGGTTACTAGGGGCACGCGCGCACTTAGTAACCCGCTGTTTACCATGGATACCACTCTGCTACGGTGCGCGGAGGCTCCCGCGCACCGTAGCAGAGTGGTATCCATGGTAAACAGCGGGTTACTAGGGGCACACGCGCACTTAGTAACCCGATGTTTACCATAGTTACCAGCCTGCTCCTGCTTAAGCAGCAGGCTGGTGACGGGAGCAGGACATCGTGGAACGATTCTTTCCACGATATCGCTGCTCCCCTGATCGCTGGTGAGCCTGCCTGTTTGACAGCTCACCAGCGATGTATTAGCGATGCAGCAACGATCCCTGACAGGTCGTAACGTTGTCGGGATCGCTGTTGCATCGCTTAGTGTGACGGGGCCTTTATACAGACAGGTGTGTGCCTTTCCAAATCAAGTCCTATCAGTTTAATTAAACACAGCTGGACTCCAATGAAGGAGTAGAACCATCTCAAGGAGGATCACAAGGGGTCTGAATACTTTCCATACCCATTATGTATATGTGTATATATATATACATATATATATATATATATATATATATATATATAATACACATATAAATAAAACAATAAGAAACCAGGTGTATATCAATACAGATTATATGTATTAGATATGGGGAAAACATATGTACTACCTCTATCAGGGTGTAAATAAATATTGTGCAAAAGAACCACAGGATGCAAGAGAGGGGCAATGATGGAAATAGCTCCTAACGTATAAACTATTCCATAATAATAAACCAATATAGGCGGGTATAGAATAGTCTATATACCTGTGTATGAGTCTGGAGTAGAGGGGGCATACGGTGCAGAGTCACCACCCCGACAGCAGTGGACCCTCGACAGTGCATCAGCATTGCCATGCAGTTTCCCGGGCCTATGCTCTGCATGGAAGCTAAAATCCTGAAGGGCTAGGGACCATCTGGTCACTCCGGCATCGTTCCCCTTCTTGTCCCTCATCCACCTTAGTGCGGCATGGTCTGACACTAGCCTGAACTTCCTGCCTAAGAGGTAGTATCTTGAAGTGTCCAACACCCACTTGATGGCCTTTTCCACAATGGAGTAATTCTTCCCACAGGATGTCACATTCTGACTTAAATACATTATGGGATGCTCTTCCCCATTCACTTCCTGTGATAGGACAGCACCCAGCCCGACATCTGACATGTCTGTCTGGACCACAAACTTATTTGAGAAATCCGGTGCCACCATAACTGTCTGTTTACACAGAGCTACCTTCAGTTCCGCGAAGGCAGTCTCAGCTTCTGGAGATTACTTAGCCATAACCGACTTTGTCCCTGTAAGGAGGTCTGTCAAAGGGGCCGCTATCATGACGAAGTTAGGGATGAACCGGCGGTAATAGCCCACGATGCCTAGGAACGCTTTGACCTGTTTCCCTGAGAGGGGTAGTGGCCAACTCTTCTTGATCACGTCGACTTTATTTGGGGCTTTATTTCACCTCTCCCTACGACATAACCCAAGTATTTGGTTTCTTCAATGCCCATGGCACATTTCTTCAGGTTTATAGAAAACCCTGCCTTCTTTAAAGAATCAAGTATCGCCTGGACTTTGCTCAGATGGCTTCCCCAATCCTGGCTATAGATCACGATGTCATCCAAGTAGGCTGCTGCATACTTCTTGTGGGGAGCTAGAATCAAGTCCATGGTCCTCTGGAAGGTAGCCAGGGCTTCTTGCAACCCAAACAACATCCTTGTGTACTAGAATCAACAATCTGGCGTTGAGAAGACAGTCTTCTCCTTGGCATCTTGGGACATGGGTATTTGCCAATTCCTTTAGCGAGGTCAAGGGTGGTAATATACCTGGCTGGCCCCAACCTTTCAAACAGTTCATCTACACTGGGCATTGGGTAGGTGTCAAACTTCAAGAATTTGTTGAGTTTCCTATAGTCATTGCAAAACTGCCATTCTCTATTTGGTTTTGGCACTAAGACTATGGGACTGGACCAGCCACTCCTGGACTCCTCAATGACTCCCATGCTCAGCATCCGCTTCACCTCTTTTGCAATCACCTCTCGGTGGGCTTCGGGAATCCGATACGGCTTCATATTTACTTGGACATGATGACCCGGAAGAAACTCATGCTCTATGATCCGAGTACGCCCTGGTAGTTCTGAGAACAGGTCTCAGTTCCGCTATAGCAACTCTCGGCACTGTGGCATCTGGGCATGTGACAGCGACTCTGCCAGCTTGACTTCCTTCACGTGGGCTTTGGTCTTCGCCACCAAACAGGAGCTTCCACAAACTCCCTATGTCGCCATGGCTTGATCAGGTTGACCTGGTACACCTGGTAGGGCTTCCTTTTCCCTGGTTAGTGGACTCTATAGTTGACATTGCCAAGCTTTTCAAGAACTTCATAGGGGCCCTGCCACTTGGTCAGGAATTTGCTCTCCACCGTAGGCACTAGTACCCAATTTCCAAGGTGGAAGTGTCTCACCCTCGCTGATCTTTAGTACACCCTTGACTGTGCCTCTTGTGCTTTGAGGAGGTGTTCTTTCACAATAGGCATCGCCTCAAAAATCCTTTCTTGCATCTGGGCCACATGTTTGATTACATTCCTGTAGGGTGTAGACCCCGCCTCCGAAGTCTCCTTTGCTACATCCAGGAGTCCAAGGGGCTGTCAGCTATATAACAGCTCAAATGGTGAGAAGCCAGTAGAGGCCTGTGGGACTTCTCTAATAGAAAACAGAAGGTACGGCAGTAGACAGTACCAGTTCCGGCAGTCTTTCTCTACGACCTTCTTCAACATGGCCTTCAAGGTTTTATTAAACCTCTCCACTAAGCCGTCTGTCTGGGGGTGGTAGACTGAGGTCCTGAGTTGTGTGATTTGCAGGATTTTTCACAACTCCCTCATCCCCCTTGACATAAATGGGGTCCCTTGGTCCGTTAGGATCTCCTTAGGCAACCCCATTCTAGAAAAGATGTGGACTAGCTCCTGGACTATGCACTTGGCAGAGGAGTTTCGTGGTGGTACAGCCTCCGGGTAACATGTAGCGTTGTCCAGTACCACCAAGATATACTGATGTGCTCTGGCGGACTTGACCAGGGGTCCCACTAGATCCATGGTGATGCGATCGATTGGGACCTCAATGACAGGTAGTGGCACTAAAGGGCTACGGAAGTGAGCCACAGGGGAGGTCAACTGATAGGTGTGACAGGACCTACAGTAATTCACAATCTCTCGGTGACAACTGGGCCAGTAGACCCTCTGGAAGATTCTTTCCTGGGCTTTTTCTACCTCCAGATGACCACCTAAGACATGTACATTGGCCATATCTAACACCCTGCGTCTGTACGGCCCTGGCACTAGTAACTGATCGATTACCTCTCTTCTGAGCTTCGTGACCTGACATAGTAACTCCCCAATTCCAGCAAAGTACGGATATCAGGTATCAGCCCTAGACTCTTGAGCAACACCATTCAGAACAGTGACATTATTAAACACACCTTTTAGAGTTCAGTCCCTGAGCTGGGCGTTTCCAAAGTATCCCCACCTCCAGCTCAGGGATGCTGCTTCATCCTCACCCCCAACAAGCACATGAAAGGGAAAACTGTCGGTTGCGGCCTGCGACGAGGTTTCTTTAGGAGCGACCTGGTTGTGGTCTGGACAACCCAGCTTCCTCCCTTTCTCCCACAAGTCCCAAAGCAAGGCAAAGTCCTGCCCTATTATAACAGGGTGCAACAGGTCCTTGACTACGCCCACCTCATGGGACTCGGTGCTACAGTTTGTGCCTATGACCACTAGGACCACAGGGTAGTCCTTAGCGTCTCGATGGATACAGCAGATGTCCACTTTTTTCTGCAGAATCAGACGATGAGGAATTATGGCCCTCACTAGGGTTACCAAACTCCCAGAATCGAACAGACCAGTCATTTGCGCTCCATTCACTGACACGGGGCATGCCTGTGGTCCCACGCCTCGTGGAGGGACAGCACTACAAGCAGGATATGCAAAGTAGCGCCGTCCTGTGCTGCAGTCTACTGGCTCGTTGGTCATAGGGCAACAGGCCACTATTAGACCCGGGGTGTGACATCGCCAACAAATTAAGTTATTGGATGGGGCCTTTGGTAGCAACTCGGGACCCCTCCTGAACTCTAGGATGCCCCCCAGATGTGGTTCTAGTTCCCCACTTTTGGGTGTCCATCCCCCCTGTTGGTAACCACAGTATGGAGATGCTCCCACCCCTTACTTCCCCAAAGCACTCTCGACCGCCTGGTACCTTTCTACCAACCTCACAAGGTCATTGGCATTATGGGGATCTCCCTGGGCAACCCAGGATGGCACCAGCCTTGGAAGGGAGTGTATGAACCTGTCCATCACAATCCTCGCCACTATATGTGCTGGAGAGGAAGATTCCGGTTGCTACCACTTTTGGACCAAGTGTAGGAGGTAAAACATTTGGGACCGGGAAGGTTTGTCACTGCAATAGGCCCAGTGGTACACCCGCATCATGTCAGTCAGAGTCACTCCTAAGCACGCCAAAATCTCAGTCTTCAACTTGATGTACTCTTTTGCATCTTGCAAGGCCAAGTTATAATAGGCCTTCTGCTGTTGCCCTGTTAAATATGGTGCCAGAACCTCCGCCCACTGCTCTGGAGGCAATATCTCTCGCTCCGCCACCCTCTCAAAAATTGTCAGAAACGCCTCGTCCTCATCACCCGGGATCATCTTTTGTAAGGCTCTTCTTAACGTCTTCCTGGCAAGTGAGTCATCACTTGGACTCGGGGGTGGGGCGATTGAACTGCCATGGATTAACTCGGCTAGGAGGTTTATCTGCTGCTTGTACTGCTGCTGCTGCCACTGCTGCGGTTGATGCTGCCGGAGATTAGCCTGCACCAGTTGCTTTATCAGCTCCTCCATGATGCCAGACGTCCCCTACTGGCTGACGGCCTTCACCCAAGACATAAAAGGTTTCCTGTAGCAGTCACACTGCCCCTTGGGATTTGTGACTGTGCTTCTAGCACCAATTGTAGGGTTTAATACTCACTCGTCTGCGGTTGAGGTAGACACAGGAAGCATTTTCATTGAAATCCAAACTGGTTTATTCAGACAGCATAAACAAAAATAGCGTTTTCCGGCACAAAGTGGAAGCACAAAGTAAAATGTCCACACAATGTTACCGGTTCGCCTGCTCAGGTCAGTGTCCAATCCTTAGTACAGACTAACGCCTTGGAGATCCACAGGTCTCCAGACACAGACACTGAATGAGACATTTGGTCTCTATTTTATTTACCAAACCACGCTCCAGAGGTGGGGATATGTGGGCAGCCATTCCCACCCATTTTTTATGACTGCTCTTAAAACCGGCCTGATACGCCCTATTAACCCTGTCAGCAGTATACGTGCTGGAGCATGCTTTCTCGGGTTTACATCACCGAAGCTACCAACCTCGATGATACATATTTCCCCTCAAGGACCTGTCCGTCAGCCATCTTACACTATATACATGTCATTAAGGGTATACAAGTTTAAAGATTGCACATTTTTCAAAATTTTCAGAAAATTTGGAATATTTTCATGAACAAAGACAAAACAACAGATCTGAATTTACCGGTAGTAACAGGTAAAATGTTTTACAACAACAAAATCACAATCTCAGAATCACTGACAGAAGCATTTTAAAGTTATTACCGCAGAAAGTGACGTATCAGACTTGAAAAATGGGGCTATCAGGAAGGTTAATGCTGATTTACACGAGACAGGGTTAAGAAACATGGAATGGTATTGTGCAGTACATACCTATAGGTGAAGCATCATCTCCCTCAGAATCTTCCTCTGTATAGTAATGAAACACTTATTAGTAAGGGTGAAAAAATAATATATATATACATTATATATACAGTACAGACCAAAAGTTTGGACACACCTTCCCATTTAAAGATTTTTCTGTATTTTCATGACTTTGAAAATTGTACATTCACACTGAAGGCATCAAAACTATGAATTACCACATGTGGAATTATGTACTTAACAAAAAAGTGTGAAACAACTGAAAATATGTCTTATATTCTAGGTTCTTCAAAGTACCCACCTTTTGCTTTGATGACTGCTTTGCACACTCTTGGCATTCTCTTGATGAGCTTCAAGAGGTGGTCACCGGAAATGGTTTTCACTTCACAGGTGTGCCCTGTCAAGTTTAATAAGTGGGATTTCTTGCCTTATAAAAGGGGTTGGGACCATCAGTTGTGTTGTGCAGAAGTCTGGAGGATACACAGCTGATAGTTCAACTGAATAGACTGTTAGAATTTGTATTATAGCAAGAAAAAAGCAGCTCTTCTAGGAGTGGAATAAACAACTTGGCGGCATAAAAGCAATCTTTTTAGAGACTGGATGCTGGATGCAGCGTGATGCTCAACTTATCTCTTCAGAATTTCTCCCATAGGTGTTTCATTTGGGTTTAGATTAGAAGACATATTCACTGAATCATTTTCAATCTGTTCTTCAGAAATGCAACATATGTGTGCTTTGGATCATAGTCATGTAGCTCCCGACATCAGCAGCACTCATGCAGCCTCACTTAAGGATACTGATGCAACCACCATGTTTTACTGTAGGCATCATGCATTTTTCTAATTTCATATTTGTAAATGCATAATGCCAACACTAAAACATGGTGGCAGCAGTATCCTTATGTGGAGCTCTATGAGTACTGCTGGTGCTGGGGAGCTATATTTCATTGAAGGTATCATGAGTTCAAAGATGTACTGCTCTATATTGAAAGAAAATCTGCAACCATAACTCTGTGCCCTTGGTAGACATGCAATTTCCAACATGACAATGATCCAAAACACACATAAGTTGCATTTTTGAAAAAGAACAGGGTGAAAGAGATTCAGTCGCCAAGAATTAATCTGAGCCCAATCAAAAGACCTACAGGGAATTCTGAAGAGACAAAATAAAGGGGTTTTCCCACAAACAATAGTACATTTTAATCAATATATCTTGGAATACTAATAATTTCCACAATTGGATATGTTTAAAAAATGTTCCTGTGCTGAGATAATCTTATAAATGTGCCCCTGCTGTGTACTGTGTAATGGCTGTGCCTGACCAGGAACGAACATGGTCTGATTATACCACAGCTCTTGGGCAGGGGGTAGAAAAAAAATGTGCACTGATATTACATCAGGGGATCGCAGATGATTCTTTCTTTGAAGTAAAACATTGTTTAAAAACAGGCAGGGAAATGTTTTACCTCACAAAAAGAATCAGTTGTGACCCCATGCTGTAATGTTTGTATATTCTTTTGCTTCCCCCTGCCCAGGAGCTATGGAATGATCAGACCAGGTCCCTGTACGATCAGACACGGCAATTACGCCATACATAGCAGGGGCACATTTATAACATCATCTCAACACAGGAACATTTTATTTAAACACATACAATTGTGGAACTTATTATTACAAAATCTATTGATTAAAATGTACTTTTTTTTGTGAGGAAAACCCCTTTAAGCATCACTTTCCATCCAGCATCCAGGCTCTAAAGAGGTTGTTCTTGAAGAAAGGGAAAAAATAGATGCTGCAGTATGTCTCCAACTTGTTCATTCCATGCCTAGAAAACTTGTTGCTGTCCTTAAAAGTCATGGCGGTCATACAAAACACTACAAGTAGTAGTTTTTGATGTGGGGTGTATACATTTTTGCATTAACAAATTTGAGAAAAACTGAAGATTTTGTAAAAAAAAAATCCTATTTTTATTCTTAATTTAACTGCTGGATACAGACAAAATCCAGGGATAAAAGATGGGAGGTAGCACAGGTGCAACATACTGATGAACAACCACTCACACCGACCATTCATAGGGAAAGGGGTGAATGATTAGAATTTAAATGCACATGAATAAAACCTGTATAATGTGCCAGTCACATAGATGCATGTAGTGCACCATGCTGGCTTATTATGTATAAGAACACACTACAGGGACAAGCATCCTATTTCCCCAACCAACACTACAGAGCCTGGTTGTATCCTGCAAAGATGAAAAATACTAGAGTTATTGGTTTATATTTTGATTATATTAAGAGTAATCTTTGTGTGTGTGAATGAATGCAGAATGGGATGGGGGCCTGGCTGGATACACAAGGGGGGGCCTGGCTGGACACACAAGGGGGGGGCCTGGCTGGACACACAAGGGGGGGCCTGGCTGGACACACAAGGGGGGGCCTGGCTGGACACACAAGGGGGGGCCTGGCTGGACACACAAGGGGGGAGGCCTGGCAGGACACACAAGGGGGGCCTGGCTGGACACACAAGGGGGGGGCCTGGCTGGACACATGGGAGGGGGAGCCTCCCTGGACACATAAGGGGGGGGCCTGGCTGGACACACAAGGTGGGCCTGGCTGGACACACGAGGGGGAGCCTGGCTGGACACACAAGGGGGGGGGGCTGGCTGGACACACAAGAGGGCCTGGCTGGACACACAACTGAGACCTGGCTGGACACATGGGAGGGGGAGCCTGCCTGGACACATAAGGAGGGAGCCTGGCTGGACACATAAGGAAGGAGCCTGGCTGGACACATAAGGAAGGAGCCTGGCTGGACACATGAGGGAGCCTGGCTGGACACACAAGGGGGTGCCTGGCTGGACACATGGGAGGGGTGGCTGGCTGGACACATAAGGGGGAGATTAGCTGGACACATAAGGGGGGAGCCTGGCTGGACACATGGGAGGGGAGGGAACCTGGCTGGACACATAAGGGGGAGCCTGCCTGGACACATAAGGGGGAGCCTGCTGGACACATAAGGGGGTGCCTGGCTGGACACATGGGTGAGGGGGCCTGGCTGGACACATAAATGGGGGGGCTGGCTGGATACATAAGGGGGGGCCTGGCTGAACATGTAAGGATGGGGGGTTTGGCTGGACACATGGGAAGGGGGGCAGGATGGATATATGGGGGGGGGCAGGTTGGATATATGGGGGGGCAGGCTGGACACATGGAGGCCAGGATGGATATATGGGGGGGCAGGCTGGACAGATGGAGACCAGGATGGATATATGGGGGGGGGAATGGACACAGAGGCCAGGATGGATATATGGGGGGCAGCTGGACACATGAAGGCCAGGATGGATATATGGGGGGGGCAGGCTCGACACATGGGGGCCAGGATGGATATATGGGGGGGGGGGGGGCGCAGGCTCGATACACGTGGGCTAGGATAAATATAAAGGGGCCACGCTGGACATATGGGGAACAGAAGGGATATATGGGGGGGAGCCAGGCTGGACAAGCGACTTAATTACTGTTTATGGTGGCGAGTGGGGAACATAATTACTTTAGATTCCAATTATGAACATTATTACTTCTGTAATATAATTTACTTTTTAGGAAACTGTTTTCCATGGGAGGGACCAAAAGTGGGGTCCTGTTACTGTGCAGGGCGGCACTATGTCGCTTTTTTTTCTTCAACTGGTGTAGTGTAGAAGTCAGGGGGGAAAAAGTGGGAATGTGCTCTAGAAGAGATCAGTTATTGATAACTGTGTGTTATTTTCTGCAGAGATGATTCATGACTTGAAGAAGTGATGGCGGTCTGTACCAGATGAAGAAGAAAAGCGAAGATGAAGGACTTCACCTAGAGACATCATTGGTGAGTCAGTGTATTACATGAACACTTACACTATATAGTATATACAGAGCTCCTGTGTATAATGTCACTGGTGATCACTGTATTATTTGTACACTATACACAGAGCTCCTGTTTATAATGTCACTAGTGATCACTATATTATCTGTACACTGACACTACACTGTGTGCAGAATTATTAGGCAAATTGTATTTTAGAGGATTATTTTTATTATTGATCAACAACTATCTTCTCAATCAACCCAAAAGACTCAAATATCCAAGCTTAATATTTTTGGAAGTTGGAGTGGTTTTTTTTTTAGATCTTAGGAGGATATCTGTTTGTGCAGGTAACTATTACTGCGCAGAATTATTAGGCAACTTAATGAAAAAATGAAAAACAAATATAATCCCATCTCACTTGTTTATTTTCACCAGGTAAACCAATATCAGTGCACAAAATTTAGAAATAAACATTTCTGACATGCAAAAACAAAAAAATTAGTGATCAATATAGCCACCTTTCTTTATGATGACACTCAACAGCCTTCCATCCATAGTTTCTGTCAGTTGCTTGATCTGTTGTCGATCAACATTGCGTGCAGCAGTCACCACAGCCTCCCAGACACTGTTCCAAGAGGTGTACTCTTTTCCTTCCCTGTACATCTCACATTTTATAATGGACCACAGGTTCTTTATGGGGTTCAGATCAGGTGAACAATGGGGCCATGTCATTATTTTTTCTTCTTTTAGACCTTTACTGGCCAGCCACTCTGTGGAGTAGTTGAATGCATGTGATGGAGCATTGTCCTGCATAAAAATCATGTTTTTCTTCAACGATACCGACTTCTTCCTGTACCACTGCTTGAAGTGAAGAAGTTGTCTTCCAGAAACTGGCAGTAGGTCTGGGAGTTGAGCTTCACTCCATCCTCAACCCGAAAAGGTCCCACAAGTTCATCTTTGATGATACCAGCCCATACCAGTACCCCACCTGCACCTTGCTGGCGTCTGAATCGGAGTGGAGCTCTCTGCCCTTTACTGATCCAGCCTCTGGCCCATCCATCTGGCCCATCAAGAGTAACTCTCATTTCATCAGTCCATAAAACCTTTGAAAAATCAGTCTTAAGATATTTCTTGGCCCATTCTTGAAGTTTTATCTTATGTTTCTTGTTCAAAGGTGGTCGTTTTTCAGCCTCCCTTACGTTGACTATGTCCCTGAGTATCGCACACCTTGTGCTTTTTGATACTCCAGTAACGCTGCAGCGCTGAAATATGGCAAAACTGGTGGCGAATGGCATCTTGGCAGCTTCACGCTTGATTTTCCTCAATTCATGGGCACTTATTTTGCGCCTTTTTTGGCCAACATGCTTCTTGCGACCCTGTTGGCTATTTGCCATGAAACGCTTGATTGTTCAGTGATCACGCTTCAAAAGTTTGGAAATTTCAAGACTGCTGCATCCCTCTGCAAGACATCTCACAATTTTGGACTTTTCAGAGCCAAACAAATCTCTCTTCTGACCCATTTTGCCAAAGGAAAGGAAGTTGCCTAATAATTAAGCACACCTTATATAGGGTGTTGATGTCATTAGTCAACACCCCTCCTCATTACAGAGATGCACATCACCAGATTTACTTAATTGGTAGTTGGCTCTCAAGCCTATGCAGCTTGGAGTAGGACAACATGTATAAAAAGTATCTCGCGATCAAAATACTCATTTGCCTAATAATTCTGCACGCGGTGTATATACAGAACTCCTGTGTATAATGTCGCTGGTGGTAATAACAGTGTTGTTAGTATTGTGGTTTGTATTCATGATCAGCATTGTAGTATTTGGTCACTTTGTGGTGGTGGTAATATGTAGTCCGGTCATGGCGTGGCAGTATTTTTTCCTTGCATGTGGTATTATTGTCACTTTGTGGTGGTAATATGTGGTCTGGTCATGGTGTGGCCGTACTTGTTCTTTGTATGTGGTATTATTCGGTCAGTAAGTGGCGGTAATATGCAGGGCTGTGGAGTCGGTAAGCCAAACCTTCGACCCAGACTCTGATTCCTCAATTTCCATCTTTCCGACTCCGACTCCCTCATACATGGTTCATATTTAAGTGATGAATTTAAAAAAGTCTAGATCCTTAGAACAGGAATAGGACAGACATTTATAGAACATTTCATAACTTTCCCAAATTCTTATGAAAAAAATATTTTCCACAAACTGCATTGAACTACTGTACCCAATTTAGTATATATTTTAGGAGTTGTACCAGAGCGTCAGAGGTACACTTACAAGGGTCTCTGGTGAAAACAAGTAATCACCTCTCCACAGGATAAGTGATAAGTTACTGATTGGTCGGGTCCTGACTGCTGGCATACAATCGGCAGAATGTGAAGCTTTTCTCCCCATTAGACTGGAGCTCATGTGCGACTCGATCACTGATCCAATCATTCCCACAGTGGCTGCGAGCGCTGCTCTTTTTTTGGAAGCCCCCAAGAGAATGAATGGAGCTGCGGTCAGACATCCCATCTGTCACTGCATTTTAAAATGGGGATAAGTGTCCTGACAGGGATAAAACTTCCCCATGCTTCCGATGCTTTTCCAATGTTCGGACCAAAACGATCAATAAGTGATCACCTATCCTGTGGAGCCCATGGATCGGTGATAACTTGCTTTAACCAAAGAACCCCTTTAATGCATACTATCGTAATTGTACATCCCAGTTATAGTATATGCACGGCAGATGTGCCAGAGCCGTCAGTCAATGCTCCACTATAACAGGGATAGCGGATAACAGATATTTGCATATTGCTGTAGGTGGGCACCTAGAGTCAATTACCCCTGTGGGCCCCAGACTCCCCAGTCCGATCCTGGACTATGTCTGGAGACCAGGCTTTTCTGAAATGGAAAACCCCTTTAATAAGTGTTATTTAGTAAAATCATCTTTGATGAATATTAGTATTCAAGCTATATCAAATGGACAGTCATATTTTCTGTGTCCTTCCAATCTCACCTTCTTTATAGCTCGCTCTCCTGCGGTTCGGAGACGTCTTTTCTAACAGCTTCCTAACCTGTCATGTAGAGAGGAGAAAATCTTCTAACATGGAGCACTTAGGCAGACTTTCTTTTTAATGAAACATGAATAGAACCAATCTATCACAACAAATATTGGCAGAATGTAAATTTAAATATAGACATCAACATGAAGGATGAAACAATGTAGTGCTTCACTTGGTCATGCCCATACCCAATACATTTAAATTATGTGTTGAAACAGTTCAAAATGCGTCACACAGACTATCATACACAGTATTTTACCTGCGGTATAAGGAATGGTTCTGGCAATTCGGGAGAGCTGTTCATATTCCCAAAATAAGGATCCGGGTCATCCTCCAGCATGTCAGGAAGTAAGTAGTGTCTAAATATGCACAAAATGTGTCACTATATAATGCAGAAACTAGTTTTACCTTCTATAAATACAGTATTTGCAACAACACATACTACATTAGGAAAAAATATTAGTAATTTAACTAACTACATGGAAAGGTATTATGCCATTCAATATGAGTGCTTTCATTTCCACATACAGTACAGACCAAAGGTTTGGATACACCTCATTTAAATATTTTTCTGTATTTTCTTGACTATGGAAATTGTACATTCACACTGAAGGCATCAAAACTATGAATTAACACATGTGGAATTATATACTTAACAAAAAAGTGTGAAACAACTGAAAATATGTCTTATATTCTAGGTTCTTCAAAGTAGCCACCTTTTGCTTTGATGACTGCTTTGCACACTCTTGGCATTCTCTTGATGAGCTTCAAGAGGTAGTCACCAGAAATGGTTTTCACTTCACAGGTGTGCCCTGTCAGGTTTAATAAGTGGGATTTCTTGCCTTATAAATGGGGTTGGGACCATCAGTTGTGTTGTGCAGAAGTCAGGTGGATACACAGCTGATAGTCCTACTGAATAGACTGTTAGAATTTGTATTATGGCAAGAAAAAAGCAGCTAAGTAAAGAAAAACGAGTGGCCATCATTACTTTAAGAAATGAAGGTCAGTCAGTCCAAAAAAATGGGCAAACTTTGAAAGTGTCCCCAAGTGCAGTTGCAAAAACCATCAAGCGCTACAAAGAAACTGGCTCACATGAGGAGCACCCCAGGAAAGGAAGACCAAGAGTCACCTCTGCTTCTGAGGATAAGTTTATCCGAGTCACCAGCCTCAGAAATCGCAGGTTAACAGCAGCTCAGATTAGAGACCAGGTCAATGGTACACAGAGTTCTAGCAGCAGACACATCTCTTCAACAACTGTTAAGAGGAGACTTTGTGCAGCAGGCCTTCATGGTAAAATAGCTGCTAGGAAACCACTGCTAAGGACAGGCAACAAGCAGAAGAGACTTGTTTGAGCTAAAGAACACAAAGAATGGACATTAGACCAGTGGAAATCTGTGCTTTGGTCTGATGAGTCCAAATTTGAGATCTTTGGTTCCAACCACCGTGTCTTTGTGCGACGCAGAAAAGGTGAATGGATGGACTCTACATGCCTGGTTCCCACCGTGAAGCATGGAGTAGGAGGTGTGATGGTGTGGGGGTGCTTTGCTGGTGACACTGTTGGGCATTTATTCAAAATTGAAGGCATACTGAACCAGCATGGCTACCACAGCATCTTGCAGCGGCATGCTATTCCATCCAGTTTGGATTTAGTTGGACCATCATTTATTTTTCAACAGGACAATGACCCCAAACACACCTCCAGGCTGTGTAAGGGCTATTTGACCAAGAAGGAGAGTGATGGGGTGCTACGCCAGATGACCTGGCCTCCACAGTCACCAGACCTGAACCCAATCGAGATGGTTTGGGGTGAGCTGGACCGCAGAGTGAAGGCAAAAGGGCCAACAAGTGCTAAGCATCTCTGGGAACTCCTTCAAGATTGTTGGAAGACCATTTCTGGTGACTACCTCTTGAAGCTCATCAAGAGAATGCCAAGAGTGTGCAAAGCAGTCATCAAAGCAAAAGGTGGCTACTTTGAAGAACCTAGAAAATAAGACATATTTTCAGTTGTTTCACACTTTTTTGTTAAGTATATAATTCCACATGTGTTAACTCATAGTTTTGATGCCTTCAGTGTGAATGTACAATTTTCATAGTCATGAAAATACAGAAAAATCTTTAAATGAGAAGGTGTGTCCAAACTTTTGGTCTGTACTGTATGTAATCCATGTCAATAAAGTATTAGAAGACAATAATACAGCTGAGACTGTGCACCACTAAAGTAGCGTTTTCTCCAATAGACAAATATGATTAAAAGTGCAGAACAGAGGCTCATTTTTAGGCACCGTGCTATGTAAGCGCATGACTGAGGACATAAACCAGCTTATTCCAACGCATTGTCTACTATACCTCATGGGTTATATATACTGAAAGTGAATGAAGTGAGGCTGAATGGCACCAGCCAAGACGTGGAGAGATGAAACCAAGACTAATTGCCCCAACTACTCCCCCATAAAGCCCTCTATGCTCTCCAGCTTAACCTGTCAGAATTTGCCACCACCAATACATGATTAGATTACAACTATTTAGTGAGGATGGCTAAACTGTCTTTATCTTCTTCATACATGTGTGCCAGGAGCAGTCTTATTCTCATCAGTAACTGTCATAGGTCATTTTGCTTTTCACAGTGTAGATCTTGTGTGGTACAGACCATGCAATTCAATCAAATGCACTCATTTCTTGTGACCCTCCTCAGGAAAGACAAAGACATGTAATTCTGAAGGAGTCTCTATGAGAACAACTTAATAAATTAATACTAGCAAAATGATGTAGTCTGGTGGACAAGTGACCGAATGAATTAAAAAAAAAGTTTTACTAGTCTGCTACTTTTAGTTAAAAAATATCTACAAATTGTAAAACACTTACTGTACAGTAGGTGGTAAATCCAGGTGGGCTGTAGATAGAGGGGTGACAAAAAAGGGAAGGGATGGTCACTTCCTCTGAGAGATGAACAGATTTTTAAAGGATGAAAATGGCACAAATAAAACAGCAACAGGAGACATCAGAAAACATGTTTGAAATAAAAGAAAACTCTCTTCTAAACTCTAGCAGCTCTGGGCCTAGCTGGTTTGATTCACATCCCTTGCCTGGCGCATGTGCTGAATTTGGTGGTGTAGAGCTTCCTTAAAAATGACCCACATATGTCAGAGGTGCTGCTGAAAGTGAGGGCAGCATGTGCATGCTTTTGGCGTTCTCACCCTGCGGCTGCCGACCTGCCTGCGCTGCAGCATCACTTCTACCTTCACACTCACTGCCTCATATGCAATGTGCCAAGATGGAACTGCACCTTACATATGCTGGAGAGACTGTGTGAGCAGCAGCAGGCAATGGTGGAGTTTCAGCTGCAGCACGCACGGGGGTGGGATGCTGTGAAGAACAACACCACTTAACCACCAATGAATGGGCTTCCATGAAGGACGTTTGTGCCGTGTTGCGCTGCTTCGAATACTCCAATATAGCCAGTGCTGATGACACCATCATGAGCGTTACTATACCTCTTCTATTAAGAAATTGAAAAAACTGATAAATAGCCTATTTTGGGGAAAAGGGGTGGTTATGTGGGAGAGAATAATCGCCCTAGTAGTCTATATCCCAATCCACGTGTTAGTGGACCCCAGAAGGACAAAAGAGGGATTTAATTCCAAAAATATCAATTTTATTAGAAATTTTAAAAATTACATCATAATTCACAATATAAGAGAAGGGAAGAAGAAGAGGTGGTAGGTAAACCATAGGGGCAGGTTTTAAGGAATAAAATCCTGCCAGGAGACTAATATCCCTAAACCAGCATAGAAGGTAAGCCAGGTACGCGTACTAGCTGCTATTTAAAAGATAATGGAAGGATCATATCAATCTATGTCCACACTAGTAATAACAGTGAGGTATAAAGCATGGTATACAAGATAATAATATTGATATGTGGGCATATGGCAGCATATATCAGATCATATAGCAGTGATATATGGGTAAGAGCATTAAACAAATAGCATTAGATAGATAGCATAAAACATGTACACCGGTGATACATAAGTGTAAATAGATCGATAGTGCTATTGATATAGTATTACTGTCTAGTCTGGAGCTGTCTAGTCTGGAGCTGCGGCTCTATAGAAAATCAATTACCTTGTGCCATATGAGAAGTGAGCTCCACATCCCCCCCAGCTCTCCAGGACACGCTGCTTTATCACTTCTCATATGGCACAAGGTAATTGATTTTCTATAGAGCCGCAGCTCCAGACTAGACAGCTCCAGACTAGACAGTAATACTATATCAATAGCACTATCGATCTATTTACACTTATGTATCACCGGTGTACATGTTTTATGCTATTTATCTAATGCTATTTGTTTAATGCTCTTACCCATATATCACTGCTATATGATCTGATATATGCTGCCATATGCCCACATATCAATATTATTATCTTGTATACCATGCTTTATACCTCACTGTTATTACTAGTGTGGACATAGATTGATATGATCCTTCCATTATCTTTTAAATAGCAGCTAGTACGCGTACCTTCTATGCTGGTTTAGGGATATTAGTCTCCTGGCAGGATTTTATTCCTTAAAACCTGCCCCTATGGTTTACCTACCACCTCTTCTTCTTCCCTTCTCTTATATTGTGAATTATGATGTAATTTTTAAAATTTCTAATAAAATTGATATTTTTGGAATTAAATCCCTCTTTTGTCCTTCTGGGGTCCACTAACACGTGGATTGGGATATAGACTACTAGGGCGATTATTCTCTCCCACATAACCACCCCTTTTCCCCAAAATAGGCTATTTATCAGTTTTTTCAGTTTTCTAGGGATTACTGACCATATATATATTCTTTATGGCCAGCTTGTAGGTTTTCATTCTATTAAGAAATTGACAGAGAAATTAATTGGGTATCTTGAAAATAATTTCATGTAAATATCATTATACCCTATTTACATTAATTTCAAGGATCACATTTAGAAGAAATTCATATTCAATTATATAAATATAATGAAAAAAATGGAGTGCTGACTTCATACAATGCTGGCCAAAAGTATTGGCACCCCTGCAATTCTGTCAGATAATACTCAGTTTCTTCCTGAAAATGATTGCAATCACAAATTCTTTGGTATTATTCTCTTCATTTAATTTGTCTTCAATGAAAAAAACACAAAAAGAATTGTCCTAAAGCCAAATTGGATATAATTCCTCACCAAACCTATAAATGGGGGTGGACAAAAGTATTGGCACCCTTTGAAAAATCATGTGATTCTTCTCTAATTCGTGTAATTAACAGCACCTGTAACTTACCTATGGCACCTAACAGGTGTTGGCAATAACTAAATCACACTTGCAGCCAGTTAACATGGATTAAAGTTGACTCAACCTCTGTCCTGTGTCCTTGTGTGTACCACATTGGGCATGGAGAAAAGAAAGAAGACCAAAGAACTGTCTGAGGACTTGAGAAACCAAATTGTGAGAAAGCATGAGCAATCTCAAGGCTACAAGTCCATCTCCAAAGACCTGAATGTTCCTGTGTCTTCCATGCGCAGTGTCATCAAGAAGTTTAAAGCCCATGGCACTGTAGCTAACCTCCCTAGATGTGGACGGAAAAGAAAAATTGACGAGAGATTTCAACGCAAGATTGTGCGGATGGTGGATAAAGAACCTCGACTAAAATCCAAACAAGTTCAAGCTGCCCTGCAGTCCGAGGGTACAACAGTGTCAACCCGTACTATCACTCAGCGTCTGAATGAAAAGGGACTGTATGGTAGGATACCCAGGAAGACCGCACTTCTTACCCCGAGACATAAAAAAGCCAGGCTGGAGTGTGCCAAAACTTACCTGAGAAAGCCTAAAACGTTTTGGAAGAATGTTCTCTGGTCAGATGAGACAAAAGTAGAGCTTTTTGGGAAAAAGCATCAACATAGAGTGTACAGGAAAAAAAAAGAGGCTTTCAAGAAAAGAACACGGTCCCTACAGTCAAACATGGCGGAGGTTCCCTGATGTTTTGGGGTTGCTTTGCTGCCTCTGTCACTGGACTGCTTGACCGTGTGCATGGCATTATGAAGTCTGAAGACTACCAACAAATTCTGCAGCATAATGTAGGGCCCAGTGTGAGAAAGCTGGGTCTCACTCAGAGGTCATGGGTCTTCCAGCTGGACAATGACCCAAAACACACTTCCAAAAGCACTATAAAATGGTTTGAGAGAAAGCACTGGAGACTTCTAATGTGGCCAGCAATGAGTCCATACCTGAATCCCATAGAACACCTGTGGAGAGATCTCAAAATGGCAGTTTGGAGAAGGCACCCTTCAAATATCAGGGACCTGGAGCAGTTTGCCAAAGAAGAATGGTCTACAATTCCAGCAGAGCATTGTAAGAAACTCATTGATGGTTACCGAAAGCGGTTGTTCGCAGTTATTTTGGCTAAAGGTTGTGCAACCAAGTATTAGGCTGAGGGTGGCAATACTTTTGTCTGGCCCATTTTTGGAGTTTTGTGTGAAATGATCAATTATTTGATTTTTGCTTCATTCTCTTTTGTGTTTTTTCCTTGCAAGCAAATTAAATGAAGAGAGTAATACCAAAGAATTTGTGATTGCAATCATTTTCAGGAAGAAACTGAGTATTATCTGACAGAATTGCAGGGGTGCCAATACTTTTGGCCACCACTGTGTATACATGGATTGGTGGGGGGGAGGAAGCATATATACATGGATTGGTGGGGGGGGGCAACATATATACATGGATTTTGGCATATACCAAGATGGGAGTGAGCACATTCTTTATTTCTGCAGTCTCATACCCTGCTCCTTTCTGTGGTTGCTCTATGCTGCCCTCACCAGCTCTCTGTACGAGTTGTTTTTCCTAAACTAAATCCTCAGTATTCGGGTTAATTTGCCATATTGGCACTTTACGATAAATAAGTGGGTTTTGGGTTGCAGTTTGGGCACTCGGTCTGTAAAAGGTTTGCCATCACTGCAATATACTGTTGAGACAGTTGACCCCCGAGAGCATGGATTGGGACACTCCGCTACCATCCCAGAAACAACAAAGGTGGGAGATATGGAAGAAGTCTCTGAAGGTCTTAGAGCATGTCCAAGTCTCACGCAGTTATTCCCTAAGCACCCTTTCAGCCTCCACCAGGAGAGAAATCCACATTTTCTCCGACGCATCTACAGAGGCCATAGCTGCAGTAGCCTACCTGAAAACCTCAGAAAGCAACAACAAGGTACATTGTGGATTCATCCTTGGCAAGGCAAAACTAACACTGAAACCGTCTCACTCTGTACCAATACTCAAACTTTGTGCTGCCGTACAGGCAGTGGAATTAGCTGAAGCTATAAAGGATGAAATGGACATTGTGATTGATTCATTTACATTCTACACAGACAGTAGAGCGGTACTTGGTTACATTTACAACCAAAAAAACAATTTTACGTCTACATCAGCAATAGAGTAGAGCGTATCAGAAGCTTTTCTATCCCTGAATACTGGCACTACGTCTCTACTGACCTGAACCCAGCTGACCGAGGGACAAGATTCACAGCCGCGTCTAAGCTCAATGACAACATGTGGCTGTCACCTCCAAGTCTCTTATATAAGGATTCTAGTTCAAAGGACATCAACAACACTTATAAGCTGGTGGAACCGGAGTCTGAAAAAGAGATCAGACCAATCACCTCTACTCGCTACACTTCTGTGATGCCAAAATCAAAACTAAGATCTCACTGCTTTGAAAGCTTCTCAAAATGGTCAGCTGTTGTGCGGGCCATAGCTCGTCTTGTTCACATCGCTCATTCCTTTGCCAGTGACAAATCATCAGTGTTGTGGCTGGCACATGTGTAGAGGATACCCTACTGTTGCTGACATCAGACATGCCGAGCAATTCAGCGGTGAGTGCAACAAGAATATGGTCACGAGATCGACAGTATCACAAAAGGGTACCAGCCTGTCCAAGAACAGTTTACTGCTTGAATTGAACCCAGTGGTCGATCATTACGGACTGTTAAAGGTGGATGGTCATATAGAGAAGTCTGATCTATGTAATAAGGAGCAGAATCGTATCATCATTCCGGGTCGGCACTACAATGCTACGCTATTGTTCCATCACCATCATGAAAAAGTGCAGCACCAAGGCAGACAGTTTACCGAAGGCATCATAAGGTCCGCTGGCCTCTGGATCGTGGGGATGAAGAGATGTGTCTCCTCAGAGCTCCATAAATGCTTTATGTGAGAAAAAGTAAGAAGAAAACACTAACATCTACAGATGGCAAATCTCCCAGCAGATCAGCTAAACACAGACCAGCCATGCACATATGTCGGAGTAGATGTTTTTGGACCATGGTCGGTTGTTACAAGAAGGACCCGTGGTGGAGCCGCAAAAAGTAAGTGGTGGGCTGTGCTTTTCACCTGTCTTAGCATCCAAGCAGTTCACATTGAGGTAATTGAATCCATGGATTCCTCTTGCTTCATAAATGCTCTCAGAAGATTCTTTTCTATCTGGGGACCAGCCAAATAGCTCAGATCTGACTGTGGCACTAACTTTGTGGGAGCGTGCAAGGAACTACAGTTAGACAACTTCTAGACTGACAATGGGTGCACTTGGGTGTTCAACCCTCCTCATTCATCGCATATGGGAGGATCCTGGGAACGCATGATTGGCATTGCTCGAGGAATCCTTGATTCGATGTTGCTGGATCATAAGCTACCTCTCACCCATGAAGTCCTGGTTACCTTCCTTGCTGAAGTGTCTGCTGTGATAAATGCAAGACCATTGGTACCATTATCATCGGACCCCAAAGCTCCAATGATTCTTACTCCTGCCACACTTCTTACTCAGAAGGTTGGAGATGCTGAAATCCCTCCAGGGAAGTTTGTGGACAGAGACATTTACAGGTGTCAGTGGAAACAGGTACAACACTTTTCTAATGTCTTTTGGCACCGCTGGAAGGCTGAATACCTGCACTTACTTCAAACCAGTCACAAATGGCAGACTGCAAAACCTAACCTCCAAGAGGGAGACCTCATCCTCCTTAAAGATAAAGAAGCTCATCGCAATGACTGGCCAATGGGTCTTATCACCAAGGTTACACCAAGCAATGATGGAAAGACTTGTAAGGTAGAAGGCAAGGTCATCTCGCGTTTTCTTTCGTCCAGTCACTGAACTTCTACTCCTTTTACAAAAGGAGGTCATCACATGAAAGACACTGCTTCAGGACACAGCTTACGACGGAGAGCCTACCGCCATATACTTCCAGCTGTGTTGGGACATTTGAACTTTTCCCAGTGGATTCTTAGGTTGGTGGAAGTGTTTGCACATTGCGGCTTCCCCAATCCGAAGATGGGTTTCTGTTTTGGACTCGGATTATCCGGCTGTTGAAGACTTCAATGGAAAATTGGACTACAACTATTACTGTTATTGTTGTTTGCTTGTGTATTTTCTTTTGTCTTTCAGGTCTACCATGACATTCCCAGAAAACATCACATTAAACGAATCATTAAAATCTAAAGATTTCAGACGGGGAGTGTTACGTCCCATGAATGGGAAATTTGCTGACTATACACTGAACTTTTTACAGTTGCTGTGTATTACTGTTTGATTGCATTGCTGCAAGGTTCACCTTCCTTGAAGTTTGTCCCTTCTCTCTCCCTGTCTCCCTCTTATGTGACTGTGATGTAGCTAGCCCCTCCCTTCTTCTTCCAGCCTTTCCTAATTCTCAATCTTGCAACAATTAGGAGCTCATGTGCTTACAGCCTGTCTCAGGAAAAGTTATTTTTACTTGCTGTTGATGCATGCATTCTTACAAGATTTCTCAAGATAAATAAAGCTTCTTCTGAATTCTTTACAACGTGCCTGCCTGCAGCCGAGTTAAAGCTATCTGTGTCCATCTCCCTTGTAAGTAAAGGTGAAGACACAGCACCCTATATTTACAGCACAGCCATGGGGACAGAATATTCCTCTTGGAGATTATTGTAGGTTTAATCGTTTTCTTTTTGTTTGACAGCTGTCACACACTAAAAGACGCTTTTTTTTTGGCATCACTATATTTTGAGAGCTATAATTTTTCCAGATTTTGTCCAACAGCGTCATGTGAGGGCTTGTTTTACGGAACGAGTTGACATTTTATTGGTATCATTCTCAGGCACATGACATTTTTTGATCGCTTTCTATTCTGATTTTTGGGGCGCCAATCCAAGGGCAGAGAGGGCTTCCTCCCTATACAAGCTCTCTAAATGCTCCGATCGATGTCTATCGCCATGAGGTATCCATACGTCCAAGTTTGTTAAAGTGAACCTGTCAGCAGGATTGTGCTTAGAAAACTACATACACTGTCAGGTGGGCGCCGTTAAACTGAGTAAAATGATACCTTGGATGTTGTAATACGTCCAGTGGTTCTTTTATCATCTTTAGTTTCAGTTCTGCTGCCATAATGATATGTATGTGCTCTGGTGCTCTGCTTCTGTATTCATGTATTCCTATCTCTTTCCTCTGACAGGTCACTGTCTTTTCAGTGACCTGCCTACTCTTTTACATACTGCCTGTGTAATTTCTCTGCCCATGTGAAATTTACATCCCCAACATGGATGCCCGCGCATGTGCAGTAGCATCTTTTGGTTGCCGAGAGATGCTACTGTGCACACGCGAGCACCATTTTACTCAAAAGTCTGAGCATAGGGAACATGGTACCATAGAGCAGGACTTGAAAGAAGAGCACCATGAATCTAGCACTCAAGGTTAAACGGCGCACACGCGAACAACATAATTAAAGAAATAGGGCATGGTAGATGTGTAGAATGAGTCAGAAGGATAAAACAAAGAAAAAGAAAGAATACAGAAAAGGGGAAATGGGATGGCAAACATAGACAAGAAAAGTAAGAGCCAAAAGTAAGTTTTTTTTTATACCTGGTGAAGCGTTCAAATGACCTAAAGGGAGACAAAAGGGGGAAAAAAACAATTAGGATATATATGTAGGAAACACATAAAATTACAGTACAGACCAAAAGTTTGGACACACCTTCTCATTTAAAGATTTTTCTGTATTTTCATGACTATGAAAATTGTACATTCACACTGAAGGCATCAAAACTATGAATTAACACATGTGGAATTATATACTTAACAAAAAAGTGTGAAACAACTGAAAATATGTCTTATATTCTAGGTTCTTCAAAGTAGCCACCTTTTGCTTTGATGACTGCTTTGCACACTCTTGGCATTCTCTTGATGAGCTTCAAGAGGTAGTCACCGGAAATGGTTTTCACTTCACAGGTGTGCCCTGTCAGGTTTAATAAGTGGGATTGCCTTATAAATGGGGTTCGGACCATCAGTTGTGTTGTGCAGAAGTCAGGTGGATACACAGCTGACAGTCCTACTGAATAGACTGTTAGAATTTGTATTATGGCAAGAAAAAAGCAGCCAAATAAAGAAAAATGAGTGGCCATCATTACTTTAAGAATTGAAGGTCAGTCAGTGCGAAAAATTGGGAAAACTTTGAAAGTGTCCCCAAGTGCAGTTACAAAAACCATCAAGCGCTACAAAGAAACTGGCTCACATGAGGACCGCCCCAGGAAAGGAAGACCAAGAGTCACCTCTGCTTCTGAGGATAAGTTTATCCGAGTCATCAGCCTCAGAAATCGCAGGTTAACAGCAGCTCAGATTAGAGACCAGGACAATGCCACACAGAGTTCTAGCAGCAGACACATCTCTACAACAAGTGTTAAGAGAAGACTTTGTGCAGCAGGCCTTCATGGTAAAATAGCTGCTAGGAAACCACTGATAAGGACAGGCAACAAGCAGAAGAGACTTGTTTGGGCTAAAGAACATAAGGAATGGACATTAGACCAGTGGAAATCTGTGCTTTGGTCTGATGAGTGCAATTTGAGATCTTAGGTTCCAACCACTGTGTCTTTGTGCGACGCAGGAAAGGTGAACGGATGGACTCTACATGCCTGGTTCCCACCGTGAATTATGGAGGAGGAGGTGTGATGGTGTGGGGGTGCTTTGTTGGTGACACTGTTGGGGATTTATTCAAAATTGAAGGCATACTGAACCAGCATGGCTACCACAGCATCTTTCAGGGGCATGCTATTCCATCCAGTTTGCGTTTAGT
This sequence comes from Phyllobates terribilis, assembly GCF_046119375.1. Taxonomy (NCBI): domain Eukaryota; kingdom Metazoa; phylum Chordata; class Amphibia; order Anura; family Dendrobatidae; genus Phyllobates; species Phyllobates terribilis. The sequence goes on along the minus strand of NW_027362978.1, from coordinate 346,680 downwards.
TGGACCATCATTTATTTTTCAACAGGATAATGACCCCAAACACACCTCCAGGCTGTGTAAGGGCTATTTGACCAATAAGGAGAGTGAAGGGGTGCTACGCCAGATGACCTGGCCTCCACAGTCACCAGACCTGAACCCAATCAAGATGGTTTGGGGTGAGCTGGACCGCAGAGTGAAGGCAAAAGGGCCAACAAGTGCTAAGCATCTCTGGGAACTCCTTCAAGATTGTTGGAAGACCATTTCCGGTGACTACCACTTGAAGGTCATCAAGAGAATGCCAAGAGTGTGCAAAGCAGTCATCAAAGCAAAAAGTGGCTACTTTGAAGAACCTAGAATATAAGACATATTTTCAGTTGCTTCACACTTTTTTGTTAAGTATATAATTCCACATGTGTTAATTCATAGTTTTGATGCCTTCAGTGTGAATGTACAATTTTCATAGTCATGAAAATACAGAAAAATCTTTAAATGAGGTGTATCCAAACTTTTGGTCTGTACTGTATGTATTTAACAGTAAAATTATGTCAACAGATATCGCTAATCCACTGGTTAAATAACACAGAGGAAACAAAGGAATATGTTAATCAATAAGACAGTTCATACTCTGGATTGAGGCCATATGCCTGCCTCTCCTTCAATCTGTGTATTCTGTTGCCACCTCGCCTTTTCAAAGGAATAGACTCCAAGTAGCGTAATTGTGAAACGTTATGTCCGGCAGAAACAAGATGAAAGGGAACTGGCAGCATTGTCCTCTTACACCTAATGGTAGATTTATGCTGAGGTGCGCTTTTAAGGGGTTGTACACTAATATTTAAAATATGCCAAAGCGTTTTTATAATGAAAAGCAACTTCTTTATAATTACCTTCCTCTGTCAGTGAGCGGCGCTATCACTGGCCGCTCACAGGCAGCACGTGAACCCCCGCTGACGTCCCGTTTATTGAGGCGTGACTCAGCGCTGGGGTCCCCGTGGTGGCTTCTGGGTTGAAGGCGGGGTTACCCCACCGTGTCACACCCAGCATCCACCGCGCGTTTTCCCAATGAATGGGGAGAGGGACAGCATGCGGTGGATGCTGGGTATGACTTGAGGGGATAACCCCGCACACAACCCAGCAGCCACCATGGAACGCGGAAGAGAGAGATCCCCGGCAGCAGTCTGGACTTGTCGTGACATCAGCGGATGTCAGTGCCGGCTGCAGCCGGGGGTTAAGTGATGCCTGTGAGCGGTCAGTCATAGCGCCACTCACAGGCAGAAAAGGAAGAGGGAGGCAATTACAAAGAAGCAGCTTTTCAACATAAAAATGCTTTGCCATATTTTACATAGTAGTGGACAACCCCTTTAAGTACCAGGGACCTGGGTGTATGGATATGTCCAAGTCCATAAAGGGGTTAATTAATGCAAAATGGAATGAAAGAATTAAAAATGCCATTAAGTCAAATTCCATTTAGCTAATATGTTACTTTAGACCCAAATTTTAGCCTGCACAATTTATTATGTAATTTCTCCTAAACGCAGCATTGCCCCATACATAGCAGACACTAATATTTTCTAGCTATATACAGTACATAGCATTAAGGGTAAACAATTAAAGCGGTTGTGCCACCATAAAGAATACAGTTAACCAACCAGAAAAGGTGGAAATAAATAGTTTTGTAATTTACAGTGATTCAAAATTATGCTTCATTCAAAAGTTACCAAGCTTTTACTTTTATGAATGCTGCTCTCTGGCGCCCCCTGGCGTTATTCCATTACATCCTGGTAGTGGGTGATCAGCTGGTCGGGTTTGGGCAGTTCCTGTCATAAGAGCTCCCAACCGGCAGTCTGCACAATGTATTGCAAGAAAAGAAATGAAAAATTCCATCTCCAAAAACGTTGTATTAAAAAATTCCAAGTTGTTATTACATCATTTTAAAATCTGATGAGGTCACAAGGTACATGGGGATTCACATAGCAACGCGTTTCCAATGCCAACCAGCTTTCTTTGTCAAGCTACTATGACATGATTCTGTGATCTTTTAAATATTTCTGAAACCAATATGATGCAGTGACTGGGATTGTATACGAGGGATGTGATATATCCCCCAGAATGTGTACAGAGACCTATTAAATCCATTGGAGTGCATTGCAGTCACACGCTCACCTCCGGCTGCAATGCAGGAATGAAGGTGAGCATTGACCTGGTCAGGCTATCTGGCTAAGGCAGATTAAGTAAAACCCGGCAGGGCCTTCATTTCTTGGGGGAGGCTACAGGAAGGCAGTGGGGCGGCCTCCTCCCTCCAAGCCGGGTTTTCCAGTGGCTCTTGCCACAGGTCCTTTAAAAACCCTGCACTAAGGATTAGTGTGGTTCTATGTTGGAACCTGCTAGGAGCATAGCAGGAAAGCTCAGCAGGATTGAGTGTGGCTGAACCCACGCCTGGGAAGGCTCTGCACCTGTCAGGCTCTGAGTGGCCCGGCGCGGCCGTTGCCTATGGCAACCGTTGTTTAAGGACTTGTGTTATCCCAGAGGACTTTTCTGTTTACCGGTGAGTTGCTGAATAAAGCTGTTTATATTGGACTTGCTTGGGTCACTGCCTCAGTTACTGCACGGTGTGAACACCGCTGCCTTACAGCTTGGTGGAGAATGCTGGCATAGTGACTGAGGCATACCCCACTGGCCGCTGCATGACCACAATCCGGCCGGCCACCTTTCAGCCCCACCCCGTGGACAAAATGGAGGAGCTGTTAAAGCAGCTGGTACTTACCCAGCAGCAGCAGCTGCAGTCTCAGAGGTAGGAGCTGGAACAGCAGCATAATCAGCAGCAGCAGCTACTGTACCAGCAGCAGCAAAAACCAAAGAACTGTTGCTGCAACAGATTGCTGCCCTGTGGGAGACGCCGACGGCACCAGCCCCGGAACGTCGCGAGGCCAGGGACAAGGTTCGCTCAGCGTTGAGGAAGATGGGACCGGAGGACGATGTGGAAGCCTTCCTGACCATTTATGAGCGCACAGAGGAGCGGGAAAACCTACCGGATGGCCAGTGGGCAGAAGTGGTGGCTCAGTTTCTGGTCGGCGATGCCCAAAAGGCCTTCTTCGACCTCAGTCGGGAGGACGCCCAGGACGACCAGAGACTGAAAGGTGAGATCCTTGCCCGACTGGGAGTCAATACATACGTGAGGGCTCAGCATGTATTTTCATAGGCTTATGTGGAGACCCGACACGCCCGGTCTCAGGCTTATGACCTCCTGCAGCTGGTAAAGAGGTTGCTCCAGCCTGAGACTTTGTCTCCAGCCCAGATGGTGGAGAGGGTGGTGGTTGACCGGCTGGTGAGGACTCTGCCAGCCGCTATCCAAAGTTGGCTGGGGCAAGGGGACTCCAGCACACTCGACCAGGTGGTCAGCCTGATCGAGCGCTACTCGGCCATTCAGGACTTTATCCAGGACTCTGCCCCCTCGCGGCTGTCACGCCGATCCCTGCCAACTCAGGAACCTGGAAAGGGGTCGCGCCCCTCTGCTGAGGACAGTCAGCACCGTACCCGTGCTGAAGGGGTACCCCGAAATGAGAGTCGCAGGAGACCTGTTCCCTCCCAAACAGTCAGAAGACCTAACAGTACTTCCACCATTAGGTGCTGACGGTGTCAGGGGAAGGGACATGTGGTTGCTAACTGCCCCCTAACTACGGAACCCATGGACTGCGGGATTATCCACCGGGTCTCAATGTACGCCCAGACTGTCTGCACTGCGAGCGCCGACCCCCCTGACAATGAATCCCAACTGTGCCAGGTACTGGTTAATGGGTACCCCACAGAGGCCCTCCTAGATTCGGGGAGCCTAGTGACTTTGGTACATGGGTCGATGGTGGCAGGAGACAACCTCAGTGGACGGACTGTCGGGGGTTGTGTGCATCCATGGGGACCTCCGAGAGTACCCAACCACAGGTAGTTTTATCCAAGCCAAGTGGAGACATAAAACATGTGGTGGGGGTGGTAAAAACTCTTCCCTATGGGACTGTGTTGGAAAGAGACTTGCCCCTGTTCTGGACTCTGTGGAAAAACAAAATCCACTCTCCCCCGATAAAATGTATTACAGGCGCTGTACCCGACGAACCTGATTCAGGGGTACCTGCCGTAGTGGTATCCAACCTAGGGACAGAGTGTGACCCCGATAGGTTTCCCCTAGAGGTGCTGGCAGGAGAGGTCGAGGAGACCCCATCGATCCCTGAGCTGGAAGTGTCCCGGGACACGTTTGGGACAGTTCAGCTACAGGATGCCACTCTGACTCGCGGGAAAGGGTGTTAGAGGTAAATGGCGTAGCTCAACAGCCCCGTGCAGATACTGTATTTACACGCATGGTAGTCAAGAGTGAGTTGCTCTATAGGGTAGACAAAATCAGGGACCAGGTCGTGGAACAGTTAGTGGTATCTCAGTTGTACCGTCTGCAGTTGGCACACACACACCAGCTGGGTGGACAATTGGGGGTTAAAAAGACGTAAGAGCGTATCTTGCAGCGGTTCTTTTGGCTGGGGATTTACGCGGAGGTCCAAAAGTACTGTGAATCCTGCCCTGAATGTCAGTTGACCACACCCACCACAAGTTTCCGTAGCTCATTGGTACCCCTGCCAGTAATAGAGGTACCTTTTGAACGGATTGCAATGTACTTGGTAGGGTCCATTGTAAAATCCGCTCGTGGCCACCAACATATACTGGTGGTCGTTGACTGTGCCACCCGGTGCCCGGAGGCTATACCGCTATGCCACACCTCGGCATAACAAATTGCACAGGAGCTGTTTGCTATGTTCTGTCGCCTTGGACTACCTAAGGAGATCCTGATGGATCAGGGGACCCCTTTTATGTCCAAAATGACAAGGGAACTGTGCAAACTGCTAAAAATTAAACAACTGCGCACCTCGGTGTACCAACCTCAAACCGACGGGCTAGTAGAACGGTTCAATAAAACCCTCAAGTTCATGTTAAAAAAGGTGGTTTCTAAGGACGGAAGGGATTGGGACATGTTGCTACCCTATTTGATGTTCGCCATCCGTGAGGTACCCCAGGCTTCCACAGGGTTCTCTCCCTTTCAGTTATTGTACGGCAGACACCCTAGAGGTCTGTTGGACGTAGCCAAAGAGACGTGGGAACAAGAGCCGACTCCACATAGGAGTATAACTGAACACGTGGCTAGCATGCAGGACCGGATCGCGGCGGTCATGCCCATCGTGAAAGAACATTTTTTAGATGCCCAGGCAGCCCAGAGGTGCACATATATTAAAATAGCCAGAGTCAGGTCTTTTAACAAGGGCGATTGGGTGTTAGTACTTGTACCCACAGCCGAGAGTAAGCTCATGGCCAAGTGGCAAGGGCCATATGAGGTTCGAGAAAAGGTGGGGGAGATAAATTACCGGTGTATCAGCCCGGAAGGAGGAAACGGGAGCAGCTTTATCATGTAAACCTGCGAAAACCTTGGAAAGATCGAGAGTGGTTAGTTACAGACATCACTCCGGGCATATCACCAGAGAGTTCTCTACCTTCAGCCAGGGATGCGTCCGGGGGAGAGGTCAGGATAAGTGATGCTCTCACTAAACAGCAGCGACGGGCGGCTCGCTCACTGGTGCAGCAGAATACCGACGTGTTCTCAGAGCTACCGGGTAGGACTACAGTTCTCCAACATGACATTGTCACCGAACCTGGGGTAAGGGTGCGAATGAGACCGTACCGGGTACCCGAAGCCCGGAGGCAAGCCATCACGGCTGAGGCAAAACAGATGCTCCAGTTAGGCGTCATTGAGAAATGACGGAGTGGGCTAGCCCCATCGTACTGATTACAAAACCAGACGGATCGTTACGCTTCCGTAACGATTTCCGAAAACTAAATGAAGTGTCGAAGATTGACCTTTATCCAATGCCCAGGGTGGATGAGCTGATTGAGAGACTGGGGTAGGCCCAGTACTTTACCACGCTCGATCTCACCAAGGGTTACTGGCAGGTACCTCTCACGAAATTGGAGGAGGAAAAGACCGCCTTCATAACTCCGGAGGGTCTATATCACTATGCGGTCTTACCTTTTGGGTTACATGGGGCCCTGGCTACATTCCAGAGGTTGATGGACATAGTGCTCAAGTCTCATCAGGAGTACGCCTCCGCATATCTAGATGATATTATCATCTTTAGCACCGACTGGCATACGCATCTATCCCAGGTACAAGCAGTGCTGGATTCTCTCAGAGCAGCGGAGTTAACGGCAAACCCGAAAAAATGTGCGATAGGGCTAGAGGAAGCCCGATATTTGGGGTATGTGATTGGCCGAGGAGTTATCAAGCCCCAAATCAATAAAGTTGAGGCCATAAAAAATTGGCCTAAACCGTCAAGTACACAGCAGGTGAGGGCGTTCCTTGACATCCTTGGGTATTACCGCTGGTTTATACCTAATTTTGCTGGGAGAACGGCGGCCCTGACCGATCTCTTGAAAGGAAAAAAATCAGTAATGGTTCAGTCGAACCTTCAGGCAGAAGAAGCCTTTCAGTCCATGAAGTTGGCCCTGTATGGACAGCCGGTCCTCATCAGCCCCAACTTCAAGGAAACTTTCATTGTACAGACAGATGCCTCAGAAGTAGGCCCAGGGTGCCAGTGGCGACTTTGCCAATCCTGGTGTTATGTGGCAAATGCCAAGCGTCCTGCACGGTGTTGGGCTGTGAGCACAACCCCCATCTGTGGACGTCAGACCATCATACCACACTCATGGAGTCGGTTTCCAACCGATTGTGCAGACACATGCACATTTGTGACCTGCTGGAGGTCATTTTGCACGGCTCTGGCAGTGCTCCTCCTGTTCCTCCTTGCACAAAGGCGGAGGTAGCGGTCCTGCTGCTGGGTTGTTGCCCTCCTACGGCCCTCTCCACGTCTCCTTTTGTACTGGCCTGTCTCCTGGTAGTGCCTCCAGCCTCTGGACACTACGGTGACAGACACAGCAAACCTTCTTGCCACAGCTTGCATTGATGTGCCATCCAGAATGAGCTGCACTACCTGAGCAACTTCTGTGGGTTGTCGAGTCCGTCTCATGCTACCACAAGTATGAAAGTACAACCAACATTCAAAAGTGACCAAAACATCAGCCAGAAAGCATTGGTACTGAGATATGGTCTGTGCTCCCCACCTGCAGAACCACTCCTTTATTGAGGGTGTCTTGAAAATTGACAATCATTTTCATCTATTGTCTATTCCATTTGCAAAACAGCATATGAAATTGATTGTCAATCAGTGTTGCTTCCTAAGTGGACAGTTTGATTTCACAGAAGTTTGATTTACTTGGAGTTATATTCTGTTGTTTAAGTGTTCCCTTTATTTTTTGAGCAGTGTATTTGATATGTAACTTTCTATGTATTTGTCTCTACTTGTTCTTATTGGGGTTTGTTGTTAAGAGTTTTTTTTTAATATGGGTGTGATCTCATTGGTCATGTAATCGGTGTATTACTTGTAATTGGTTTCGGAAATATTTAAAAGATCACAGAACCATGTCATAGTAGCTTGACAAAGAAAGGTGGTTGGCATTGGAAACGCGTTGCTATGTGAATCCCCATGTACCTTGTGACCTCATCAGATTTTAAAATGATGTAATAACAACTTGGAATTTTTTAATACAACGTTTTTGGAGATGGAATTTTTCATTTCTTTTCTTGCAATACATTGTGCAGACTGCCGGTTGGGAGCTCTTATGACAGGAACTGCCCAAACCCGACCAGCTGATCACCCACTACCAGGATGTAATGGAATAACGCCAGGGGGCGCCAGAGAGCAGCATTCATAAAAGTAAAAGCTTGGTAACTTTTGAATGAAGCATAATTTTGAATCACTGTAAATTACAAAACTATTTATTTCCACCTTTTCTGGTTGGTTTACTGTATTCTTTATGGTGGCACAACCGCTTTAATTGTTTACCCTTAATGCTATGTACTGTATATAGCTAGAAAATATTAGTGTCTGCTATGTATGGGGCAATGCTGCGTTTAGGAGAAATTACATAATAAATTGTGCAGGCTAAAATTTGGGTCTAAAGTAACATATTAGCTGAATGGAATTTGACTTAATGGAATTTTTCACTTCTTTTTTTGCATTGATTCCAAGTGTGACCACACGTTGTTCCTGGCTTCAACACACTGAAATCCCTGGAGGGTGAGCTGACTTCCATTTGTTCTCTATTGTTATGCACCATGTAATCTTGGTCACAAGGCCCCCTGCTGTAAGCACAGAGTGTCTGTCATTCACCCCCTCCCCCTGTGCTCATAGCTGATCTCCAGGTGGGACACCTCCTCCCCCTGCTTCATAGCTGATCTCGGGGTGAGACACTCCCCCCCCCCCTGCACTCACAGCTGATCAACGGGTGAGATACCTCCCCCCTGTGTTCACAGATGATCTCCAGGTGAGATACTCCCTCCCATTGTGCTCACAGCTCATAGCTCATCTCCAGGTTAGACACCCTCTCCCCCTGCGCTCACAGCTCATCTCCGGGTGAGATCATCTGCTTCACAGACTTGAGAGCCCGATAGCAGGGAAACACTTCCCATGCTTAGTCTGTGAAGCAGATGATCTCATCCAGAGCTGAGCTGTGAGCACAGGGGGAGGAGGTGTCTCACCTGGAGATGAGCTGTGAGTGCAGGGGAGTATCTCACCTAGAGATCAGCAGTGAGTCAGTTGACCACACCCACCGCAAGTTTCCGTAGCTCATTGGTACCCCTGCCAGTAATAGAGGTACCTTTTGAACGGATTGCAATGGACTTGGTAGGGTCCATTGTAAAATCCGCTCGTGGCCACCAACATATACTGGTGGTCGTTGACTGTGCCACCCGGTGCCCGGAGGCTATACCGCTATGCAACACCTCGGCATAACAAATTGCACAGGAGCTGTTTGCTATGTTCTGTCGCCTTGGACTACCTAAGGAGATCCTGATGGATCAGGGGACCACTTTTATGTCCAAAATGACAAGGGAACTGTGCAAACTGCTAAAAATTAAACAATTGCGCACCTCGGTGTACCAACCTCAAACCGACGGGCTAGTAGAACGGTTCAATAAAACCCTCAAGTTCATGTTAAAAAAGGTGGTTTCTAAGGACGGAAGGGATTGGGACATGTTGCTACCCTATTTGATGTTCGCCATCCGTGAGGTACCCCAGGCTTCCACAGGGTTCTCTCCCTTTGAGTTATTGTACGGCAGACACCCTAGAGGTCTGTTGGACGTAGCCAAAGAGACGTGGGAACAAGAGCCGACTCCACATAGGAGTATAACTGAACACGTGGCTAGCATGCAGGACCGGATCGCGGCGGTCATGCCCATCGTGAAAGAACATTTGTTAGATGCCCAGGCAGCCCAGAGGTGCACATATATTAAAATAGCCAGAGTCAGGTCTTTTAACAAGGGCGATTGGGTGTTAGTACTTGTACCCACAGCCGAGAGTAAGCTCATGGCCAAGTGGCAAGGGCCATATGAGGTTCGAGAAAAGGTGGGGGAGATAAATTACCGGTGTATCAGCCCGGAAGGAGGAAACGGGAGCAGCTTTATCATGTAAACCTGCGAAAACCTTGGAAAGATCGAGAGTGGTTAGTTACAGACATCACTCCGGGCATATCACCAGAGAGTTCTCTACCTTCAACCAGGGATGCGTCCGGGGAGAGGTCAGGATAAGTGATGCTCTCACTAAACAGCAGCGACGGGCGGCTCGCTCACTGGTGCAGCAGAATACCGACGTGTTCTCAGAGCTACCGGGTAGGACTACAGTTCTCCAACATGACATTGTCACCGAACCTGGGGTAAGGGTGCGAATGAGACCGTACCGGGTACCCGAAGCCCGGAGGCAAGCCATCACGGCTGAGGTAAAACAGATGCTCCAGTTAGGCGTCATCGAGAAATGACGGAGTGGGCTAGCCCCATCGTACTGATTACGAAACCAGACGGATCGTTACGCTTCCGTAACGATTTCCGAAAACTAAATGAAGTGTCGAAGATTGACCTTTATCCAATGCCCAGGGTGGATGAGCTGATTGAGAGACTGGGGTAGGCCCAGTACTTTACCACGCTCGATCTCACCAAGGGTTACTGGCAGGTACCTCTCACGAAATCGGAGGAGGAAAAGACCGCCTTCATAACTCCGGAGGGTCTATATCACTATGCGGTCTTACCTTTTGGGTTACATGGGGCCCTGGCTACATTCCAGAGCTTGATGGACATAGTGCTCAAGTCTCATCAGGAGTACGCCTCCGCATATCTAGATGATATTATCATCTTTAGCACCGACTGGCATACGCATCTATCCCAGGTACAAGCAGTGCTGGATTCTCTCAGAGCAGCGGAGTTAACGGCAAACCCGAAAAAATGTGCGATAGGGCTAGAGGAAGCCCGATATTTGGGGTATGTGATTGGCCGAGGAGTTATCAAGACCCAAATCAATAAAGTTGAGGCCATAAAAAATTGGCCTAAACCGTCAAGTACACAGCAGGTGAGGGCGTTCCTTGACATCCTTGGGTATTACCGCTGGTTTATACCTAATTTTGCTGGGAGAACGGCGGCCCTGACCGATCTCTTGAAAGGAAAAAAATCAGTAATGGTTCAGTCGAACCTTCAGGCAGAAGAAGCCTTTCAGTCCATGAAGTTGGCCCCGTATGGACAGCCGGTCCTCATCAGCCCCAACTTCAAGGAAACTTTCATTGTACAGACAGATGCCTCAGAAGTAGGCCCAGGGTGCCAGTGGCGACTTTGCCAATCCTGGTGTTATGTGGCAAATGCCAAGCGTCCTGCACGGTGTTGGGCTGTGAGCACAACCCCCATCTGTGGACGTCAGACCATCATACCACCCTCATGGAGTCGGTTTCCAACCGATTGTGCAGACACATGCACATTTGTGACCTGCTGGAGGTCATTTTGCACGGCTCTGGCAGTGCTCCTCCTGTTCCTCCTTGCACAAAGGCGGAGGTAGCGGTCCTGCTGCTGGGTTGTTGCCCTCCTACGGCCCTCTCCACGTCTCCTTTTGTACTGGCCTGTCTCCTGGTAGTGCCTACAGCCTCTGGACACTACAGTGACAGACACAGCAAACCTTCTTGCCACAGCTTGCATTGATGTGCCATCCAGAATGAGCTGCACTACCTGAGCAACTTCTGTGGGTTGTCGAGTCCGTCTCATGCTACCACAAGTATGAAAGTACAACCAACATTCAAAAGTGACCAAAACATCAGCCAGAAAGCATTGGTACTGAGATATGGTCTGTGCTCCCCACCTGCAGAACCACTCCTTTATTGAGGGTGTCTTGAAAATTGCCAATCATTTTCATCTATTGTCTATTCCATTTGCAAAACAGCATGTGAAATTGATTGTCAATCAGTGTTGCTTCCTAAGTGGACAGTTTGATTTCACAGAAGTTTGATTTACTTGGAGTTATATTCTGTTGTTTAAGTGTTCCCTTTATTTTTTGAGCAGTGTATTTGATATGTAACTTTCTATGTACAGTCATGGCCAAAAGTTTTGAGAATGACACCAAAATTATATTTTCACATGATCTGCTGGCCTCTGGTTTTTATTAGTGTTTGTCTGATGTTTATATCACATACAGAAATATAATTGCAATCATATTATGAGTACCAATAGGTTACATTGACAGTTAGAATGAGTTAATGCAGCAAGTCAATATTTGCAGTGTTGCCCCTTCTTCTTCAAGACCTCTGTAATTCTCCCTGGCATGCTCTCAATCAACTTTTGGACCAAATCCTGACTGATAGCAGTCCATTCTTGCATAATCAATGCTTGCATTTTGCCAGAATTTGTTGGTTTTTGTTTGTCCACCCGTAACTTGATGATTGACCACAAGTTCTCAATGGGATTAAGATCTGGGGAGTTTCCAGGCCATGGACCCAAAATCTCTATGTTTTGTTCCATGAGTCATTTAGTTATCACCTTTGCTTTATGGCAAGGTGCTCCATCATGCTGGAAAAGGCATTGTTGGGCGCCAAACTGCTCTTGGACGGTTGGGAGTAGTTGTTCTTGGAGGACATTCTGGTACCATTCTTTTTTCATTTCTGTGTTTTTAGGCAAGACTGTGAGTGAGCCGATTCCCTTGGCTGAGAAGCAACCCCACACATGAATGGTTTCAGGATGCTTTACAGTTGGCATGAGACAAGACTGGTGGTAGCGCTCACCTCTTCTTCTCCGAATAAGCTGTTTTCCAGATGTCCCAAACAATCGAAAAGGGGATTCATCAGAGAAAATGACTTTGCCCCAGTCCTCAGCAGTCCACTCCCTGTACCTTTTTCAGAATATCAGTCGGTCCCTGATGTTTTTTCTGGAGAGAAGTGGCTTCTTTGCTGCCCTCCTTGAAACCAGCACTTGCTCAAAGAGTCTCCGCCTCACAGTGCGTGCAGAAGCACTCACACCAGCCTGCTGCCATTCCTGAGCAAGCTCGGCACTGCTGGTAGTCAGATCCCACAGCTGAAACAGTTTTAAGATACGGTCCTGGCGCTTGATGGTCTTTCTTGGGCGCCCTGGAGCCTTTTTGACAACAATGGAAGCTCTCTCCTTGAAGTTCTTGATGATGCGATAGATTGTTGACTGAGGTGCAATCTTTGTAGCTGCGATACTCTTCCCTGTTAGGTCATTTTTGTGCAGTGCAATGATGGCTGCACATGTTTCTTTAGAGATAACCATGGTTAACTGAAGAGAAACAATGATACCAAGAACCAGCCTCCTTTTAAAGTGTCCAGTGATGTCATTCTTACTTAATCATGACTGATTGATCGCCGGCCCTGTCCTCATCAACACCCACACCTGTGTTAATGGATCAATCACTAAAACGATGTTAGCTGCTCCTTTTAAGGCAGGACTGCACTGATGTTGAAATGTGTTTTGGGGGTTAAAGTTCATTTTCTGGGCAAATATTGACTTTGCAAGTACAGTAATTGCTGTTAAGCTGATCACTCTTTGACATTCAGGAGTATATGCAAATTGCCATTACAAAAAATGAAGCAGTAAACTTTGGAAAAATTACTATTTGTCTCATTCTCAATACTTTTGGCCATGACTGTATTTGTCTCTACTTGTTCTTATTGGGGTGTGTTGTTAAGAGTTTTTTTTTAATATGGGTGTGATCTCATTGGTCATGTAATCGGTGTATTACTTGTAATTGGTTTCGGAAATATTTAAAAGATCACAGAACCATGTCATAGTAGCTTGACAAAGAACGGTGGTTGGCATTGGAAACGCGTTGCTATGTGAATCCCCATGTACCTTGTGACCTCATCAGATGTTAAAATGATGTAATAACAACTTGGAATTTTTTAATACAACTTTTTTGGAGATGGAATTTTTCATTTCTTTTCTTGCAATACATTGTGCAGACTGCCGGTTGGGAGCTCTTATGACAGGAACTGCCCAAACCCGACCAGCTGATCACCCACTACCAGGACGTAATGGAATAACGCCAGGGGGCGCCAGAGAGCAGCATTCATAAAAGTAAAAGCTTGGTAACTTTTGAATGAAGCATAATTTTGAATCACTGTAAATTACAAAACTATTTATTTCCACCTTTTCTGGTTGGTTTACTGTATTCTTTATGGTGGCACAACCGCTTTAATTGTTTACCCTTAATGCTATGTACTGTATATAGCTAGAAAATATTAGTGTCTGCTATGTATGGGGCAATGCTGCGTTTAGGAGAAATTACATAATAAATTGTGCAGGCTAAAATTTGGGTCTAAAGTAACATATTAGCTGAATGGAATTTGACTTAATGGAATTTTTCACTTCGACCACAGGTTGTTCCTGGCTTCAACACACTGAAATCCCTGGAGGGTGAGCTGACTTCCATTTGTTCTCTATTGTTATGCACCATGTACTCTTGGTCACAAGGCCCCCTGCTGTAAGCACAGAGTGTCTGTCATTCACCCCCTCCCCCTGTGCTCATAGCTGATCTCCAGGTGGGACACCTCCTCCCCCTGCTTCATAGCAGATCTCGGGGTGAGACACTCCCTCCCCCTGCACTCACAGCTGATCAACGGGTGAGATACCTCCTCCCCTGTGTTCACAGATGATCTCCAGGTGAGATACTCCCTCCCATTGTGCTCACAGCTCATAGCTCATCTCCAGGTTAGACACCCTCTCCCCCTGCGCTCACAGCTCATCTCCGGGTGAGATCATCTGCTTCACAGACTTGAGAGCCCGATAGCAGGGAAACACTTCCCATGCTTAGTCTGTGAAGCAGATGATCTTATCCAGAGCTGAGCTGTGAGCACAGGGGGAGGAGGTGTCTCACCCGGAGATGAGCTGTGAGTGCAGGGGAGTATCTCACCTAGAGATCAGCAGTGAGCGCAGGGGGAATCTCACTCTGAGATGAGCTGTGAGGGCAGGGGGAGGAGGTGTCTCACCTGGAGATGAGCTGTGAGTGCAGGGGAGTATCTCACCTAGAGATCAGCAGTGAGTGCAGGGGGAATCTCACTCTGAGATGAGCTGTGAGTGCAGGGGGAGGCTGTGTCTCACCCGGAGATCAGCAGTGAGCGCAGGAGGAGGGGGTGTCTCACCCGGAGATCAGCAGTGAGCGCAGGAGGAGGGGGTATCTCACCCGGAGATCAGCAGTGAGCGCAGGGAAAGGGTTTATCTCACTCAGAGATGAGCTGAGAGGGCAGTGGAGTATCTCACTCGGAGAAGAGCTGTGAGGGCAGGGGAGTAACTCACTCGGAGATGAGCTGTGAGGGCAGGGAAGTATCTCACTCAGAGATGAGCTGTGAGGGCAGTGGAGTATCTCACTCGGAGATGAGCTGTGAGGGCAGGGAAGTATCTCACTCGGAGATGAGCTGTGAGGGCAGGGGAGTTTCTCACTCGGAGATGAGCTGAGAGGGCAGTGGAGTATCTCACTCGGAGATGAGCTATGAGGGCAGGGGAGTATCTCACTCGGAGATGAGCTGTGAGGGCAGGGGAGTATCTCACTCGGAGATGAGCTGTGAGGGCAGGGGAATATCTCACTCGGAGATGAGCTGTGAGGGCAGGGGAGTATCTCACTCGGAGATGAGCTGTGAGGGCAGGGGAGTAACTCACTCGGAGATGAGCTGTGAGGGCAGGGGAGTATCTCACTGGGAGATGAGCTGTGAGGGCAGGGGAGTATCTCACTGGGAGATGAGCTGTGAGGGCAGGGGAGTATGTCACTGGGAGATGAGCTGTGAGGGCAGGGGAGTATCTCACTCGGAGATGAGCTGTGAGGGCAGGGGAGTATCTCACTCGGAGATGAGCTGTGAGGGCAGGGAAGTATCTCACTCAGAGATGAGCTGTGAGGGCAGTGGAGTATCTCACTCGGAGATGAGCTGTGAGGGCAGGGAAGTATCTCACTCGGAGATGAGCTGTGAGGGCAGGGGAGTTTCTCACTCGGAGATGAGCTGTGAGGGCAGGGGAGTATCTCACTCGGAGATGAGCTGTGAGGGCAGGGGAATATCTCACTCGGAGATGAGCTGTGAGGGCAGGGGAGTATCTCACTCGGAGATGAGCTGTGAGGGCAGGGGAGTAACTCACTCGGAGATGAGCTGTGAGGGCAGGGGAGTATCTCACTGGGAGATGAGCTGTGAGGGCAGGGGAGTATCTCACTGGGAGATGAGCTGTGAGGGCAGGGGAGTATGTCACTGGGAGATGAGCTGTGAGGGCAGGGGAGTATCTCACTCGGAGATGAGCTGTGAGGGCAGGGGAGTATCTCACTCGGAGATGAGCTGTGAGGGCAGGGAAGTATCTCACTCGGAGATGAGCTGTGAGGGCAGTGGAGTATCTCACTCGGAGATGAGCTATGAGGGCAGGGGAGTATCTCACTCGGAGATGAGCTGTGAGGGCAGTGGAGTATCTCACTCGGAGATGAGCTGTGAGGGCAGGGGAGTAACTCACTCGGAGATGAGCTATGAGGGCAGGGGAGTATCTCACTCGGAGATGAGCTGTGAGGGCAGGGGAGTATCTCACTCGGAGATGAGCTGTGAGGGCAGGGGAGTATCTCACTCGGAGATGAGCTGTGAGGGCAGGGGAGTATCTCACTCGGAGATGAGCTGTGAGGGCAGGGGAGTATCTCACTCGGAGATGAGCTGTGAGGGCAGGGGAGTATCTCACTCGGAGATGAGCTGAGAGGGCAGTGGAGTATCTCACTCGGAGATGAGCTGTGAGGGCAGGGGAGTAACTCACTCGGAGATGAGCTGTGAGGGCAGGGAAGTATCTCACTCAGAGATGAGCTGTGAGGGCAGTGGAGTATCTCACTCGGAGATGAGCTGTGAGGGCAGGGAAGTATCTCACTCGGAGATGAGCTGTGAAGGCAGGGGAGTTTCTCACTCGGAGATGAGCTGAGAGGGCAGTGGAGTATCTCACTCGGAGATGAGCTATGAGGGCAGGGGAGTATCTCACTCGGAGATGAGCTGTGAGGGCAGGGGAGTATCTCACTCGGAGATAAGCTGTGAGGGCAGTGGAGTATCTCACTCGGAGATGAGCTGTGAGGGCAGGGAAGTATCTCACTCGGAGATGAGCTGTGAGGGCAGGGGAGTATCTCACTCGGAGATGAGCTATGAGGGCAGGGAAGTATCTCACTCGGAGATGAGCTGTGAGGGCAGGGGAGTATCTCACTCGGAGATAAGCTGTGAGGGCAGGGGAGTATCTCACTCGGAGATGAGCTGAGAGGGCAGTGGAGTATCTCACTCGGAGATGAGCTATGAGGGCAGGGGAGTATCTCACTCGGAGATGAGCTGTGAGGGCAGGGGAGTATCTCACTCGGAGATAAGCTGTGTGTATACCTTGACTTCTCCAAAGCGTTTGATACCGTGCCACACAAAAGGTTGGTATATAAAATGAGAATGCTTGGTCTGGGGGATAATGTGTGCAAGTGGGTAAATAGCTGGCTGAGTGATAGAAAGCAGAGGGTGGTTATCAATGGAGTAAGCTCAGGGTGTGTCAGGGTTACTAGCGGGGTGCCTCAAGGGTCTGTCTTGGGCCCTATATTATTTAATATATTTATTAATGATCTAGTGGAAGGGTTGCATAGTAAAATAGCAATATTTGCAGATGATACTAAACTTTGTAAAGTAGTTAATACAGATGAGGACAGGGCACAGCTACAGGAGGATTTAGATAAATTGGGGAGTTGGGCCAAAAAATGGCAAATGGGGTTCAATGCCGATAAATGTAAGGTCATGCACATGGGAAAGAAAAACAGCAGTCACCCATACATATTAAATGGGAAACCGTTGGGGAAATCTGACATGGAGAAGGACCTGGGCGTCTTGGTTAACAGCAAATTAAATTGGAGTGCCCAGTGTCAGGCAGCAGCTGAGAAGGCAAAAAGAGTCATGGCATGCATCAGAAGAGGAATAGGGGCATATGATGAGAACATTGTTCTTCCTCTGTATAAAGCGCTGGTAAGGCCGCACTTAGAATATTGTGCACAGTTCTGGGCTCCGGTGCTCAGGAAAGACATATTGGAGCTAGAGAGGGTACAAAGGAGGGCGACTAAGGTAATAAAGGGAATGGAGGGACTAGAATACCCAGAGAGGTTGTCAAAATTAGGCCTATTTACATTGGAAAAGAGAAGGCTTTGGGGAGACCTCATAAACATGTATAAATACATCAGGGGGCAGTACAGAGATCTCTCCCATGACCTGTTTATACCAAGTACCAAGGATGGTGACAAAGACGAGGGGGCACACTATGCGTCTGGAGGAAAGGAGGTTCCTGCACCAGCATAAAAGGGGATTCTTTACGGTCAGAGCCGTGAGACTCTGGAACTCTCTGGGAGAGGAAGTGGTGATGTCCAACTCACTTAAAGAGTTCAAGAGAGGCCTGGACGCCTTTCTTGAGAACAATAAAATTACATCTTATGCTTAGTTAATTAATCCAGGGATTTAATCTTACTGCCAGATTGGTGTCGGGAAGTGAATTTTTCCTCAGTGATGTAAATTGGCCTATACCTCATGGTTTTTTGTTGCCTTCCCCTGGATCAACGCTGCGGAATAGCTGCAGTGCACAAGAAATAGGCTGAACTGGATGGACGCTTGTCTTTTTTCGGCCTTATAAACTATGTAACTATGTAACTATGAGGGCAGGGGAGTATCTCACTCGGAGATGAGCTGTGAGGGCAGGGGAGTATCTCACTCGGAGATGAGCTGTGAGGGCAGGGGAGTATCTCACTCGGAGATGAGCTGTGAGGGCAGGGGAGTATCTCACTCGGAGATGAGCTGTGAGGGCAGGGGAGTATCTCACTCGGAGATGAGCTGTGAGGGCAGGGGAGTATCTCACTCGGAGATGAGCTGTGAGGGCAGGGGAGTATCTCACTCGGAGATGAGCTGTGAGGGCAGGGGAGTATCTCACTCGGAGATGAGCTGTGAGGGCAGGGGAGTATCTCACTCGGAGATGAGCTGTGAGGGCAGGGGAGTATCTCACTCGGAGATGAGCTGTGAGGGCAGGGAAATATCTCACTCGGAGATGAGCTGTGAGGACAGGGAAGTATCTCACTCGGAGATGAGCTGTGAGGGCACGGGAGTATCTCACTCGGAGATGAGCTGTGAGGGCAGGGGAGTATCTCACTCGGAGATGAGCTGTGAGGGCAGGGGAGTATCTCACTCGGAGATGAGCTGTGAGGGCAGGGGAGTATCTCACCTAGAGATCAGCAGTGAGTGCAGGGGGAGGGGGTATCTCACTCGGAGATGAGCTGTGAGTGCAGAGGGAGGCCATGTCTCACCCGGAGATCAGCAGTGAGCACAGGGGGAGGGGGTATCTCACCCGGAGATTAGCTATGAGCTCAGGGGGAGGGGGTATCTCATCCGGAGATCAACTGAGAGCTATGAGCAGAGGAGGAGGGGGTTTTCTGACCCAGAGGTGAGCTGTGAGCGCATTGGGAGGGGGTATCTCACCCGGAGATCAGCTGTGAGCTATGAGCACAGGGGGAGGGGGTGAATCACACACACTCTGTGCTTACAGCAGGGAGTGTTGTGACAGAGAATACATTTTGCATGCTGCGGGTAGGGAGCTCTTACGCAGGGAACTGCGCAAACCCGACCAGCTGATCACCTACTACCAGGACGTAGTGGAATAACGCCAGGGGGCGCCAGAGAACAGCATTTGAAAAATAAAAGCTTGGTATCTTTTGAATGAAGCATAATTTTGAATCACTATACATTACAAAACAATTTATTTACACCTTTTCTGGTTGGTCAATTGTATTCTTTATGGTGGCACAACCGCTTTAAGTTTAAAATTTCACATTTTTCTAAATTTTTAGAAAATCTGGGATATTTTCATGAATAACAACAAAACGTATTAATTTAAAATTTACCAGCTGCAACAGGTACAATTTGTTCCAAAAAGAAGATCAGAAATATCAGACTGACTAGCAGAAGCATTTCAAAGTTATTACCAAATAAAGTGACGTTTCAGATATGAAAAATGGGGCTGTCAGAAAGGTTAATACTGATTACCATGAGACAGGGTTAAGAAACATGAAATGGTAATGTGCAGTACATACCTATGCTCAAAAGTGCAGGCATATCATTCCAGTAATAAAAGGAAATACTGATTAGTCAGGGTGATAAAACAATGTATGTAACATGTAGGTGAGTGGTATGTATAAATATCTTTTTTTTTTTTCAGTGCCCAGCATAAAGTGACTACAAGAAGTAGGATTTTAGTTAATACCTCACTGAACACAAGAACAGTTTCCAAAATACTGACAAGACGGAGTTTCACAGAACATTTTTTTCACCCATAGCATGAAAGTAATGTTAATATTATAACTTTCATTACAAAATCTTCAGTTTTACCCAAATTCAGTGATGCACCCTACACCAAAACTACTACATCTAGTATTTTGTATGACCTCTATGATTGTTAAGGACAGCACCAAGTCTTCTACACATGGAACGAATAAGTTGGTGACATAAAGTAACATCTATCTCTTTCTATTCCTCCAGAACGACCATTTTAGAACCTGAATGTAGAGCCATTCTAACTTGTCTCTTCAGAATTCCTCGGTATGTCCTGCACTTCTGTGATGCGTGTTGTAGTACTTGTAAGATGTGTGCAGCTTATTCTTGTGATCTTTCTGATATGTGCACATCTACTTGTGTGATTTGTGCACTGTGCTTGTGTGACATCTCTCAAGTCTACGCTGTGCTTGTGTGACATCTCTCAAGTCTGCGCTGTGCTTGTGTGACATCTCTCAAGTCTGCGCTGTGCTTGTGTGACATCTCTCAAGTCAGAGCTGTGCTTGTGTGACATCTCTCAAGTCTGCGCTGTGCTTGTGTGACATCTCTCAAGTCTGCGCTGTGCTTGTGTGACATCTCTCAAGTCTGCGCTGTGCTTGTGTGTCATCTCTCAAGTCAGAGCTGTGCTTGTGTGACATCTCTCAAGTCTGCGCTGTGCTTGTGTGACATCTCTCAAGTCAGAGCTGTGCTTATGTGACATCTCTCAAGTCTGCGCTGTGCTTGTGTGACATCTCTCAAGTCTGCGCTGTGCTTGTGTGACATCTCTCAAGTCTGCGCTGTGCTTGTGTGACATCTCTCAAGTCAGCGCTGTGCTTGTGTGATATCTCTCAAGTCTGCGCTGTGCTTGTGTGACATCTCTCAAGTCTGCGCTGTGCTTGTGTGACATCTCTCAAGTCTGCGCTGTGCTTGTGCGATTTGTCTGGTGTGTGACAAGTGATTTTTTGATGTGTGCCTAACATGTTTTTATTGCATCAAATAATGTTACTTAAAGTGAATTTCTGTTTTAATTCTTTTACCGCCCTTAGGCTTGCCCTAGAGAAAAACAATAAAATCAGGGATACTCTCAGGGTCAGCAATTCCTCTTCCGCTACTGCCCTGGTCTTTGTTTTCAGGCTGCAGCCGTGATGTCCTGACTAAAACACGTGACTGCTGGAGCTTAAAGGGGTTTTCCCACAAACAAAAGTTCATTTGAAAAATGGTCTGTGTCTGACCGTGTATGGAAAATACCACAGCTCCTGAGCGGAGGAGGAAGCCAAAGACAATACAGACATTACATCAGGGGATCACAAAGGATTCACATAGGATTCATTTTGAGAGGTAAAATATTGTTTAAACACAGGCAGTGAAATATTTTACCTCACAAAATGAATCAATCCTATGCGATCCCGTGCTGTAATGTCTGCATTGTATTTTGCAGCCTTCCCTGGTAGATGGAACAAGCTGATGACCCTATGATTGGCTACAGTGGTCACATGAGATATTACCACTGCAGCCTGTAAACACGGACAGGCCAGGAGCACAAACACATCAATAGACTAGGTGAAAATGAGTAACTCTGATTTTATTATTTTTAGACCAGGTGAAAATGAGTAACTCTGATTTTATTATTTTTAGATTAGGTGAAAATGAGTAACTCTGATTTTATTATTTTTAGACTAGGTGAAAATGAGTAACTCTGATTTTATTATTTTTAGACCAGGTGAAAATGAGTAACTCTGATTTTATTATTTTTAGACCAGGTGAAAATGAATAACGCTGATTTTATTGTTTTTAGACTAGGTGAAAATGAGTAACGCTGATTTTATTATTTTTAGACTAGGTGAAAATGAGTAACTCTGATTTTATTATTTTTAGACCAGGTGAAAATGAGTAACTCTGATTTTATTATTTTTAGACTAGGTGAAAATGAGTAACTCTGATTTTATTATTTTTAGACTAGGTGAAAATGAGTAACTCTGATTTTATTATTTTTAGACTAGGTGAAAATGAGTAACTCTGATTTTATTATTTTTAGACTAGGTGAAAATGAGTAACTCTGATTTTATTATTTTTAGACTAGGTGAAAATGAGTAACTCTGATTTTATTATTTTTAGACCAGGTGAAAATGAGTAACTCTGATTTTATTATTTTTAGACTAGGTGAAAATGAGTAACGCTGATTTTATTATTTTTAGACTAGGTGAAAATGAGTAACGCTGATTTTATTATTTTTAGACTAGGTGAAAATGAGTAAAGCTGATTTTATTATTTTTAGACTAGGTGAAAATGAGTAACGCTGATTTTATTATTTTTAGACTAGGTGAAAATGAGTAACTCTGATTTTATTATTTTTAGACTAGGTGAAAATGAGTAACGCTGATTTTATTATTTTTAGACTAGGTGAAAATGAGTAACGCTGATTTTATTATTTTTAGACTAGGCGAAAATGAGTAACTCTGATTTTATTATTTTTAGACTAGGCGAAAATGAGTAACTCTGATTTTATTATTTTTAGACTAGGCGAAAATGAGTAACTCTGACTTTATTATTTTTAGACTAGGTGAAAATGAGTAACGCTGATTTTATTATTTTTAGACTAGGTGAAAATGAGTAACGCTGATTTTATTATTTTTAGACTAGGTGAAAATGAGTAACGCTGATTTTATTATTTTTAGACTAGGTGAAAATGAGTAACGCTGATCTTATTATTTTTAGACTAGGTGAAAATGAGTAACTCTGATTTTATTATTTTTAGACTAGGTGAAAATGAGTAACGCTGATTTTATTATTTTTAGACTAGGTGAAAATGAGTAACTCTGATTTTATTATTTTTAGACTAGGTGAAAATGTGTAACTCTGATTTTATTTTTTTTTTTCCCTAGCGCAAGCCGATGAGCACAAAAATAATTAAAATGAAAGTCCCCTTTAAGAAGGGGGGGGGCATACACAATTCTTGCACAGGGACCCTTTGGTCTCAGTGCCCGCCCCTGCATGAGACGTTATAATAATTCATAAATCATATGGTTTTGATTGGCTGCTCCTAGTAAGAACACAATAAAATAAGCTCTAGTGGGCTGTGTGCCCACTATGCATTTTTTAAGCGTTTCCGCAGCGGCAATTACGCTTAAAAAACGCTTGGTAGGAGGTCTGCAATGTTCCCCAATGATAATCCACATGTGCTGTGCACATGCTGCAGAAATTTCCGCTGCGGATTATTATTACGGAAAAAAGCGCAGCACTACCAACTATTTTGCGTAAGCGCAGCGTTTTTGCCGCCATTGACTTGCATTGAATCGCATAATATCCGCATGACTACATGAACACATGTGGAAATTAAGCAATTCAATGTGCGGATGGATTAGAGGAGACTCTCATCCAGACCCGGGTACCATAGTACCTGTAAAAAAAAAATTAAAATAAAAAAAAACATTATACTCACCTTCTGATGGCCTGCGGTCTTCTCTCCGGTGTGTCTTGGCTCCCCGGTGGCTCGTCAACGTCAGCGGTCATGTGACCTGTCACCTGACTAAATTACATCATGGAAGGTCCTTTTACACCACCGCGGGCCACCAGGGAGAACGGAGAAGGAAACCGGGGGCCATCGGAAGGTGAGTATAATGTTTTTTTTTATAGCTTTTACCATTTTTATTCTTTTTTTTAACTAACTTGGTCACACGGTTGCATGGATTTATATAGTGTGACCAAGTTGTCAAGCACTTTTCCAAGCCAAAATCTTTTAGAAAACGCTTGACAACCCGCATGGGAAATCGCATGTGCTAAAGGCGTGACAAACACTTGTCCCGGGCTGAAAATACGCATGTAAAATCCACATGAGTTTTTTCTGCCAAGGAGATGCAGAAACGCTCAGGAAAAATCCAGAGCGTTTCTGCATTGTGGGCACATTGCCTAATAGTGGCAGTGGATCAACATACTTAATTCTCATCAATAGTAAGCAGTATAAATTAATATAACTTTGCTTAATATTTCCACTAATATTCTTAAATTCAGTGTGTTGGTTTAGCCCTGCACTACAGTCACAGTATTTCATGTGAGCCCTTGAGAAAACTAATTGCCGACCCCCGATCCATGCTCTGTTAACCCCTTTACACCCCTTCACAGCAGAGGTCCCCAACCGCCGGTCCGCGGACCAGGACTGGGCCGTTGGGGTTTTTCAGCCGGTCCGCGGCACCGCCACAGACAATCACAAAGCAAAGCGCCGGGTCCAGGACATCTCATAATTCCTCTGACTTCCGGTCATGTGACGGCGCCGTCACATGACCGGAAGGCAGGAGAACCTGGTGTCAGCGATTTGGACGAGCGCCAGGATTCTGCAGGGATCGCATGGGGGTAAGTATAACAAGTTTTTTTTTTTTTTAAATACAATTAACTAGGAGTGGGGGGAATGGGAGATGCACATGGGGGGAGGGGAGAGATGCACATGGGGGGAAGGGGGAGAGATGAGAGATCCACATGGGGGGGAGGGGAGAGATGAGAGATGCACATGGGGGGGAGGGGAGAGATGAGAGATGCACATGGGGGGGAGGGGAGAGATGAGAGATGCACATGGGGGGGAGGGGAGAGATGAGAGATGCACATGGGGGGAGGGGAGAGATGAGAGATGCACATGGGGGGCAGGGGAGAGATGCACATGGGGGGGAGGGGAGAGATGAGAGATGCACGGGGGGGATGAGAGATGCACGGGGGGATGAGAGATGCACGGGGGGGATGAGAGATGCACGGGGGGGATGAGAGATGCACGGGGGGGATGAGAGATGCACAGAGGGGGATGATAGATGCACGGAGGGGGATGAGAGATGCACGGGGGGGATGAGAGATGCACGGGGGGGGATGAGAGATGCACGGAGGGGGATGAGAGATGCACGGGGGGATGAGAGATGCACGGGGGGTGGATGAGAGATGCACGGAGGGGGATGAGAGATGCACGGAGGGGGATGAGAGATGCACGGAGGGGGATGAGAGATGCACGGGGGGTGGATGAGAGATGCACGGAGGGGGATGAGAGATGCACGGAGGGGGATGAGAGATGCACGGAGGGGGATGAGAGATGCACGGGGGGTGAGCTGCACATGGGGGGGTGAGAGATGCACATGGGCGGGGGTTATGTTTACATAACTTTGTTGCCTTATGAAGGGCGGGGGGGGCCCCCAAAAATTTCTTGCACAGGGGCCCACTACAGTCTGTGTCCGCCCCTGGGATGAAGTAAATGCAGCTGAACAGCAGCTGTTAGGACAGCTGCCCTGTCTTGCTGCAGGGCGTGATGGGGCCTCAGTGATGCGGCTCCTGGCACAGCACATTATGTGGGGCTCCTGGCATAGCTCCTGGCGGGGACCTGGTCTACACTATATGATAAGTATGCACTAAACTCCAAATCCCTCCATTACCCTGCCCCCATATGACCAAAGCCCCGCCCACCCCACCCCCTCCTTGCTGGGCCATGGAAAAATGATCTTGCTTCAAGCCGGTCCCTGGTGCAAAAAAGGTTGGGGACCACTGCTTTACAGCATTTCTCACTGTTTCCGGCAATGTGATTGCCGGAAACAGAGGAGCACCGATCCTAGGCTGCAGATCAAACAGCACCGATCCTAGGCTATTGCTAGGACACCCCAGCCCTGGCCCCAGACGGCTATGATCGGTGCGATCGCCGATTACATCGATCGCACCGATCGTAGCGCGACCGCGCGGTGACAGGGCGGTCATGGGGCGGTGACCAGCTTGTGACCTGCCTGTCACTGCCCCATGACCCCCTGTAATGTAATCAAAGTCCCCAGACTGCTGTGATTGGAGCGATCGATGATGACATCGATCGCTCCAATCAGAGTTCCTGAATACAGGTGACCGGGCTGTCATAGGGAGGTGTCACCTCTCTGTTACCCCCTGTGGTGCGTGCTCTGCTACAGCCATGTCTGATTGGTGCAATCAATGTCACCAATCAGATGACTGGGGCACAGCATGCACCACAGGGGGTCACAGAGAGGTGACACCTCCTTGTGACCGCCCGGTCACCTGTATTCAGGAACTCTGATTGGAGCAATCATTGGTGACATTGATTGCTCCAATCAGATTACCTGACTACCTCCACCTGTCACCACCCCATCATCACCCTGTGACCGCCCTGCAGACCCTCACACTTGGTGAGGATTTCTACAGAGCGGTCACATCTGATGTGTCTGTGCTGGGCCTTGTAGTGCCACAGAATATTCTGTGACACCACAAGACCATTTTCTCACCTGTTCCAGTCGCTGCTGCTGCTGCTCCTGGATCTTCTGCTCCACCGTCCTGGGTATCCTGCTCCAGAGCCTGCTGCTGATCCTGCTGCTGATCCTGCAGAGAAGACTTTGGTAAGTCTGTTCTCCCCTCATCCACCCCAATCCCCCCTCCCCGCTCTTTTTACCCCTCCCCCCCTTACCACCATTTTTTTTTTTGCGTCCTGCAGCAGTCTCCTGCTCCGGACTCCCGGTCTCCTGCTCTGGGCTCCCGGTCACCAGCGCTGGTCTCCTGCTCCGGGCTCCCGGTTTCCTGCTCCAGGCTCCCAGTCTCCTGCGCCGGGCTCTTGGTCACCAGCACCGGGCTCCCAGTCACCAGCGCCGGGCTCCCGGTCACCAGCGCAGGGCTCCCGGTTACCAGCGCAGGGCTCCCGGTCACCAGCGCAGGGCTCCCGGTCACCAGCGCCGGGCTCCCGGTCCAGGCTCCTGATCCTGAAAGAAGAACAGAGAGGACTTTGGTAAGTCATCTCTGATCTCCCCTCATCCACGCCAATTCCCCTCTTCCCACTCCCCACACATCCGTGCGCACATCCAGCAGCCGCCGAGTATTGATCAGTGACATCATTGCTGTTTGCACCACATACAGTATTTCCCTTTTCCACACACTCTAAAAAAAGTATTGACACACACACACTCTAAATAAAGTATTGACACACACGCACCACATACATAACAAACAATGTCCCGCTCATCCCAAACTCGCTATTCAGCGGAGGAGGCATACGCTATTCTTGCCACCGACACTGACAGCGAGGGCGAGGATCCCACATTTATTTATTTTTCCGACTCCTCGTCGTCTTCCTCTTCTTCCTCCGGTTCTGCTGGACTGCCCCGCCGTCGTCGCAGGAGAGACAATGATCCAGCGCTCCCCACTACTGATCCCATATGGACCTCGCCCCCCGAAAATTATGAACCACTGATTTCTGATTTTGTGGCGGAATCAGGAATCAAGTTTGACACCACCGGCCTCACAGAAATAGACTTTTTCAAAGTCTTTTTCTCTGAGGATTTTGTAAACCTCATGGTGGGCCAAACTACTTTATACGCTCATCAATTTTTGGAACAAAACCCCTCTTCATCATTTTCTAACTGGTCTCCTGTAGACACAGTAGAAATGATGAAGTTTTGGGGCCTGGTCCTTCTTATGGGGATCCTGAACAAGCCCGAGCTTCGGCAATACTGGAGTGTTGACGTTTTGTATAACACTCCAGTGTTCCGAATGGCCATGATCTGGAGACGCTTTCAGGCCATCCACAAGTTCTTGCATTACCAAGATAATGCAAGGTGTCCTGCACGCGATGACCCGAACTTTGATCGTCTTTTCAAAGTTCGGCCGGTCATCGAACACTTCAACAACAAGTTTGCTGAAGTGTACGTGCCCCAAAGGGACATCTGTGTGGATGAGTCCTTAATCTCTTTTAAAAGGCGGCTTGGATTGCGGCAGTACCTGCCCAGTAAGAGGTCCAGGTACGGGATCAAGCTGTATAAACTTTTTGAGAGTACCTCAGGGTACACTCACAAGTTTAGAGTTGATGAAGGGAAGGACTCCCGGATTGAACCCCCTGAATGCCTCCCCGTTCTGGGAGTGAGTGGGAAAATTGTGTGGGACTTGGTGCACCCACTGCTGGATAAAGGTTATCACCTCTTTGTGGATAACTTTTATACAAGTATCCTGCTCTTCAAGTCCCTCTCTGCGCGACGTACTGCAGCCTGCGGTACTGTCCGCAAAAATTAGAAAGGCCTCCCAAAGACGCTAATTGGGCAGCTGCTCAGAAGGGGTGAGAGCAGAGCCTAATGTAGCGACCACCTGCTGATGGTCAAGTACAAGGACAAAAGGGATGTCCTTTTGTTGACCACCATACATGGTGATGGCAGCACCCTCAGCTCTGTAAGAGGTTCCACTACACAGGTCGCCAAACCAGACTGTGTAGTGGGGTACAACAAGTACATGGGGGGAGTTGATCTTTCAGATCAAGTCCTCCAGCCGTACAGTGCTTTGAGAAAAGCCAAGGTATGGTATAAGAAGCTGGCCGTGCACATTGTACAGATGGCAATGCACAACGCTTTCCTTCTGTCACAATGTGCAGGCCAGACTTCTACGTCGTACCTTCACTTCCAGGAGACTGTTATCAAGGCCCTGATATTTGGCAGCGGTGACAGAGCAGGCCCTAGTAGTTCCGGAATTGAAGGACTGAGAATTGTACCAGGCCAGCATTTCCCAGGGCAGATCCCTCACAGCGGGAAAAAAGGAAAGTCACAAAAGAGGTGCTGAGTGTGTTATAAAAGTGGAATACGCAAGGACACCATTTATCAATGTGACAACTGCCCTGACAAACCTGGCCTGTGTATGAAAGACTGCTTGAAAAGGTACCATACTTTGATGGACTATTAAATTAATTTCTGACGTATGAGAACCTGACAAACACTACACAACTGACGTAGTGTTCGTCAGGTTGTCATACGTCAGTTGTGCAGTGCTCGTCAGGTTGTCCTACACAACTGATGTATAACACTACTGTTAGGTGTCGGTCTGGTGCTGGATTCGAAATGGGTCCAAGACCTTATATGGTCTCCCATTTCAGTCCAGCCAGGGATGATGCTGCTCAAAATCACCATCAGCCCCAACGCCTAGCTGGTCCACGAGCACTGTTTATCTCCCAGGTAGTTGTGCCTAGCAATGTTAAGCCTGGGTTGCAGAAGGAGACAGGGCTTGTGGAATCTAAGTCCAGGATTTGCCGAACTGAGCATGTCCGTGACCTGGCGGATCATGATTGGTGGGTTGGCACTCACCTGACCCGGTGGTGACCTGCCACCGCCTGATTGGTCCACGGGTAACATCACCAATGGCGCGTCGGTGGGCAGGGCTTAGTCTTTAAAAGGCCCGCCCACAAAAATGGCGACGCGCTCAGATCATTTTGCAAGTGTTGTTTGTGTGGACGAGTGTATTCCACGTGCTCTCTACCTGCTCTCTCCGTGACCTGCCGATGCCAGAGTTAGCTCGGCTAATTAGCGTAGGTCACTCAGGCAGGTAGCTACGTCTAGCAGCCTGGCTCAGCCAAAGGGGTTTCCTAATACCTCGAGCAGCCTGCAGACACCCTGTCCACGGCTATCGCCTGTCAGCCACGTGGAGTAGTACCCTTCAGTCCGGTGGCACGCCGGCTGGAGGCACGTGTACCCGTCGCGTAGTCACACACGCATCTAGCGCCAATCCCTACAGAGTAGCGCCTGTATCGAAGACAGGGCTACTGCTTTCCCTCCAGTCGCACGTCTCCCTGCAGTTCTTGGAGATTGTGTGAACCGCTGAAGCCCGCTCCGTGTGCATTAACACGGAGTGGTTCTTCAGTTAAGTAGGTGCTATCCCAGTCACTCTTCTCCCGTGCAGTTAACGGAGATAGAGCGAACCGCTATACCCGTTCCTGTGTGCGGTAACACGGAAGGGTTTAACATTTAAGATGGTTGCGTACCTTTCCACCCGGAAAGTGTTCGGCAGCAGTCCTCCAGGCCGAATCGCGGACCCCGGGGTCGGTTGCGTTCCATTTTAATAAAGTTGTCTGCAACCGCCCTCCTAACAACTACATTATAAAATTCAAAAATCAACTACCACTACCAAAAGGGGGGCACTTGTTGGGCATTTCCACTGTTTAGGCACATCAGGGGTTCTGAGAACGTGACATGACGCCCGCAGACAATTCCATCAAAGTCTGCGTTCAAAAGCGTCACTCCTTCCCTTCCGAGCCCTGACATGCGCCCAAACAGTAGTTTTCTCCAACACATGGGGTATCTGCGTACTTAGGAGAAATTGCACAACAACTTATGGGGTGCAATTTCTCCTGGTACCCTTGTGAAAATAAAAAAATTGGGGTCTAAAATAAAATGTTAGTGAAAAAAAGTTAAATGTTAATTTTTTCCTTTCATGTTCAATTCATTGGTGTGAAGCATCTGAAGGGTTAATAAAGTTCTTGAATGTGGTTTTGAGCACCTTGAGGGGTGCAGTTTTTAGAATGGTGTCACTTTTGGGTATTTTATGTCATATAGACCCCTCAAAGTGACTTCAAATGTGATGTGGTACCTAAAAAAAATGTTTTTGTAAATTTTGTTGTAAAAATGAGAAATCGCTGGTCAACTTTTAACCCTTATAGCTCCCTAACAAAAAAAAAATTTTGGTTCCAAAATTGTGCTGATGTAAAGTAGACATGTGGGAAATGTTATTTATTGCAAAATTTTCTAAATTTTCGCCAAATTTCCATTTTTTTCACAAATAAACGCAAGTGATATCGAAGAAATTTTACCACAATCATGAAGTACAATATGTCACGAAAAAACAATCTCAGAATCAGGGGGATCCGTTGAAGCGTTCCAGAGTAATTACCTCATAAAGTGACAGTGGTCAGAATTGTAAAAATTGGCCCGGTCATTAACGTGCAAACCACCTTAGGTTGTAAAGGGGTTAAAGGGAATCCGTCAGCAGGTTTTTGCTATGTAATCTGAGGACAGCAGGAGATAGGGGCTGAAACACAGAATTCAGAGATGTGTCACTTGTCAAAGTGCGTGCGGTGTTGCTTAGTAATTGTCAAGGATTTATCACGAAGAGATTAACATTGCCGGACAACACTAGTCCAGCAACGCCCCCTGCTGTGATAAGCAGCACACCGTCTATGGACTTTGAACATGGAGAGCCTGGTGTGGGTGGGGACAGCTTTCTCAGCTCTGCTTCATTCTAAATCTAAAAGCTCTGATTGGGTCAGAACTGCTGCACCCAGTAATCTAAGTGATACATTGATAGATTCAGCTTCTATTTGTCTACATTACGCTCCTCTCAGATGAGTAGTAAAACCTGCCGACAAATTCCCTTTTAGATTTTGTTGCCGGTGTCAAGCTATTGTTTATATGTACCTTTTATAAAACCTATAAAAAGTTTGGAATCAATAAAATATAAAGTCAAAGATTTCATTATACCTTCTGAATGCTCGTAGAGTTGTCCGCTAGGCCCACTTGCACTGCAGATTTAAGAAAAAAAAAGACATTACTACATGCATGTAAGAATTATTAACTACAATAAAAAATGGTTCTTTCCTTAAAGGGAACCTGTCACCTGAAAAAAACACAATCAGCCTGCAGATATGGGGATAATCTCCAGATTAACCCTGCTCTGAACTTTATTTCTCCCGGCATCCATTGGATTCAGTCACCGCTCTGTGTATAGTGAGAAGTGGCTGCAAACACTCCCCCTGCACTGACTTACAGCAGCTCAGCAGTAGGGCCGGCTGTCAATCACTGCCGGGGACGAGGTTACAGCCGCCGCTCTCTATACAGAGAACGGTGACTGAACCCACGCCGGCGCCACCCGTGACTGAAACCAGAATGCTAAAAGGAGGAATAAAGATCATTTCCTCATGACAGTAGGGGTCTAAGTGCTGGGCAGGTTCAGAACGCTATTAATCTGCAGATTAACTCCATATATGCAGAAAAATAGCTTCTTTCATGTCACAGGTTCCCTTTAAGGAAAGAAAAAATAATATTACATCAGTTGAGACACTAGAAAGACCTAGGTGCATTCTGACCATAGGAAGAATCACCAAATACCACAAGGTTCAGGAAGAACCAAATAGAGGACAATATACAGTAGGTACGGAAAGTATTCAGACCCCTTTAAATTTTTCACTCTTTGTTTCATTGCAGCCATTTGGTAAATTCTAAAAAGTTCATTTTTTTCTCATTAAAGTACACTCTGCGCCCCATCTTGACTGAAAAAAAAACAGAAATGTAGAAATTTTTGCAAATTTATTAAACAAGAAAAACTGAAATATCACATGGTCATAAATATTCAGCCCCTTTGCTCGGTATTGAGTAGAAGCACCCTTTTGAGCTAGTAGAGCCATGAGTCTTCTTGGGAATGATGCAACAAGTTTTTCACACCTGGATTTGGGGATCCTCTGCCATTTTTCCTTTCTCCAGTTCTGTCAGGTTGGATGGTGAACGTTAGTGGACAGCCATTTTCAGGTCTCTCCAGAGATGCTCAATTGGGTTTAGGCCAGAGCTCTGGCTGGACCAGTCAAGAATGGTCACAGAGTTGTTCTGAAGCCACGCCTTTGTCATTATAGCTGTGTGCTTAGGGTCATTGTCTTGTTCGAAGGTGAACCAAGTCTGAGGTCCAAAGCACTCTGGTAGAGGTTTTCATCCAGGATATCTCTGTACTTGGCCACATTCATGTTTCCTTCAATTGCAACCAGTCGTCATGTCCCTGCAGCTGAAAAACACCCCCAT
Source organism: Phyllobates terribilis (assembly GCF_046119375.1). Classification (NCBI taxonomy): domain Eukaryota; kingdom Metazoa; phylum Chordata; class Amphibia; order Anura; family Dendrobatidae; genus Phyllobates; species Phyllobates terribilis. Next base: position 314,443 of record NW_027362978.1, on the reverse strand, counting down.
AGCATGATGCTGCCACCACCATGTTTCACTGTTGGGATTGTATTGGGCAGGTGATGAGCAGTGCCTGGTTTTCTCCACACATACCGCTTAGAATTATCACCAAAAAGTTCTATCTTCGTCTCATCGGTCCAGAGAATCTTATTTCTCATAGTCTGGAGTCCTTCATGTGTTTTTCAGCAAACTCTATGCAGGCTTTCATATTTCTTGCACTGAGGAGAGGCTTCCATTGGGCCACTCTGCCATAAAGGCCCAACTGGTGGAGGGCTACAGTGACTTTGTGGAACTTTCTCCCATCTCCCTACTGCATCTCTGGAGCTCAGCCAGTGATCTTGGGGTTCTTCTTTACCTCTCTCACCAAGGCTCTTCTCCCATGATTGCTCTGTTTGGCTGGACGGCCAGGTCTAGGAAGACTTCTGGTGGTCCCAAACTTCTTCCATTTAAAGATTATGGAGGCCACATTGCTTTTAGGAACCTTGGGTAATGCAGAAATTCATTTGCAACCTTAGCCAGATCTGTGCCTTGCCACAATTCTGTCTCTGAGCTCCTTGGGCAGTTCCTTTGAGCTCATGATTCTCATTTGGTCTGACATGCACTGTGAGCTGTGAGGTCTTAAACAGACAGCTGTGTGCCTTTTCAAATCAAGTCCTATCAGTTTAATTAAACACAGCTGGACTCCAATGAAGGAGTAGAACCATCTCAAGGAGGATCACAAGGAAATGGACAGCATGTGACTTAAATATGAGTGTCTGAGCAAAGGGTCTGAATACTTATGACCATATGATATTTCAGTTTTTATTTTTTAATAAATTTGCAAAAATGTCTACATTTCTGTTTTTTTTTCAGTCAAGATGGGGTGCAGAATGTACTTTAATGGGAAAAAAATGAACATTTTAGAATTTACCAAATGGCTACAATGGAAAAAAGAGTGAAAAATTTAAAGGGGTCTGAATACTTTCCATACCCACGGTATCTGTTTGCACTTAGCAGTGAGAGATGTCACCAGTAGCAGTGCAGGAAGGATTGTGAAATCTGGAGACAGATCCACTTTAACCATTCACATACACATACATGAAACCAAGTAAATTTAAAGGGGTTGTCTGGTCAAAAGTGATAAGTCTGCAGTCACTCTATGTGACTTCAGACTTATGAATCCCAACCCCCAGCACAGGCACTGTGCGATGCGGTGATTTGCCGGTATGAGACCTGGTAATGGAGGGTATGCATGTGTTATACATACCCTTGGCCAGTGGACAGGCCTCACTCTCCATACACTTGTATTGAGCGAGGCTGCGTCTTCTAGTCGAAGCTCCTACTGGCAATCCACGGCACTAGACAGGGCCTGGCCTCACTCCATACAAGTGAACGAAGCGAGGCGGCGCTGACTGGCCAGGGGTATGTATAACACATACATAGCCTCCGGTCCCGGGTCTCATATCGGCAAATCTCCATAGCGCAAAGTCACACAGTGTGACTGCAGACTTATCCATTTGGACCGGACAACCCCTTCAACATTTAGAACTTCAGGATATATGAGAAAAGAGGACAGCTTCTTGAGTAATAAATTACAAAGAGAAGAAAAAGTAACAGCACTGAAGGGGTTCACTATAAGGCTTAGTTCACACGATGCGTATTTCATGCGTTTCCGCGGCGTTTTTGCAGTTGCGTAAACGCAGCGGAAACGCATGAAAAACGCATGGTAGAAGGGAAGCAATGTTCCCCAATGGAAATCCGCATGTGCTGTGCCCATGATGCGGATTTTTCCGCAGCGTTAACGCTGCGGTCAAAAATCCGCAGCATGTCAATTAATTTTGCGGAAACGCGGCGATTTCGCCGCCATTGACTTGCATTAGAACGCGCCAATTCCGCAAGACAGCATTTGTACTTGCGTTATTGGCGCGTTCTAATATGCGGATGGTACCCGGGTGTGGAGGAGAGGAGAGTCTCATCCACACCCAGGTACCATTAAAAAAGCTGTAAAACAAGAATAAAATAAAAAATAAATGTATTCTTACCATCTGTCGGCCCGCGCAGCGCTCCCGCTTGGTTCCCGGCACTTGCATTGAGTTGTAGGACCTGATCTGACGTCAGAGTCATGTGACGGGTCACGTGACGCTGACGTCGGCAGGTCTTTCAATTCAAAGTTGCCGGCGAGGGAGAACAGATTGAGCAGGACAGCGCGGGCCATCGGAGGTAAGTATATACACTCTCTCTGGTCACACTATATAAATCCATGCTGTTTGCATGGATTTATATAGTGTGACCTAGTTGTCAAGCACTTTCCAGGTGATGCTAACATCGCCTGGAAAGCGCTTGTCAATCTGCATGCGGAAACGCATGTGAATCTGCATGTGGATCCGCATGTATTCTGCAGGAAAAACGCATGCACAATCTGCATGCGTTTTTTCTGCCAGGGAGATGCAGAAATGATGCAGAAATTTTCTGCTTCATTTCTGCATCGTGTGCACATACCCTAAAGGGATGCTCATGTACAATACCAATAAAAAGTTTGAACACAACAGTTGATGAAATAGTTTACCTTCATTTTATTGGAATGGGCTCATAGGTCGCTTCACGGGTCACTCCCGGTCATGTCTCATGAGTAGTGTTGAGCATTCCGATACTGAAAAATCGGGTATCGACCGATATTCGCGGTATCGGAGTTCTGATACTGAGTTCCGATACTTTTAGAATATCGAATACCGGAATCGGAAGTTCCCATAATGCCTGCGCTCTGCAGTGTCTCTGAAGGATGACAAGCTGGATGGCAGCGCTCAGCTTACTGTACTTGTCATTTAGTGTAAAGGATTTATTAAAAAAAATAATAGTGTTTTCATGCACCGTATCTTAAAAAAAGCCGGCCGGCAATTCAGCAGCGGTACCCGACAATTTAGAATAGAAAGAATAGAGCATCACACATAGATTAGATACATTGAAACATGTCAGTCACATATATAATAAGTACAGTGACAGTGTTGCTTACTGTACTTGTCATTTAGTGTAAAGGATTTATTTAAAAAAATAATAGTGTTTTCATGCACCGTCTCTTTAAAAAAGCTGGCCGGCAATTCAGCAGCGGTACCCGACAATTTAGAATAGAAAGAATAGAGCATCACACATAGATTAGATACATAGAAACATGTCAGTCACATATATAATAAGTACAGTGCCAGTGTTGCTTACTGTACTTGTCATTTAGTGTAAAGGATTTATTTAAAAAAATAATAGTGTTTTCATGCACCGTCTCTTTAAAAAAGCCGGCCGGCAATTCAGCAGCGGTACCCGACAATTTAGAACAGAAAGATAGAGCACCACACATCGATTAGATAGATATTATGTATGTGACTGACATGTTTCTAAGTACAGAGACAGTGTTGGTTACTGTACTTGTCATTTAGTGTTAAAATAAAGGATTTATTAAAAAAAAAATTGGCGTAGGGTTCCCCGTAATTTTAGGCTCTAGCGGAGGTTAAGCAGACGGCTGGGGCAGATGTTTGAAGTCTGGGAAGGGGGTAATACCCATGGAGCTTCCCAGGCTACTAATATCAGCCCCCAGCTGAATACCTAGCCTTTACTAGCTATTAAAATGGGGGACCCCCCCAAAAAAATGACGTGGGGTCCCTCTATTTTAATAACTAGCAAAGGCTAGGCAGACAGCTGGGGGCTGATATTAATAGCCCAGGAAGGGTGCCATGAATATTGGCACCCTCCCAGGCTAGAAACATCAGCCGTCAGCCGCCCCCAGATATTTCCTGATACCGGAAGGTATCACTCAACACTACTCATGAGCGATGACATTACTAAGTTACTGACGTTATCGGTTGTGAGACATAACCGGGAGTGACCTATGAAGCATGGTTCTCAAAACGACGCTCCATAGCTTGCTGTACAGAATCGTTAGATGTCGTGGGAACCCCAATGGGTTACGTCGCAGGTGCAGAGATTGTAATTTAAAAATAAATTGGCGAATGAGCGAGAGTTTCTTCCTTTTATTTATTTAACTTTCCTTTTATGTCTTTCAGGTTCCCATTTTTGGACTTCTTCTGATTGGCTGGATTACGTTGGATCTTCATGTTTTTTTTTTGCTTTTTAATAAATAGGTGAACGAGGTGTGGGGGAGTGTTCTTTAAAATAAACTATGTTTTCCTGTGTGTGTGTTTTTTTTTATTTTTTATTACTGGGTTAGTAATGGGGGTGTCTGATAGACACCACTCCATTACTAACCCTTGGTTTTGATGCCAGCTGACATTACAAGGCTTAAAATGACAAATCCCGTCACTCATGTGGTTGATTAAAAGTTCTTTTTAATGGAGGTCCACATACAAAACATTTCAGCCCATCCCAGACTTTTGTCAATCATTACATTACAAAGCTGACATCAACCTGATAAAACTACTACCCCAATTGCCACTGCACCATCGCAATCAGGAAAAGCCAGCAAAGAGCCTGAGTTGGCGCATCTCATCGATGCACCAATTCTGGGGTAACTGCAGGCTTTTATTTTTAGGCTAGGAAAGGGCCAATATCTATGGACCTTCCTATCTTGTTAATACAAGAGCACACCTCTGTTCTTTACATAGGCTGGTTATAAAAAGTAGGGGGGAACATACATCATTTTTTTTTATTTATTTATGATATGCATGTGTTTTTGGGTGCATTTGCGCTGTGAAAACACACGTTACAAAGTGTGTTCTTTTTTTACTGCAGTGCTGTTGGAAAGTTCTCACCGCACATGCGTTAATGTCAGTGAGGTGAACAGAGTTCATTGGATAAGGACTCCGATGACCTTTCTGCCAGCACGGGAGACACTGAGGTGCGCAAGCTTGCACAGCTAATTGTCTCTGCAGGATGGCAGACTGTATAGTCGTATCTTGCGACAATACAGCCTGCCATCTTGATGTAGCAGACCTAGACCTGTCGCGCAACAAATGGATGATTTTATTCACGTCAGGGACAGGTGAGGATGATGATGCTTTATTATTTTATTTCAATTGACATCGGCTTCAATGGAATGGGTGTTATGTTATTAGTTAAATTTAGATTTATTAAAGGAGTCTATGTGTTTCTTTCAAATAAATTAATTGATTCTAGGTATTTAAAAATTGAGCGGCACTCGCAAGGTCCGAGAGCCGTGTGATTTTATTTTTCTCGCACCCATTGACTTGCGATTTTTTTTCTAAGTCCGATTTCAGCTGTGAAAAAAATCACAGATGAGCTGTAACTCATAAATTAATATTGGTCAAAGTAGAATCCAATTTTTTATCGGATTGCACTCGTTCGTTTTCCTTGAAAATGAATGTGAGATAAAACATTTCCCTGCCTGTTTTTAAAAAATGTTTTACCTCAAAGAAAGAATTTTTTGTGATCCAGTCCTGTAATGTCTGTAGACTCTTTTGCGTCTCCCCCTTCCCAGGAGCTGTGGAATTATCTGTCCATGTCCCTGTACCGTCAGACAAAGCCATTACACAGTACACAGCAGGGGCCCATTTATAAGATTAAATAAAATGTTCCTGTGCTGAGATAAACACATCCAATTGTGGAATTTATTATTATCAAGATCTATTGATTAAAATGAACTTTGCGGGTAAACCCCTTTAACTTTTTTACTTTGGCTGTGTTCACACATGTTGTGTTTTTCAGCTTCAGAAAACTGCATCAAAACACAATCTCTGGCAGGAAATCAGCTGCGTCAAAAACGTTTTGCTGCGTTTTTTGAGTTTTTTCAGCGATTTTTTTCACTGTCCTGTCTCTATTTATGCATGTACATAAAGTTCTGTTAAAAAAGAACCCCATTCTATTTCACCATCAAAAACGCTGCTGCAAATTTTAGTGCATTTTTTCAGCGTTTTTTTCACCACTGTATAAGGATGCGATTTTCCTCCAAACTATCAGTAATTAATGGGGGAACTCTCCTACACCTCTATTGAGGTCCGATATTAACTATTAACATCAAACTTGACTATTAATAATTAATTTCCACTAACGTTATCTGAGCCCTATACTATATACCAACTGAGACAAAACCGTGTGCTAATAAAAGGTATTTATTACACAAAAGTCTACAGTTAATATACTGCTATGTATCACACTAACACAGTACACAAAACGGATTCACAATTCCCAATTACCTAATATATTTTCCACCCACGTTTGCTAATCACTCATGCAATATCGGCCCACCCAACTATACCAACTTTGCCTATATATATCTATCAATATCTAGGAGGGTTAGTACAGGGTATGTAGGGCTAGTAAGTAAAGAAGTTACAGGGGAAGAGAGATACTCAGCCATGTGTTGTTATGTCCATCTTCAAGAGTCTAAGGGGCCCTAGCACATGTGGATTCTGGGGTTTTAGGTCCAGCCAGTGTCCAGCTTCATGTCACAGGAAATGATGTATTATTCCCTGCCCACTGGCTAAGATCTTTGTTCAAGTCCAACCATACTCGCAAAACCTGTTTTAGCACATGGCTGGACATTCTATTGAAACCTCCCCCAGCAGCAAACAGACTGAAACACATGGGGAGATGTGGGGCCAATATATACATGTATACTTATCTGCAAGCATGGCTAGCATGTATATACATGTACAACCTGGGACACTTCCCTTTACAACCACCCATTATTTCCCATGGGTGAAAAAACACTGACAAAAATGCTGAAAGAAGTGACATGCTCTATTTTCCAAAAACCCAACCAAGGCACAAAATACACAACAACAAAAAAGCATGATGTGTGAACAGACAATTCTGGTTTCTCATAGACTTTGCTGGTATTGCAAAACACAGCTGAAAATTTGCATAAAAATCTGCAGCAAAAAATGCTAAAAAAACACAACATGCGTGAACATAGCTTTTAAGTGAAGTTTAACTTAAACTTATTATATGTTGTCAAAATTACTCACAAAACGTCGCTTTCAAAAGCCACAAAAGACGACGGGGGGGTTTCCTCATTTCTTGTGAATTTCTTTCTGTAGAAACATACAAATCAAGGTCTGTGTTAAGAGTCAAAGTGAAAAGAAAAATACTATTTTAAATGATAAAACCATCAAGGTAGCGGGAGTTGTACTTGCAAAAGTGGAGTGAAGAAATGTTCATTGTTCTCATGGGTCTTAATTCACCAACAACGACTTGGATATTGCATTTTACCTAACCAGGTGGGTGTCAAAAAGGGCAGATAAGACACCTACACCATCACAAGACCCTACAATTACCATGAAAGGCAGCACCCACCACTTCCTCACTGATACCTCAGATGCCTCTCCTAGATAAGAGCGGTCTATGCGGTATGCAATGTATCGTCCTTCAGGGAGCGCTTCTTCCCAGACCATTTCAAGGTCTCCAGCATATCCAACTCCTTTTAAGTACCAGCCTACTGCTCCAATCATGCATTCCCCGTCACCTCTTTTGCCATACTTAGGGATGCAAAGTCTGCTTCCAATATCACGGGCTGGAGTGACTTGTAAGTTTCGTAATAGTGAGATCACAGATGTCTATGCAAGCACCGTGTAACGCATGTTACACAAGTCTTGAATGGTGGCTCAAAAAAAGATGAAGAAGCATCAACTTCAATATCATCATAAGAAGCGTCGACACAAGTTTGCAAAAAGGTATGAAAAGTGAACTGTAGAAGATAGGAAACGGGTGGTTTGGAGCTATGGGACAAAAGTCAATAGACTAGGCTATGATGGGTGCAAATGGGTCTGGAAGAAACAAAAGGAAAATGGGGCTAACGGATGGAGAAATTGAAGGAACTGTCAAGTTCGGTGAAGGAAGCCTGATGATATGGGGTTGTTTCACAGCTAAAGGCATTGGATACTTTACCAGAATCGATGGTGGTCTCAATGCTGAGCTATATGTGAGTATCCTACAAGACAAATTACTTTGTACACTCGAGTACCATCGGTATGAAAAGGACAACATAGTGTTCCAGCAGGACAACGACCCAAAGCATACGTTGAGATTGGCAAATAAATGGTTCAATGACAATGAAGTCGAAGTGCTGGATTGGCCCCCACAGACCTCAGACCTTAATCCAATTTAACACTTGTGGGTAGAATGGAATAAAAAACTATATACATGTCCAAGCGAGTCGAACAGCATGCACCAACTGGGAACATGTAAAAGAGAACCGGAATTAGATGTCGGTCAAGACATGTTTGAATCTGATCGAGAGCATGCCCAGAAGGATTCAGGCAGTGTTGAAAGCCAAAGGTGGATTTACAAAATACTAATAAAATAATAAAAAAATGTATTTAGATTTTTAGGAGCAAAACAGTAACAGTGCAGTGACATGACAAGAATCTGCATAATTAATCATATGCTAAATAGTTGCAACTCAAGTTTATATATGAGATAGACAAGATGATTGTCTATAAAATGAGGGTAGTCTCACAATAAAAGAAGTAGTGGATGGTGAGATATGGAGCCTGAAAGTCAAAAGTTCAAAACATTGATACTCTTTTGCTCTTCACTGTATTCATGTGCAGTTGGTGGTTCTGGCGATGTATTCAATTAATAATGATGGTCCCAGTGCTATATTCAATTACCGATTATGGTTCTAATAATGAATTAGTGTATTAATGGTTGTTTTGGTGCTGTATCTAAGTACTGATGATGATGCTGGTGCCATTCATGTACTGATGGAATGTTCTGGTGATGTATTCATTTAATGATCATGGATCTGGTGTGGTCTTCCCTCATTAAAAACAAATTAAACAATTAAAAAAAATGTGGTATGTCCACATCCTTAAAAGTCTGATCTATCAAAATATAAAAAGAACTAACATATGCAGTAAAGAGAAAAAAAATAGCAGAACTACATTTTTTTGTCACCACACCTCTTACAGCAAAAAGCCATCCAAATGTATGCACCCTGAATTGATAGCAATAAATATTTCAACTTACTATGCAAAAAACAGCCCTCACATAGCTTCATAGATATATTTTTATTGTTCTAACAGGTCCTAAAAAAAGCATCACAAGCTAAATGTTGGGGTTTTTTTTACAAAAATAAGAATCTCTGAAAGTTTGGGATTACTGTAATCACAAAGACCTGGAGAATCATGTTCACACGTCACTTTTACCACATAATGAATATCTTAAAAGCAAAACCTAAAAAACAATGATGGGATTGTGTTTATTCACTGCAGGTATACCATGAACTGCTGGGAGGGGTGCCACTTGAATTTTCGCCTTGGGCACCAAAAAAAAAGCTAGAATCAGGCCTGTCCCCACAGACGTTAGGAAGCTAACCGATTCAAGCCAAAATCACCGGGTTTAGCCAACTTCTATCTCATGAGTCTCAGGGCATTTAGAATTAAATAACTTTTTGATCGCTGGGCATCAAAACAGCTCAGACCCCAAGTGATAAAGTCACAATATGATGCTGTTTTTCAGTTACAGTATGGTGGTTCTAAAATCATGTTATAAAAGTATAATTTAGTAACTATATGGCAGTATTAGTTACAGTATTAACCACACATGGTATAGAGAGATTCAGTAATGCTATGGTGGTATGTGGTGGTACTGTTCAATCAATACAATCAATATAGTTGAGGATTTCTGTCCTTTAACCCTTTCACGACCTTGGGATTTTCCGTTTTTCGCTCCCCTTTTTCCCAGAGGCATAACTTTTTTATTTTTTAATATGTCCCTGTGATGGTTTATTTTTTCTGGGACGAATTGTAATTTTGAACGACATCATTGGTTTTACAATGTCGTGTACTGGAGAAAAAGGAAAAAATTCAAAAGTGCGTCAAAATTGCAAAAAAAGTATAATTCTACACTTGTTTCTTGGTTGTTGTTATTTTACCATGATCACTAAATGCTAAAACTGACCTGCAATTATGATTCTCCAGGTCATTATGAGTTTGCAGATACCAAACATGAATAGGTTATTTTTTTTAAAGTGGTGAAATAAATTCCAAAGTTTGTAAAAAAAATTATAATGGCACCATATTCCGAGACCCGTAGTGTCTCCCTTTTTCAGGATCTGGGGCTGGGTGAGGGCTTATTTTTCGCACGCTGAGCTGAAGGTTTTATTGATAATATTTTTAGGTAGATATGTTTTAATCGCCGGTGATTGCGTTTTATTGCGATGTTGCAGCGACCAAAAAAACTTAATTCTGGTGTTTTGATTTTTTTTCTCGTTACACCGTTTACAATTTGGATTAATTCTTTTTATATCTTGATAGATCGGGCGATTCAGAATGCAGCAATATATGTATATTTTTGTTTTATTATTCATTTATTTTGAATGGGGCAAAAGGGGGGTGATTTGAACGTTTATATTTAAAAAAAAAATAATTTTTTTTTTTTACTTTTTTCTGGCCTTAATAGTTTCCTTAGAAGACTTGAAGGTGCCTTCATCCAATCACTTGTGCTACACATGGTTAAAATGATCATCTGCTATGAGCGATGGCCAACGGGTAACGCTCATGGCAAATCGGCACATGATCCTGCTAAAAAACAGATTGCAGTAAAAAAGAAAACTATTTAAGACATTCCCGTCCTTATTTGAATGAACTAATTTTGCATTGTATCTTTTCATTTTTTATCACCCCTAACAAATCCAAAAACAGTTATAACTACCAGACATGTGAACATAGCCTTACAATACAATGTAACGAATGATAGTCGTATTTAGTGCTTACGTTGGCTGCACCTCCTCCTCACTGTCGTCCTCAATAATCGGACGCTTTCTGCCTCTTATTCTGGACGTCCTTCCTAAAATATATAACAAAACTGATTATGATTCTCATTCACCTCCAGATTTACACATCATCAGAGAAGCAGTCTCCACCTCTCACCATGGAAGAAGCAGAACCTATTACACACTGTAGGGATAAAATTATTGGGACACATACACATTACTCCTGGAGGAAATTTTATGACATTGCTTTTTAAATCCAACATGGAGTTGATCTCCCTTTGCAGCTAATAAAGCTTCCACTCTAAAAAAAAAATTGGGGATATTTCTGTGCAATTTGTTGTCTATTCTTCCAGAAGAGCAGTTATCAGGTCAGACACTGATGTTGGACAAGGGGACCTGGCTTGTAATCTCTGGTTAATCCAAAAGGTATCTATCTGATGGAGTTGAGGTTAGGTCTCTTGAAGGGTCAGTCATGTTCTTCCACACCAAACTCACCCAGCCATGTCTTATTTGAACTTTCATGAACTGACTTGTGACAACATATGACAGCAAGATGCTGAATTCAGGGAGCTCTTTAGAACGAGCCATTTTATCACAACTGTTCGCACAGGCAGACTACATGCTTAGATGCTGGATTTTATACCCATGGCAATGAACCAAAAGAGAAAACCTTAATTCAATGATTAAGAGGTGACTTTTCATACTTGTTCACACAGTGTGTAAAGCTTCTGTAACGGGTCTGGGAGGCGGAACCTCTGAGCAACTTATACAAGGGGGCGGTCCTTGTAAGGAAGCGGGTGGCGACCAGGGAAGACAGGCAGGTAGTCACAGCAGGTGACCGGGACAGTCTATGGGTAAACGGGCAGGAGGTCACAGCAAGTGACCGGGGCAGTCTCTGGGTGAACGGGCAGGAGGTCACGGCAAGTGACCGGGACAGTCTCTGGGTGAACGGGCAGGAGGTCACGGCAAGTGACCGGGACAGTCTCTGGGTAAAGGGTAGGTACGACCTGTGACGGCTGAGCCTACAGGTAGGCTAGCAGGCAGATGGCAGATGTGTGCTCCCAGGTGAGCAGGCGAGAGTCTCTGGATAAGCAGGTGGTCACAGCATGTGACGGCGGAGCCTCCAGGTAGGCTAGCAGGCAGATGGCAGATGTGTGCTCCCAGGTGAGCAGGCGAGAGTCTCTGGATAAGCAGGTGGTCACAGCATGTGACGGCGGAGCCTCCAGGTAGGCTAACAGGCAGGTAGCAGATGAGCGCTCCCAGGTGAGCGGGCAAGAGTCTCTGGACTGGCAGGTGGTCACAGCACGTGACGGCGGAGCCTCCAGGTAGGCTAGCAGACAGGTAGCAGATGAGCACTCCCAGGTGAGCGGGCAAGCTGGTCCATAGACAAACTGACAGGTGTCGGAAGGCAGACCGTCGGACCTCAGGCTAGCAAGCAGGTAAGCGGATAACAGGCAGGAATCAGACAGCAATCTGGCAGGAAACTGGCAGGTAACTGGAAACGGGACCTGAGGGCTGAAGCAGAGTAGTGAACAGTGCAACAACATTGCTCGGGCACCTCCATTTTGGAGGAGGTGCCTTACATATGGTGAAGTCCTCCAGCCATTGGCCGGGGACTCCTTAGGACTGCGCGCACGGCCCCTTTAAGAGGGGGGAGCGCGCGCGCCCTAAGCACGGCGGCCGGGAAGGAGCGCGCGCTGCCAGCAGAGCGGGAGGAGGACGCCGGGCTCGGAGCGGAGAGGTGAGGGGAACAGTGTCCCTGCCTACCAGAGGGCAGGGACGCCGACGCTACAGTACCCCCCCCCCTTTAGGCCCCCCCTTTTTTACGCCAGACAGAAATTTAGCAAGGATGAGAGGGGCATGGATGTTCTCCCGGGGCTCCCACGTTCTCTCTTCAGGACCAAACCCCTTCCAATCTACTAGAAAAAAGGTCTTTCCTCTTACCCTTTTTGTGGCCAGAATGTTCTCTACCTCAAACTCGTTTTCAGCGGAAACCGGAGCAGGAGGCGTACCTGTAGACTTGGAAAAAGAGTTAAGTACCACGGGTTTGAGGAGAGATACATGGAAGGAGTTAGGGATCCGCAAGTTGGCCGGGAGTTTCAATTTATAGGCCACCGGGTTGATCTGACTGATGACCTCCAGAGGACCGATGAACCGAGGCCCTAACTTATTGGAAGGAATCATGAGCCGGACATACTTGGACGAGAGCCAGACATTATCCCCTGGACGGAATTGAGGAGGATCCAGACGTTTTTTGTCAGCATGTCTTTTCATACGCTCGGACGACTGAAGGAGTGCGGACCGGGTACTCTCCCACAAGGAGGAAAATTTGTTAACAAGAGACTCCGCAGCCGGATTATCCACCGAGGTGGAGACGGGAAATGGGATCCGAGGATGCTGACCGAAGACTACAAAAAACGGGGATTTGGAGGAAGATTCGCTCTCGTGATTGTTGTAAGAGAATTCGGCCCATGGCAGGAGATCCACCCAGTCAGAATGGTGGGCATTAACGAAGTGCCGGAGGTAACTGGTCAGGATCTGATTGATCAGCTCCACTTGACCATTAGACTGTGGGTGGTAAGCGGAGGAGAAGTCCAGGGTGACGTCTAGCAATTTACAAGTGGCTCTCCAGAAATGTGAGGTGAACTGTACCCCACGATCCGACACGATATGGAGGGGCAGGCCATGAAGACGGAAGATGTGGCGGATAAAGTCTTTAGCCAGCTCGGGTGCAGACGGAAGGCCTGGCAGGGGAATAAAGTGAGCCATCTTGGAAAGCGGTCAGCGACCACCCAAATGACCATACAACCGGCAGAGACGGGGAGATCAGTTATGAAGTCCATAGCAATATGCTGCCAGGGGGCAGCAGGCACAGGAAGCGGAAGGAGGCGACCGGCTGGCAGGTGTCTCGGGACTTTGTTGCGGGCGCAGGACACACAGGCAGAAACAAAGTCTGTTACGTCCTTGTGCAGGGTAGGCCACCAGTAGTGCCGGGTAATAAGCTGGAGGGTCTTTTTCTGACCGGCGTGGCCAGCTAGTTTAGACGAATGGCCCCAGTGTAGGATCTTCTCCCGATCAGGTACTGAAACGAACGTCTTACCGGGAGGGAGACGATTTAGACTCACGGGAGCCACTTGCATTACTCTGGCGGGATCGATGATATGTTTGGGTTCTTCCTCGAGATCGGACACCAGAAAGGATCGGGACAAGGCGTCTGCTTTGATGTTTTTGTCAGCCGGGCGAAAATGAAGAACAAAATCAAAGCGAGCAAAAAACAAGGACCACTGGGCTTGGCGCGGGTTAAGTCTCTGGGCATGCTGGAGGTAAGCCAAGTTCTTGTGGTCAGTGTAGATTATTACCGGGTGAAGAGCCCCCTCGAGTAGGTAACGCCACTCCTCCAATGCCAGCTTGATGGCCAATAACTCTCGGTCTCCTATGGAATAGTTGCGCTCAGAAGAGGAGAAGAGTTTGGAGAAGAAGCCACAAGTTACCATTCACCCGGAAGACGATTTTTGGGTAAGTACCGCTCCGGCTCCAGAGGAGGAGGCGTCAACTTCCAGGAAGAACTGCTTGTTGCCGTCCGGGCGATGCAGCACCGGGGCGGAAGAGAAGGCCTGTTTTAAGGAAAGAAATGCCTCCTCTGCTTCGGGCGGCCACTCTCTGGGATTAGTGCCCTTACGAGTGAGCGCGGAAATTGGGGCAGTCCGGGAAGAGAAGTGCGGTATGAAGAGGCGGTAGTAGTTGGCGAAGCCCAGGAACCGTTGAATAGCCTTCAACCCCTCCGGTCGAGGCCATTTCTCGATGGCAGACAGTTTCTCTGGATCCATTCGGAGGCCGGTCTGAGAAATAATGTAGCCCAAAAACGGAAGCGAGGTCTGCTCAAAGAGGCACTTCTCATATTTAGCGAAGAGGTGATTCTGCCTGAGCCTGAGCAGGACCTGACGAACATCCCTCCGGTGAGTCTGGAGATCCGGAGAGAAGACCAAGATGTCGTCCAGGTACACCACTACGCAGGAGTAGAGAAGGTCCCGGAAGATGTCATTGACCAACTCTTGAAAGACGGCAGGAGCATTACAGAGACCAAAGGGCATTACCAGATATTCATAGTGGCCGTCCCGGGTGTTGAATGCAGTCTTCCATTCATCCCCCTGACGGATACGGACCAGATTGTACGCCCCACGGAGGTCCAGTTTGGTGAAGATTCTAGCCCCCCTCAGACGATGAAATAACTCCGGAATGAGCGGAAGGGGGTACTTATTCTTCACCGTGATCTGGTTAACGCCTCTATAGTCTATACAGGGACGGAGAGAGCCGTCCTTCTTTTTAAAGAAAAACAAGCCTGCTCCCGCCGGGGAGGTAGATTTCCGGATGAATCCCCGGGCCAGATTCTCCTCAATATATTCGGACATCGACCGGGTCTCAGCAGCGGACAATGGGTAAATACGCCCACGAGGAGGCGTAGTACCGGGTAACAGGTCGATAGGACAGTCGTATGGTCTATGAGGGGGTAATGTCTCTGCCTCCTTTTTATTAAAGACATCACAAATGACCAATAAGGAATCGGAAGTCCAGGTAGATTAGTTGGGGTAGGAGAAGGACGGACGGGATGAACGGGAACCAAACAAGTCTTATGGCAGTCCTGTCCCCAACGAAGGACTTCTCCGGTCTTCCAGTCAAGCACGGGTGCATGTCTCTGGAGCCAAGGTAGGCCTAGTAAGAGGGCGTGAGAGAGTCCAGGCAGAACATGAAAAGAGATGCTCTCAGAATGCAGCATTCCCACCTGCAGAGTAATGGATTTGGTGATGAGTTGGATGGGACGTGGTAAGAGGCCCCCATCCACGGCAGCGACAGATAAGGGTACAGCCAGAGGTTTGGTGGGAATGCGGTGTTTTTCTACCAGGGACTGTGAAATAAGATTCCCGGCTGCTCCAGAGTCAAGTTGGGCTAGTTCGAAAAAACGGTTCTCCCCGCAGATAATTGAGACTGACAGCAGCAGAGATGGAGAGGATTTATTCTTGTCTAGGTCGACCTCTCTGAGCGAACCTAGACACAGGCGTTTCCCGACCTCTCCGGGCAGGTACGGATCCGGTGCTCCTTGCTGCCACAGTAGAAGCAGCTCCCCTCGGCACGGCGTAAGTCCTGACGGGTTTTGACCATCTTGGTCTGGTCGACCTGCATAGGCTCAGGAGAGTGTACCTGGGGAGAAAAGGAGGTAGTGACGGGTTTCTGGAAGGTAGGAGCTAGACGTGGAAACCTCCTCTCACGGGTGACCTCTTTGGCACGCTCCTGGAACCGTAGGTCAATCCGGGTGGCAAGAGTTATTAAGTCATCGAGAGTGGTAGGAATGTCCCGACCGGCGAGTTCTTCTTTAATACGGCCGGACAGACCCTCCCAGAAGACAGACACCAGAGCGTCGTTATCCCAGGCCAGCTCCGAGGCAAGGGTACGGAACCGTATGGGATATTGGCCCACGGTGAGACTTCCCTGACGGAGGCGTAGCAGAGACGATGCGCATGAGGTCTTCCGTCCGGGTTCGTCGAAGACTTTCCGGAAAGCCGTGAGAAAGGCAGGCAAGTCGGACACCAGGGGGTCTCCTCTCTCCCATAGAGGATTTAGCCAAGCCAGTGCCTCCCCCGTGAGATGGGACATGATGAAGGCTACTTTGGCCCGGTCGGAGTTAAACTGGTGGGACAGGAGTTCAAAGTGCAGGGTGCACTGGTTTATGAAGCCCCGAACCAGAGCGGAGTCGCCTCCGAAGCGAGGAGGTGCAGAAAGCCGGGGTCCGGAGTAGGATACCATGGTATTAGTGGGCAGCGGAGCTGCCGGGTTGCGAGTCAAGACACTAGCGGTGGTTGCTGGTGGAGCAGTCAGAGTGTCCAGGCGAGAATTGACATTCCGCAGGTGACTCAGGATGGACTCCTGTTGGGACCTCTGACGGGACAGTTCATGACAAAGGTCCGAGAGCGAGGGAGCTTGGGTGCCACCGGGTTCCATGGCCCGAGCAAACTGTAACGGGTCTGGGAGGCGGAACCTCTGAGCAACTTATACAAGGGGGCGGTCCTTGTAAGGAAGCGGGTGGCGACCAGGGAAGACAGGCAGGTAGTCACAGCAGGTGACCGGGACAGTCTCTGGGTAAACGGGCAGGAGGTCACAGATAGTGACTGGGGCAGTCTCTGGGTGAAAGGGCAGGAGGTCACGGCAAGTGACCGGGACAGTCTCTGGGTGAACGGGCAGGAGGTCACGGCAAGTGACCGGGACAGTCTCTGGGTAAAGGGTAGGTACGACCTGTGACGGCTGAGCCTCCGGGTAGGCTAGCAGGCAGATGGAAGATGTGTGCTCCCAGGTGAGCAGGCGAGAGTCTCTGGATAAGCAGGTGGTCACAGCATGTGACGGCGGAGCCTCCAGGTAGGCTAGCAGGCAGATGGCAGATGTGTGCTCCCAGGTGAGCAGGCGAGAATCTCTGGATAAGCAGGTGGTCACAGCATGTGACGGCGGAGCCTCCAGGTAGGCTAACAGGCAGGTAGCAGATGAGCGCTCCCAGGTGAGCGGGCAAGAGTCTCTGGACTGGCAGGTGGTCACAGCACGTGACGGCGGAGCCTCCAGGTAGGCTAGCAGACAGGTAGCAGATGAGCGCTCCCAGGTGAGCGGGCAAGCTGGTCCATAGACAGACTGACAGGTGTCGGAAGGCAGACCGTCGGACCTCAGGCTAGCAAGCAGGTAAGCGGATAACAGGCAGGAATCAGACAGCAATCTGGCAGGAAACTGGCAGGTGACTGGCAGGTAACTGGAAACGGGACCTGAGGGCTGAAGCAGAGTAGTGAACAGTGCAACAACATTGCTTAGGCACCTCCATTTTGGAGGAGGTGCCTTATATATGGTGAAGTCCTCCGGCCATTGGCCGGGGACTCCTTAGGACGGCGCGCGCGGCCCCTTTAAGAGGGGGGGAGCGCGCGCGTCCTAAGCACCATGGCCGGGAAGGAGCGCGCGCTGCCAGCAGAGCGGGAGGAGGACGCCGGGCTCGGAGCGGAGAGGTGAGGGGAACAGCGTCCCTGCCTAGCAGAGGGCAGGGACGCCGACGCTACAGCTTCCTTCACATGTACATGTTTTCAGCACGTGTGGCATTCGCTTTCACATGCATTGAAGACACGTATCCACACATACCTATCATAATCTATGGAGATCTTTGCATGAGACCCGTCCGCATGGATTACAAGGGCCAATACACATTTCGGGCTCCGTGTGAAACATCCTTGTGACAACCGTGTGCTGTACATGTTTAACATTGCAAAGTATAGGAGAAGCTTTGGAATTGATATTTAAGTCATGGTGGAAAAAAAATGAATTGCACACGGATGGAACACTGATGGCACACGGACGGCACACTGATCCAAAATACTTATGACACCGGTACCATTTTTCCAGTACCGGTATTATATGGACATGTGAAGGGTGGTTTAGTCAAAGGAATCTGTTAAACATGTCGTCGGTCGGGTAACAAACCCTGAGCTGGAGGTTTTCAGGAGGCAGACACAGAGCTTTTCCCCAGGATATTGTAACTTAGTTTTTCCTCTCCTTGTAACAAGAACCATAACCTTTCTAATATTTCGACATAGCCGCAAGAGGGCTTGTTTTTTGCAGAACACCACTTATTCTATGAAATAAGTGGAAACGGTGAGGAGAAAAACTGTAATTCCACATTTTCTTTTTCAAGGTTTTGTACTAGCGCCGCTTACTTTGTGCTAATCTAGTGGTGATCTGTTACCTTTGCTCTATGGGTCAGTATGGTTACGGGAAACCAAATCTATATATTTCTTTTCATGATTTACTAATTAAAAAAAAAATAAAACATTTACAAAAACAATTTGGCTTTTGTCACCATATTCTGAGAGCCATATATATATTTTTTTAAAGTGGTCATCCGGCAGTCAAGGTAACCCTTCGTCAATCTGCATTCATACTGCACGGTGGCCCCATGTTCATTAGAACTGATGGCCATTATGTTAAAGTCTGTTACATGTCACCATCACACTTGACAGCGGTATTAACCCCATAACGCCCAATGACGGACACTGCACGGCATGAGCAGGTGTAAGTTAATGCTCCTTGCCGTGCAGTGTCCGTTATGGCTTTAAACTGTCACAGCGTGTAAACACTCAGTGACAGATAAGTGCGGACAGCTATCTGTGACAGCTGAGCAGCACAAAAAGGGGTGCAGGGAGCCATATGGTCGGTCCGCACACCTAGATTGCTGCGATCGGTCAGTCAATCTGACTGACCGATCTCAGCATGATCGTGCAGGAGATACTGAAATATCAGCGTCTCCAGCCCGATCAGTGTCGGAGTTCAGCGCCGCCAGTGGCTGAGCTCCGGCACTAAACAGCTAGTAGCCGTGTCAGCACCACCCCTGGCTGTTAAATCCGCTGACAGATCGGTGGCCCTGCGATGTCGTGGGGCCCAATCATTGCCATGGTGACCAGGGGTCGTCATGACGACCCCCTGGTCACCAAGCTACGGAAAGCTGCTGAAACCATGCTCACAGCATGGGCTCAGGAACTTTCACTAAAGGTATAATGAATGCACTGCAATCTAGTACATTGCAATACATTATATCTGTGATCAAAGAGAAACAAGTGAAGGTCCCATAAAGGGACTAAGTAAAAAAGTAAAAAATAAATGGCAAAAAATGTGTAAAAATAGGTAAAAAAATAAATAAATAAATAAATAATAATAATTAAAAAAAATATTCACTAATAAATACACATTTTTATGTAAAAAAAAAATAAAATAAAATAAAAAAAGTACACATATTTGGTATTGCCGAGTCTGGAACAACCCGACCTATAAAAGTGTCACACTAGTTAACCCCTTCAGTGAACGCCGCACAAAAAAAACGTAAAAAAACGAGACTAACGATGCTTTATCATCATGCCACTGGGAAAAAAAAGTGGAATAAAACACGATAAAAAAAACAAATATAAATAAAATTAGTACCACTGAAAACGTCATCTTGTCCCACAAGAAACAAGCCGCCATACAGCCCCATCAGTGGAAAAATAAAAAAATTATAGCTCTCAGAATAACGCGATGCAAAAAATATATATATTTTTTGTATAAAAACGCTATTAATGTGGTACCGCTGTAAACGTACAGAGCTGAAGAATAACTCTGCCTTATCAATTTTACCACACGCAGAACGGTATTAAAAAAAAAAAAACACAATTCCTGAATTGCCAGTTTTTGTTTATTTTCCCTCCCCAAATTTAGAATAGAAAGCAATCAAAAAATGACATGTGACCAAAAATGGTACCAATAAAAACGTCAAATCGTCCCGCAAAAAACAAGCCCTTACATGACTGTCCCAGAGGACGATTCCCTAAAACAAGGCAGATGGCAACACTGGATGCCGTCTGGCCTGTGAGTTGGTATTGTCCGTCTTTTTAGGTGTGCATAAATGCGCGATCGGCCGCAGTTTTGGACACCTCTGAAAAGTAGGACAACGCTGAACAGAGGTAAGATGGAGCCCAGAAGAGTAACTCTGCTGCCTCATTATAATGAATGGATCCACTGGGGGGTGTCACCTGAATCACGTCACCCAGAGATTTTGATGGAAACCCCAAAATAAGTGCTCAGCATAGAGCACAGGATAAATATGATCCAAAATGTTATGTTAAATGTTCCCAATAAAAGCTTCAATTCTATCCACAAAACAAACAAAACACTCAGATCCATAGAATCATACAATTGTAGAGTTGGAAGGGACCTCCTGGGTCATCTGGTCCAACCCCCAGCTCAAAGCAGGATTCACTAAATCATCTCAGACAGATGTCTGTCCAGCCTCTGCTTGAAGACGTCCATTGAAGGAGAACTCACCACCTCTCATGGCAGCCTGTTCCACTCGATGATCATCCTAACTGTCAAAAAGTTTTTTATAATATCTAATCTGTGTCTCCTCCCATTCAGTTTCATCCCATTGCTTCTAGTCTTTCCTTGTGCAAATGAGAATAAAGATGATCCTTCTACAATGTGACAGCCCTTGACATATTTGTAGACAGCTATTAAGTCTCCTCTCAGTCTTCTTTTTTGAAAGCTAAACATTCCCAAATCCTGCAACCGTTCCTCATAGGACATGGTTTGCAGACCGGTCACCATTCTGGTCGCTCTTCTCTGAACTTGCTCCAGTTTGTCGATGTCTTTTTTAAAATGTGGTGCCCAAAACTGGACACAGTATTCCAGATGAGGTCTCACCAAAGAGGAGTAAAGTCCGATAATGACTTCACGTGATCTAGACTGTATGCTTCTGTTAAAACATCCCAGAATTGTATTTGCCTTTTTTTGCTGCTGCATCACACTGTTGACTCATGTTCAGTCTATGATCTATTAGTATAACTAAGTATTTTTCACATGTACTGTTGCTTAGCTCTATTCCTCCCATTTTGTATATGCCTTTTTCATTTTTATTGCCCAGATGTAGTACTTTACATTTTTCCCTGTTAAAAAACATTCTGTTACTTGCTGCCCACTGCTCCAGATTATTTAGGTCTTTTTGAATCCTGTCTCTCTCTTCTCTAGTGTTAGCTATCCCTCCTAGCTTTGTGTCATCAGCAAATTTAATCAGTTTACCCTCAATTCCTTCATCTAAATCATTGCTAAAGATGTTGAACAATACAGGTCCCAGGACAGAGCCCTGTGGTACCCCACTTGAGACATTCATCCAGCTGGATGTGAAGCCATTTACGACCACCCGTTGAGTCCGATCACTAAGCCAGTTATGAATCCACCTAATAGTTGCCTTGTCCTTTCAATTCTTGATCATTTTTTCAATAAGGATGGTGTGAGATACTTTGTCAAATACTTTGCTGAAGTCAAGATATACTATATCTACAGCATTTCTGTTAGGCGTCGGGCGTTTGCTGGTTTCGAAAGGGGTTCAGAACCATCAGTGGATTCTGTAGTCTCCCATTCCAGTCCAGCCAGGGCTGATGCTGTTCAGCATCATCATCAGTCCCAACGCCTAGCTGGTGCACGAGATATACAGGTTGTCTCTTTGGTCTTTGTTCCTAGCAACATGAAGGATAGGTTGCGGAGGGAAACAGGGCTGCTAAAGCTTAAGTCCAGGATTCTCTGCACTGAGCATGCCCGTGACATGGTGGACCGTGATTGGTGGTTTGGGAGTCAGCTGATCCGGTGACCTGGCGCCGCCTGATTGGTTGCGGGTGACGTCACCTATAGTGCGACGGTGGGCAGGGCTTAATCTTTAAATAGCCCGCCCACAGATATGGCGGCGCGCTCTGATCATTGAGCTGTGATGGTGTTGTGTGGACGCTTGGTCTGTTGGGCTCCACGTGTGCTTTAGTTTCTGGCAGGCAGGTTTAGTGAAAATAGACAGGCTTAGATGAAATAGGCAGGTAGCTTCATCTGACAGTCTGGCTCCGACAAAGGGGTCGCCATACTCCCCGAGCAGTCTGCAGACACCCTATTCCCGGCACCGCCTGTAAGCCACGTGGAGAGATACTCTTCAGTCCGGTAGCACGCCGGCTGGGAGCACGTATTCGCCGACGTGAGTCACACACGCATCCTAGCGTCTGCTGTGTAGTCCCTGTGCAGTTAACAGGGCTACAGATATATTATTTATCGCACATCTCTCGTGCTGTTAACGGAGATAGTGCGAATCCCTATTCCCGTTCCGGTGTGCAGTAACACGGAAGGGATTGTTATTTAAGTTGGTTGTTTTACCTTCTCACCCGGAAGGTGTTTGGCCGCAGTCCACCAGGCTGCATCGCGGACCCCGTGTAAGGTTGCTTTCCATTATTTAATAAAAGTTGTTTGCAACCGTCCCCTTAACAATTTCCCTGATCCACCCAGTCAGTGATTCTGTCGTAGAAGGAAATTAAGTTAGTCTGACATGACTTGTTAGTTACAAACCCATGCTGACTCTGGTTAATCACTTCATTCTTATCCAGGTACTTACATACATGTTGTTTAATAATTTGTTCAAAGATCTTTCCTGGTATAGAAGTCAGACTCACCGGCCTATAGTTCCCTGGGTCCACTTTCTTCCCCTTTTTGAAGATAGGAACAACATTTGCTCTTCTCCAGTCTTCTGGGACTTCTCCTGTTCTCCAAGAATTTTCAAAGATTATGGAGAGTGGTTCTAAAATTTCTTCTACGATCTCCTTCAGTACTCTGGGGTTTAATTCATCTGGACCTGTAGACTTGAACTCATTTATGTTAGCTAAATATTCCCTCACAATCTTTCTGTTTACAGATAACCTGGATTCTTCAATTCCTTTAATAGGACAGTGAAGATCAGTTGATGTTCCATTTTCTTTCTGAGAGAAAACAGATGCAAAATAGGAATTAAAAAGTTCGGCCTTCTCAACATCCTTTCTTACCATTTCACCATTTTCATCCTGTAAAAATCCTATAGCATCTTTGACTTTTCTTTTACTTTTGACATACCCCCAAAATCCTTTTTTATTGCTTTTGACATCTCTTGCAAGCCTTAATTCATTGTCAGCTTTAGCTGACCTGATACGTGCCCTGCAGGATCTGCAGACTGCATTATAATCTTCTTTAGATATGACTCCTTCTTTCCATTTGATAAACATTTCTTTCTTTCTTTTTAGCATGTGTTTAAGTGCTGTGTTCATCCATCCTGGTTTCCTTAAATGCTTCCCATTCTTCCTACTTTTCGGGATTGTTAACGATTGTGATTTGAGAATCTCATTTTTAAAAATTTCCCATCCTTCCTGGACATTTTTGTCCTTAAGGACATCCAGCCATTGGATCCCTCCTATTCTCTTTCTGAGTCTCTTAAAATCTGCCTATCTAAAATCTAACCTTGAAGTTTGAGTCTTCACATGTCTTCCTCCTCTAGTTATCCAAAATTCTATAATAGCATGATCGCTGCCTCCTAGGGTCACAGCCACTTTTATCTCCTCAACCATTTCATCCCTGTTTATAAGGATTAGATCCAAAGTAGCAGATCCCCTTGTTTTCTCCCCTACCTTTTGGAAGATAAAGTTGTCAGCAAGAGAGGATAAGAATTTGCTTGACCTGTTAGTTTTACTTGAGAGAGATTCCCAACAAATGTCTGGATAGTTGAAATCTCCCATGACCACTACGTCATATTTTTTGGAGAACTTGGTCATTTGATACATAAAGAGTTCATCCATATCTTCAGCTTGCCCAGGTGGCCTGTAGTAAATGCCTACAATGGTGTCCTTTCCGTTGTTCTCTCCTTGTATTCTGACCCAAACACTTTCCACAGAACTCGAAGTCTCTGCTTCAATCTCTCTGCAGATATACGCTTTTCTAACATACAATGCAACACCTCCTCCTCGTTTATCAAGTCTGCTTCTTGCAAATAAGTTGTATCCTTTTAGCCTTGCATTCCAATCATGTGTATCGTCCCACCAAGTTTCAGTGATTCCAATGACATCATATTTCTTTTCCTGCGTTAGTAGTTCCAATTCTCCTTGTTTCTTGCCCATGCTTTGTGCATTTGTATAAAAACATTTTAGTTTGTGATTGGTTTCTCTTCCTCCCATATTTTTATTACTTAGATTTTTTTGTCTTTGTTCTTCCTTTCCACTTCCAATAGCAGAGATCTCAATAGTATTTGTCAGCTGTATGGCTTTTTCTGGCCTTTTGCTTCCCTTCCCATATTGTTCTAGTTTAAAGCTCTCCTGATGAGTGTAGCAAGGCGACTTCCAAATACATGTTTTCCAGTCTTCGTAAGGGGCACCCCATCTCTAGCAAGTAGTCCATCATATAGGTAATTCATTCCATGATCCAGAAATCCAAATCCTTGTTGACAGCACCATCGACGTAGCCAGTTGTTTACCTGTAGAATCTTATTCCACCTCATTGCTCCATGGCCATCCACTGGGAGGATGGATGAGAAGACCACCTGCGCTCCCAATTCTTTCACTTTCTTGCCTAAGTTTTCAAAGTCACTGCAGATGGTTTCCAGGTCCTTTCTTGCGGTGTCATTTGTACCCACATGTATAAGCAGGAATGGGTAGTGATCTGTAGGTCTGAAAAGTCTTGATATTCTGTCAGACACATCTTTAATTTTTGCTCCTGGAAGACAGCACATTTCTCTTGAGGTTATGTCTGGTCTGCAGATAGCGGCCTCTGTTCCTTTCAACAGGGAATCCCCCATGACCACCACTCTCCGTTTTTTCTTCACAACATTTTCTTTCTCTATCCAGGAGGATTCTGAGGGCTTACAAGGTTATTCATTGTGGGCAAAGTCTTATCTTGCTGTATTTCTTCATGGTTCTCCTGTGTGAGAGCCTGGTACTGGTTCCTGAGCAGTATGGGTGCTGACTGCCTCTCGATACTCCTGCTTCTCTGGGTCACATGCTTCCATTCCTCTGTTTCATCAGGTGCAGTTCGAATTTCTTCTCTTCCTGTATCATGAAGAGATAATTCTCCTCTGTCTTAAGAACTCTTCACCTTCCTTAATGATTTTCAAGGTAGTTAACCTCTCGTCTAGATTTTGCAACTTTTCCTCCAACAGGGACACAAGCTTGCATTTCTGGCATGTGAAGTTTGGCTTTTCCCTGGCAAGTATGTGAACATGTATCAGGATATGCAGCTCACCAAATGGCTCCTGGACTCTTCCATGTTCTTATTGTTAATGTGTTATGAAAACAGTGAAAAACGCTCCAAAATTCGGTTTACCGATATCCTCCTTTCAGCTCCAACGGCCAAAATCCAGTGTTCTTTGAGCTCGCGGAGACTCTTCACTTATCCCAAAATGCAGTGGGAATATGCAAATTATCTCCTCAAGACTCCTCCCCTGGTTTCATCTGTCAATGTAAATATAGGGTGCTTCCACGTTACTGGTAGCACAAGGGCACTGGAAAAGTGAAATAACTCCTCGCCCCCAAAAGAAATATAGCAAATTCTGTGCTCCTCGAAATTTTAATGCTACCCCCCCCCCCCATCCCGCCCTCCAGAGCTCCAGTGTGTGCCTACATCAGATTTACCATCCACATGTTTGTCAGTGGTATAACTTACAAAATGGGGTCACTTGAGGGGGGGTATTCTGCTCTTTTAGCATTTAGGGTCTCTGTATATGGAGTCCGCAAACTATTCTAGGAAAACCTATACTCCAGCAGTCAAATAGCGCTCCGTCCTTCCCGAGTGTCGCCGTGTGGCTAAGCAGTACTGTACAGCCACATATGAGGTATTGCCACATTCAGCAGAAATTGTGGGCCACATTTTAGGGGCCAGTTTTATCCATTAACCCCATTTAAAACGTAAAATCTGGGGCTAAAACAAAATATTTGAGATAAAAATGTAATTATTTTTTCTTCACTGCCCAATGGTATAAAATTCTGTGACACACCCATGGTGTTAATATGATCATTGCACCCCTAGAAGAGTTCACTGAGAGGTGTACTTTGTAAAATGGGGTCCTCAGGCTGTTATGGCACCTTAGGGGTTCTCCCAGTGTATGATGGCACCTGATGCAGATCACGTAGGAGAGGGAGCCCTCTCCCTCCTCAAGCCTTCTAAATGCTGTTATTTCTATTGATAACGACATTTAAGGGGTTAAAAAGCTGGGAATGGTGAGGGCAATGCTCCTGACAGTGACAGCCGAGGCTTTGCTATCACTTAAGCCAAGCTCCCGACGATGATGGTGAGGGCAAAGCCCCTGGGCCCGGCACAATCGTCATGATGTTACTGTATGTCAGTGGTCGGGAATCCCTTCCCGATCAGGACGTATAGGTATGTCAAAGGTCATGAAGGGGTTACAATTTTAGCAGCAATTTTTCATATTTCCAAGGAAATTTAAAATAAACTGCATTTTTATGGACCTATTCACTTTTGAAGTGACTTTGAAGGGCCTTTTATTGTAACCCCCTAAAAATCACCCCAATTTAAAGAATGGAGGTTTCAAAGCATACAAGAAGTTTGCTATTCCTTGAGTTGCTTTGCATTAACGAAAATAGAAGAAAAAAAATTAATAATTCCATTTAGCCAAATTCCATTCAGCTAAAATGTTACTTCAGCCCTAATTTTTAGACTGCACAATTTATTACGCAATTTCTCCTGAATGCAGCATTACTCCTTGTATAGCAGACACTAATATTGTATAGCTACTGTACGGTTTGGTACTCACTCGGCTGCAGCTGAGGTAGGCACAGGAAGCATTTTCATTGAAATCCAGGCTAGTTTATTCAGACAGCATAAATTGCTCAGGTAGCAAAACAAAAACACCCTTTTCCGGCACAAAGTGGAAATACAAAGTAAAATGTCCATACAATGTTGCGGGTTCGCCCGCTCAGGTCAGTTTCCAATCCTTAGGTCTTTAGCACAGACCAGCATCCTGGAGATCCACACATCTCCAGACACAGAATGACACAATTGGTCTCCATTTTATTTACCAAACCACGCCCCTGGGTTGGGGAGATGTGAGCAGCCATTCCCACCCATCTCTTATGACTGCTCGTAAAAGCGGCCCTCATACGACCTATTAACCCTTTCAGTACTATATGTGCTGGAGCATGCTTTTCTGGGTTTACATCACCGAAGCTAACAACCTCGAGGACCTGTCCGGTGGCCATCTTACATACCCTCCTCTGCCCAAAGCTGGCGGGCTTGGCTATCAATAAGCAAAAAAGCTCAAAATTCGAAAATCACGATACACATGAAGATTAGAAGAAGAATAATCAGTTCTGAGAAGGAAATGCATTAAGTATAACACTGTGTGTGTGTGTATGTATGTATGTATGCATGCATGCATGTATGTATATATATATATACATACATACATACACTACCTAGTCAGGATGCATGTTTAA
This sequence comes from Phyllobates terribilis, assembly GCF_046119375.1. Lineage (NCBI taxonomy): Eukaryota > Metazoa > Chordata > Amphibia > Anura > Dendrobatidae > Phyllobates > Phyllobates terribilis. The sequence continues at coordinate 286,975 of NW_027362978.1, read as the reverse complement.
AAACGACTGTATAGACCAATCGGTAACGAAAACACAGAAAACCAATGATATAGAACCAAAAAGAAGACCAGAGTATGCTAAAATATAACAAATTTTAATGGATCAAGCTAAAATACGAATAGGGGTGGGAACAAAGCAACCAGGAGAAAGCGCTGAACAACATGTGTTTCCCACATGCAAATGTACAGTACAAATCAATGGAATATATACCATTGCCACCAGAATACATATATATACATACAGTGGGAATGGAAAGTATTCAGACCCCTTTAAATTTTTCACTCTTTGTTTCATTGCAGCCATTTGATAAATTCTAAAAAGTTCATTTTTTTCTCATTAAAGTACACTCTGCATCCTATCTTGACTGGAAAAAAAACAGAAATCTAGAAATTTTTGCAAATTTATTAAAAAAGAAAAACTGAAATATCACATGGTCATAAATATTCAGCCCCTTTGCTCAGTATTGAGTAGAAGCACCCTTTTGAACTAGTACAGCCATGAGTCTTCTTGGGTATGAAGCAACAAGTTTTTCACACCTGGATTTGGGGATCCTCTGCCATTCTTCCTTGCAGTTCCTGTCCAGTTCCGACAGGTTGGATGGTGAACGTTGGTGGACAGCCATTTTCAGGTCTCTCCAGAGATGCTCAATTAGGTTTAGGTCAGGGCTCTGGCTGGACCAGTCAAGAATGGTGACAGAGTTGTTGTGAAGCCACTCCTTTGTCATTATAGCTGTGTGCTTAGGGTCATTGTCTTGTTCGAAGGTGAACCTTCGGCCAAGTCTGAGGTCCAGAGCACTCTGGAAGAGGTTTTCACCCAGGATATCTCTGTACTTGGCCGCATTCATGTTTCCTTCAATTGCAACCAGTCGTCATGTCCCTGCAGCTGAAAAACACCCCCATAGCATGATGCTGCCACCACCATGTTTCACTGTTGGGATTGTATTGGGTAGGTGATGAGCAGTGCCTGGTTTTCTCCATTATCATCAAAAAGATCTATCTTCATCTCATCAGTCCAGAGAATCTTATTTCTCATAGTCTGGGAGTCCTTCATGTGTTTTTGAGCAAACTCTATGCGGACTTTCATTTGTCTTGCACTGAGGAGAGGATTCCGTCGGGCCACTCTGCCATAAAGGCCTGACTGGTGGAGGGCTGCAGTGATAGTTGACTTTGTGAAACTTTCTCCCATCTCCCTACTGCATCTCTGGAGCTCAGTCACAGTGATTTTGGGGTTCTTCTTTACCTCTCTCACCATGGCTCTTCTCCCACAATTGCTCTGTTTGACTGGATGGCCAGGTCTAGGAAGACTTCTGGTGGCCCAAACTTCGTCCATTTAAGGATTATGGAGGCCACTTTGCTCTTAGGAACCTTGAGTAATGCAGAAATTATTTTGTAACCTTGGCCAGATCTGTGCCTTGCCACAATTCTGTCTCTGAGCTCCTTGGGCAGTTTCTTTGAGCTCATGGTTTTCATTTGGTCTGACAAGCATTGTGAGCATTGTGAGCTGTGAGGTCTTATACAGACAGGTGTGTGCCTTTCCAAATCAAGTCCTATCAGTTTAATTAAACACAGCTGGACTCCAATGAAGGAGTAGAACCATCTCAAGGAGGATCACAAGGAAATGGAAAGCATTTGACTTAAATATGAGTGTCTGAGCAAAGGGTCTGATTATGATAATGTGATATTTCAGTTTTTCTTTTTTAATACATTTGCAAAAATTTCTACATTTGTTTTTTTTTTCAGTCAAGATGGGGTGCAGAGTGTACTTTAATGAGAAAAAAAATGAACTTTTTAGAATTTACCAAATGACTGCAAAGAAACAAAGAGTGAAAACTTTGAAGGGGTCTGAATACTTTCCATACCCATTATGTATATGTGTGTATATATATATATAATACACATATAAATAAAACAATAAGAAACCAGGTGTATATCAATACAGACTATATGTAGTAGATATGGGGAAAACATATGTACTACCTCTATCAGGGTGTAAATAAATATTGTGCAAAAGAACCACAGGATGCAAGAGAGGGGCAATGATGGAAATAGCTCCTGACGTATAAACTATTCCATAATAATAAACCAATATAGGCGGGTATAGAATAGTCTATAAACCTGTGTACGAGTCTGGAGTAGAGGGGGCATACAGTGCAGCGTCTCCACCCCGACACGCTATCAAGCAGTGGACCCTCGACAGTGCGTCAGCATTGCCATGCAGTTTCCCGGGCCTATGCTCTGCATGGAAGCTAAAATCCTGAAGGGCTAGGGACCATCTGGTCACTCCGGCATCATTCCCCTTCTTGTCACTCATCCACCTTAGTGGGGCATGGTCTGACACTAGCCTGAACTTCCTGCCTAAGAGGTAGTATCTTGAAGTGTCCAACACCCACTTGATGGCCTTTTCCACTATGGAGTAATTCTTCCCACAGGATGTCACATTCTGACTTAAATACATTATGGGATGCTCTTCCCCGTTCACTTCTTGTGATAGGACAGCACCCAGCCCGACATCTGACATGTCTGTCTGGACCACAAACTTATTTGAGAAATCCGGTGCCACCATAACTGTCTGTTTACACAGAGCTACCTTCGAAGGCAGTCTCAGCTTCTGGAGATTACTTAGCCATAACCGACTTTGTCCCTGTAAGGAGGTCTGTCAAAGGGGCCGCTATCATGACGAAGTTAGGGATGAACCGGCGGTAATAGCCCACGATGCCTAGGAACGCTTTGACCTGTTTCCCTGAGAGGGGTAGTGGCCAACTCTTCTTGATCACGTCGACTTTATTTGGGGCTTTATTTCACCTCTCCCTACGACATAACCCAAGTATTTGGTTTCTTCAATGCCCATGGCACATTTCTTCAGGTTTATAGAAAACCCTGCCTTCTTTAAAGAATCAAGTATCGCCTGGACTTTGCTCAGATGGCTTCCCCAATCCTGGCTATAGATCACGATGTCATCCAAGTAGGCTGCTGCATACTTCTTGTGGGGAGCTAGAATCAAGTCCATGGTCCTCTGGAAGGTAGCCAGGGCTTCTTGCAACCCAAACAACATCCTTGTGTACTAGAATCAACAATCTGGCGTTGAGAAGACAGTCTTCTCCTTGGCATCTTGGGACATGGGTATTTGCCAATTCCTTTAGCGAGGTCAAGGGTGGTAATATACCTGGCTGGCCCCAACCTTTCAAACAGTTCATCTACACTGGGCATTGGGTAGGTGTCAAACTTCAAGAATTTGTTGAGTTTCCTATAGTCATTGCAAAACTGCCATTCTCTATTTGGTTTTGGCACTAAGACTATGGGACTGGACCAGCCACTCCTGGACTCCTCAATGACTCCCATGCTCAGCATCCGCTTCACCTCTTTTGCAATCACCTCTCGGTGGGCTTCGGGAATCCGATACGGCTTCATATTTACTTGGACATGATGACCCGGAAGAAACTCATGCTCTATGATCCGAGTACGCCCTGGTAGTTCTGAGAACAGGTCTCAGTTCCGCTATAGCAACTCTCGGCACTGTGGCATCTGGGCATGTGACAGCGACTCTGCCAGCTTGACTTCCTTCACGTGGGCTTTGGTCTTCGCCACCAAACAGGAGCTTCCACAAACTCCCTATGTCGCCATGGCTTGATCAGGTTGACCTGGTACACCTGGTAGGGCTTCCTTTTCCCTGGTTAGTGGACTCTATAGTTGACATTGCCAAGCTTTTCAAGAACTTCATAGGGGCCCTGCCACTTGGTCAGGAATTTGCTCTCCACCGTAGGCACTAGTACCCAATTTCCAAGGTGGAAGTGTCTCACCCTCGCTGATCTTTAGTACACCCTTGACTGTGCCTCTTGTGCTTTGAGGAGGTGTTCTTTCACAATAGGCATCGCCTCAACAATCCTTTCTTGCATCTGGGCCACATGTTTGATTACATTCCTGTAGGGTGTAGACCCCGCCTCCGAAGTCTCCTTTGCTACATCCAGGAGTCCAAGGGGCTGTCAGCTATATAACAGCTCAAATGGTGAGAAGCCAGTAGAGGCCTGTGGGACTTCTCTAATAGAAAACAGAAGGTACGGCAGTAGACAGTACCAGTTCCGGCAGTCTTTCTCTACGACCTTCTTCAACATGGCCTTCAAGGTTTTATTAAACCTCTCCACTAAGCCGTCTGTCTGGGGGTGGTAGACTGAGGTCCTGAGTTGTGTGATTTGCAGGATTTTTCACAACTCCCTCATCCCCCTTGACATAAATGGGGTCCCTTGGTCCGTTAGGATCTCCTTAGGCAACCCCATTCTAGAAAAGATGTGGACTAGCTCCTGGACTATGCACTTGGCAGAGGAGTTTCGTGGTGGTACAGCCTCCGGGTAACATGTAGCATTGTCCAGTACCACCAAGATATACTGATGTGCTCTGGCGGACTTGACCAGGGGTCCCACTAGATCCATGGTGATGCGATCGATTGGGACCTCAATGACAGGTAGTGGCACTAAAGGGCTACGGAAGTGAGCCACAGGGGAGGTCAACTGATAGGTGTGACAGGACCTACAGTAATTCACAATCTCTCGGTGACAACTGGGCCAGTAGACCCTCTGGAAGATTCTTTCCTGGGCTTTTTCTACCTCCAGATGACCACCTAAGACATGTACATTGGCCATATCTAACACCCTGCGTCTGTACGGCCCTGGCACTAGTAACTGATCGATTACCTCTCTTCTGAGCTTCGTGACCTGACATAGTAACTCCCCAATTCCAGCAAAGTACGGATATCAGGTATCAGCCCTAGACTCTTGAGCAACACCATTCAGAACAGTGACATTATTAAACACACCTTTTAGAGTTCAGTCCCTGAGCTGGGCGTTTCCAAAGTATCCCCACCTCCAGCTCAGGGATGCTGCTTCATCCTCACCCCCAACAAGCACATGAAAGGGAAAACTGTCGGTTGCGGCCTGCGACGAGGTTTCTTTAGGAGCGACCTGGTTGTGGTCTGGACAACCCAGCTTCCTCCCTTTCTCCCACAAGTCCCAAAGCAAGGCAAAGTCCTGCCCTATTATAACAGGGTGCAACAGGTCCTTGACTACGCCCACCTCATGGGACTCGGTGCTACAGTTTGTGCCTATGACCACTAGGACCACAGGGTAGTCCTTAGCGTCTCGATGGATACAGCAGATGTCCACTTTTTTCTGCAGAATCAGACGATGAGGAATTATGGCCCTCACTAGGGTTACCAAACTCCCAGAATCGAACAGACCAGTCATTTGCGCTCCATTCACTGACACGGGGCATGCCTGTGGTCCCACGCCTCGTGGAGGGACAGCACTACAAGCAGGATATGCAAAGTAGCGCCGTCCTGTGCTGCAGTCTACTGGCTCGTTGGTCATAGGGCAACAGGCCACTATTAGACCCGGGGTGTGACATCGCCAACAAATTAAGTTATTGGATGGGGCCTTTGGTAGCAACTCGGGACCCCTCCTGAACTCTAGGATGCCCCCCAGATGTGGTTCTAGTTCCCCACTTTTGGGTGTCCATCCCCCCTGTTGGTAACCACAGTATGGAGATGCTCCCACCCCTTACTTCCCCAAAGCACTCTCGACCGCCTGGTACCTTTCTACCAACCTCACAAGGTCATTGGCATTATGGGGATCTCCCTGTGCAACCCAGGATGGCACCAGCCTTGGAAGGGAGTGTATGAACCTGTCCATCACAATCCTCGCCACTATATGTGCTGGAGAGGAAGATTCCGGTTGCTACCACTTTTGGACCAAGTGTAGGAGGTAAAACATTTGGGAGCGGGAAGGTTTGTCACTGCAATAGGCCCAGTGGTACACCCGCATCATGTCAGTCAGAGTCACTCCTAAGCACGCCAAAATCTCAGTCTTCAACTTGATGTACTCTTTTGCATCTTGCAAGGCCAAGTTATAATAGGCCTTCTGCTGTTGCCCTGTTAAATATGGTGCCAGAACCTCCGCCCACTGCTCTGGAGGCAATATCTCTCGCTCCGCCACCCTCTCAAAAATTGTCAGAAACGCCTCGTCCTCATCACCCGGGATCATCTTTTGTAAGGCTCTTCTTAACGTCTTCCTGGCAAGTGAGTCATCACTTGGACTTGGGGGTGGGGCGATTGAACTGCCATGGATTAACTCGGCTAGGAGGTTTATCTGCTGCTTGTACTGCTGCTGCTGCCACTGCTGCGGTTGATGCTGCCGGAGATTAGCCTGCACCAGTTGCTTTATCAGCTCCTCCATGATGCCAGACGTCCCCTACTGGCTGACGGCCTTCACCCAAGACATAAAAGGTTTCCTGTAGCAGTCACACTGCCCCTTGGGATTTGTGACTGTGCTTCTAGCACCAATTGTAGGGTTTAATACTCACTCGTCTGCGGTTGAGGTAGACACAGGAAGCATTTTCATTGAAATCCAAACTGGTTTATTCAGACAGCATAAACAAAAATAGCGTTTTCCGGCACAAAGTGGAAGCACAAAGTAAAATGTCCACACAATGTTACCGGTTCGCCTGCTCAGGTCAGTGTCCAATCCTTAGTACAGACTAACGCCTTGGAGATCCACAGGTCTCCAGACACAGACACTGAATGAGACATTTGGTCTCTATTTTATTTACCAAACCACGCTCCAGAGGTGGGGATATGTGGGCAGCCATTCCCACCCATTTTTTATGACTGCTCTTAAAACCGGCCTGATACGCCCTATTAACACTGTCAGCAGTATACGTGCTGGAGCATGCTTTCTCGGGTTTACATCACCGAAGCTACCAACCTCGATGATACATATTTCCCCTCAAGGACCTGTCCGTCAGCCATCTTACACTATATACATGTCATTAAGGGTATACAAGTTTAAAGATTGCACATTTTTCAAAATTTTCAGAAAATTTGGAATATTTTCATGAACAAAGACAAAACAACAGATCTGAATTTACCGGTAGTAACAGGTAAAATGTTTTACAACAACAAAATCACAATCTCAGAATCACTGACAGAAGCATTTTAAAGTTATTACCACAGAAAGTGACGTATCAGACTTGAAAAATGGGGCTATCAGGAAGGTTAATGCTGATTTACACGAGACAGGGTTAAGAAACATGGAATGGTATTGTGCAGTACATACCTATAGGTGAAGCATCATCTCCCTCAGAATCTTCCTCTGTATAGTAATGAAACACTTATTAGTAAGGGTGAAAAAATAATATATATATACATTATATATATACAGTACAGACAAAAAGTTTGGACACACCTTCCCATTTAAAGATTTTTCTGTATTTTCATGACTTTGAAAATTGTACATTCACACTGAAGGCATCAAAACTATGAATTACCACATGTGGAATTATGTACTTAACAAAAAAGTGTGAAACAACTGAAAATATGTCTTATATTCTAGGTTCTTCAAAGTACCCACCTTTTGCTTTGATGACTGCTTTGCACACTCTTGGCATTCTCTTGATGAGCTTCAAGAGGTGGTCACCGGAAATGGTTTTCACTTCACAGGTGTGCCCTGTCAAGTTTAATAAGTGGGATTTCTTGCCTTATAAAAGGGGTTGGGACCATCAGTTGTGTTGTGCAGAAGTCTGGAGGATACACAGCTGATAGTTCAACTGAATAGACTGTTAGAATTTGTATTATAGCAAGAAAAAAGCAGCTCTTCTAGGAGTGGAATAAACAACTTGGCGGCATAAAAGCAATCTTTTTAGAGACTGGATGCTGGATGCAGCGTGATGCTCAACTTATCTCTTCAGAATTTCTCCCATAGGTGTTTCATTTGGGTTCAGATTAGAAGACATACTCACTGAATCATTTTCAATCTGTTCTTCAGAAATGCAACATATGTGTGCTTTGGATCATAGTCATGTAGCTCCCGACATCAGCAGCACTCATGCAGCCTCACTTAAGGATACTGATGCAACCACCATGTTTTACTGTAGGCATCATGCATTTTTCTAATTTCATATTTGTAAATGCATAATGCCAACACTAAAACATGGTGGCAGCAGTATCCTTATGTGGAGCTCTATGAGTACTGCTGGTGCTGGGGAGCTATATTTCATTGAAGGTATCATGAGTTCAAAGATGTGCTGCTCTATATTGAAAGAAAATCTGCAACCATAACTCTGTGCCCTTGGTAGACATGCAATTTCCAACATGACAATGATCCAAAACACACATAAGTTGCATTTTTGAAAAAGAACAAGTGAAAGAGATTCAGTCGCCAAGAATTAATCTGAGCCCAATCAAAAGACCTTCAGGGAATTCTGAAGAGACAAAATAAAGGGGTTTTCCCACAAACAATAGTACATTTTAATCAATATATCTTGGAATACTAATAATTTCCACAATTGGATATGTTTAAAAAATGTTCCTGTGCTGAGATAATCTTATAAATGTGCCCCTGCTGTGTACTGTGTAATGGCTGTGCCTGACCAGGAACGAACATGGTCTGATTATACCACAGCTCTTGGGCAGGGGGTAGAAAAAAAATGTGCACTGATATTACATCAGGGGATCGCAGATGATTCTTTCTTTGAAGTAAAACATTGTTTAAAAACAGGCAGGGAAATGTTTTACCTCACAAAAAGAATCAGTTGTGACCCCATGCTGTAATGTTTGTATATTCTTTTGCTTCCCCCTGCCCAGGAGCTATGGAATGATCAGACCAGGTCCCTGTACGATCAGACACGGCAATTACGCCATACATAGCAGGGGCACATTTATAACATCATCTCAACACAGGAACATTTTATTTAAACACATACAATTGTGGAACTTATTATTACAAAATCTATTGATTAAAATGTACTTTTTTTTGTGAGGAAAACCCCTTTAAGCATCACTCTCCATCCAGCATCCAGGCTCTAAAGAGGTTGTTCTTGAAGAAAGGGAAAAAATAGATGCTGCAGTATGTCTCCAACTTGCTCATTCCATGCCTAGAAAACTTGTTGCTGTCCTTAAAAGTCATGGCGGTCATACAAAACACTACAAGTAGTAGTTTTTGATGTGGGGTGTATACATTTTTGCATTAACAAATTTGAGAAAAACTGAAGATTTTGTAAAAAAAAAATCCTATTTTTATTCTTAATTTAACTGCTGGATACAGACAAAATCCAGGGATAAAAGATGGGAGGTAGCACAGGTGCAACATACTGATGAACAACCACTCACACCGACCATTCATAGGGAAAGGGGTGAATGATTAGAATTTAAATGCACATGAATAAAACCTGTATAATGTGCCAGTCACATAGATGCATGTAGTGCACCATGCTGGCTTATTATGTATAAGAACACACTACAGGGACAAGCATCCTATTTCCCCAACCAACACTACAGAGCCTGGTTGTATCCTGCAAAGATGAAAAATACTAGAGTTATTGGTTTATATTTTGATTATATTAAGAGGAATCTTTGTGTGTGTGAATGAATGCAGAATGGGATGGGGGCCTGGCTGGATACACAAGGGGGGGCCTGGCTGGACACACAAGGGGGGGGGCCTGGCTGGACACACAAGGGGGGGCCTGGCTGGACACACAAGGGGGGGCCTGGCTGGACACACAAGGGGGGGCCTGGCTGGACACACAAGGGGGGAGGCCTGGCAGGACACACAAGGGGGGCCTGGCTGGACACACAAGGGGGGGGCCTGGCTGGACACATGGGAGGGGGAGCCTCCCTGGACACATAAGGGGGGGGGCCTGGCTGGACACACAAGGTGGGCCTGGCTGGACACACGAGGGGGAGCCTGGCTGGACACACAAGGGGGGGGGCCTGGCTGGACACACAAGAGGGCCTGGCTGGACACACAACTGAGACCTGGCTGGACACATGGGAGGGGGAGCCTGCCTGGACACATAAGGAGGGAGCCTGGCTGGACACATAAGGAAGGAGCCTGGCTGGACACATAAGGAAGGAGCCTGGCTGGACACATGAGGGAGCCTGGCTGGACACACAAGGGGGTGCCTGGCTGGACACATGGGAGGGGTGGCTGGCTGGACACATAAGGGGGAGATTAGCTGGACACATAAGGGGGGAGCCTGGCTGGACACATGGGAGGGGAGGGAACCTGGCTGGACACATAAGGGGGAGCCTGCCTGGACACATAAGGGGGAGCCTGCTGGACACATAAGGGGGAGCCTGGCTGGACACATGGGTGAGGGGGCCTGGCTGGACACATAAATGGGGGGGCTGGCTGGATACATAAGGGGGGGCCTGGCTGAACATGTAAGGATGGGGGGTTTGGCTGGACACATGGGAAGGGGGGCAGGATGGATATATGGGGGGGGCAGGTTGGATATATGGGGGGGCAGGCTGGACACATGGAGGCTAGGATGGATATATGGGGGGGCAGGCTGGACAGATGGAGACCAGGATGGATATATGGGGGGGGGAATGGACACAGAGGCCAGGATGGATATATGGGGGGCAGCTGGACACATGAAGGCCAGGATGGATATATGGGGGGGGCAGGCTCGACACATGGGGGCCAGGATGGATATATGGGGGGGGGGGCGCAGGCTCGATACACGTGGGCTAGGATAAATATAAAGGGGCCACGCTGGACATATGGGGAACAGAAGGGATATATGGGGGGGAGCCAGGCTGGACAAGCGACTTAATTACTGTTTATGGTGGCGAGTGGGGAACATAATTACTTTAGATTCCAATTATGAACATTATTACTTCTGTAATATAATTTACTTTTTAGGAAACTGTTTTCCATGGGAGGGACCAAAAGTGGGGTCCTGTTACTGTGCAGGGCGGCACTATGTCGCTTTTTTTTCTTCAACTGGTGTAGTGTAGAAGTCAGGGGGGAAAAAGTGGGAATGTGCTCTAGAAGAGATCAGTTATTGATAACTGTGTGTTATTTTCTGCAGAGATGATTCATGACTGGAAGAAGTGATGGCGGTCTGTACCAGATGAAGAAGAAAAGCGAAGATGAAGGACTTCACCTAGAGACATCATTGGTGAGTCAGTGTATTACATGAACACTTACACTATATAGTATATACAGAGCTCCTGTGTATAATGTCACTGGTGATCACTGTATTATCTGTACACTATACACAGAGCTCCTGTTTATAATGTCACTAGTGATCACTATATTATCTGTACACTGACACTACACTGTGTGCAGAATTATTAGGCAAATTGTATTTTAGAGGATTATTTTTATTATTGATCAACAACTATCTTCTCAATCAACCCAAAAGACTCAAATATCCAAGCTTAATATTTTTGGAAGTTGGAGTGGTTTTTTTTTTAGATCTTAGGAGGATATCTGTTTGTGCAGGTAACTATTACTGCGCAGAATTATTAGGCAACTTAATGAAAAAATGAAAAACAAATATAATCCCATCTCACTTGTTTATTTTCACCAGGTAAACCAATATCAGTGCACAAAATTTAGAAATAAACATTTCTGACATGCAAAAACAAAAAAATTAGGGATCAATATAGCCACCTTTCTTTATGATGACACTCAACAGCCTTCCATCCATAGTTTCTGTCAGTTGCTTGATCTGTTGTCGATCAACATTGCGTGCAGCAGTCACCACAGCCTCCCAGACACTGTTCCAAGAGGTGTACTCTTTTCCTTCCCTGTACATCTCACATTTTATAATGGACCACAGGTTCTTTATGGGGTTCAGATCAGGTGAACAATGGGGCCATGTCATTATTTTTTCTTCTTTTAGACCTTTACTGGCCAGCCACTCTGTGGAGTAGTTGAATGCATGTGATGGAGCATTGTCCTGCATAAAAATCATGTTTTTCTTCAACGATACCGACTTCTTCCTGTACCACTGCTTGAAGTGAAGAAGTTGTCTTCCAGAAACTGGCAGTAGGTCTGGGAGTTGAGCTTCACTCCATCCTCAACCCGAAAAGGTCCCACAAGTTCATCTTTGATGATACCAGCCCATACCAGTACCCCACCTGCACCTTGCTGGCGTCTGAATCGGAGTGGAGCTCTCTGCCCTTTACTGATCCAGCCTCTGGCCCATCCATCTGGCCCATCAAGAGTAACTCTCATTTCATCAGTCCATAAAACCTTTGAAAAATCAGTCTTAAGATATTTCTTGGCCCATTCTTGAAGTTTTATCTTATGTTTCTTGTTCAAAGGTGGTCGTTTTTCAGCCTCCCTTACCTTGACTATGTCCCTGAGTATCGCACACCTTGTGCTTTTTGATACTCCAGTAACGCTGCAGCGCTGAAATATGGCAAAACTGGTGGCGAATGGCATCTTGGCAGCTTCACGCTTGATTTTCCTCAATTCATGGGCACTTATTTTGCGCCTTTTTTGGCCAACATGCTTCTTGCGACCCTGTTGGCTATTTGCCATGAAACGCTTGATTGTTCGGTGATCACGCTTCAAAAGTTTGGAAATTTCAAGACTGCTGCATCCCTCTGCAAGACATCTCACAATTTTGGACTTTTCAGAGCCAAACAAATCTCTCTTCTGACCCATTTTGCCAAAGGAAAGGAAGTTGCCTAATAATTAAGCACACCTTATATAGGGTGTTGATGTCATTAGTCAACACCCCTCCTCATTACAGAGATGCACATCACCAGATTTACTTAATTGGTAGTTGGCTCTCAAGCCTATGCAGCTTGGAGTAGGACAACATGTATAAAAAGTATCTCGCGATCAAAATACTCATTTGCCTAATAATTCTGCACGCGGTGTATATACAGAACTCCTGTGTATAATGTCGCTGGTGGTAATAACAGTGTTGTTAGTATTGTGGTTTGTATTCATGATCAGCATTGTAGTATTTGGTCACTTTGTGGTGGTGGTAATATGTAGTCCGGTCATGGCGTGGCAGTATTTTTTCCTTGCATGTGGTATTATTGTCACTTTGTGGTGGTAATATGTGGTCTGGTCATGGTGTGGCCGTACTTGTTCTTTGTATGTGGTATTATTCGGTCAGTAAGTGGCGGTAATATGCAGGGCTGTGGAGTCGGTAAGCCAAACCTTCGACCCAGACTCTGATTCCTCAATTTCCATCTTTCCGACTCCGACTCCCTCATACATGGTTCATATTTAAGTGATGAATTTAAAAAAGTCTAGATCCTTAGAACAGGAATAGGACAGACATTTATAGAACATTTCATAACTTTCCCAAATTCTTATGAAAAAAATATTTTCCACAAACTGCATTGAACTACTGTACCCAATTTAGTATATATTTTAGGAGTTGTACCAGAGCGTCAGAGGTACACTTACAAGGGTCTCTGGTGAAAACAAGTAATCACCTCTCCACAGGATAAGTGATAAGTTACTGATTGGTCGGGTCCTGACTGCTGGCATACAATCGGCAGAATGTGAAGCTTTTCTCCCCATTAGACTGGAGCTCATGTGCGACTCGATCACTGATCCAATCATTCCCACAGTGGCTGCGAGCGCTGCTCTTTTTTTGGAAGCCCCCAAGAGAATGAATGGAGCTGCGGTCAGACATCCCATCTGTCACTGCATTTTAAAATGGGGATAAGTGTCCTGACAGGGATAAAACTTCCCCATGCTTCCGATGCTTTTCCAATGTTCGGACCAAAACGATCAATAAGTGATCACCTATCCTGTGGAGCCCATGGATCGGTGAAAACTTGCTTTAACCAAAGAACCCCTTTAATGCATACTATCGTAATTGTACATCCCAGTTATAGTATATGCACGGCAGATGTGCCGGAGCCGTCAGTCAATGCTCCACTATAACAGGGATAGCGGATAACAGATATTTGCATATTGCTGTAGGTGGGCACCTAGAGTCAATTACCCCTGTGGGCCCCAGACTCCCCAGTCTGATCCTGGACTACGTCTGGAGACCAGGCTTTTCTGAAATGGAAAACCCCTTTAATAAGTGTTATTTAGTAAAATCATCTTTGATGAATATTAGTATTCAAGCTATATCAAATGGACAGTCATATTTTCTGTGTCCTTCCAATCTCACCTTCTTTATAGCTCGCTCTCCTGCGGTTCGGAGACGTCTTTTCTAACAGCTTCCTAACCTGTCATGTAGAGAGGAGAAAATCTTCTAACATGGAGCACTTAGGCAGACTTTCTTTTTAATGAAACATGAATAGAACCAATCTATCACAACAAATATTGGCAGAATGTAAATTTAAATATAGACATCAACATGAAGGATGAAACAATGTAGTGCTTCACTTGGTCATGCCCATACCCAATACATTTAAATTATGTGTTGAAACAGTTCAAAATGCGTCACACAGACTATCATACACAGTATTTTACCTGCGGTATAAGGAATGGTTCTGGCAATTCGGGAGAGCTGTTCATATTCCCAAAATAAGGATCCGGGTCATCCTCCAGCATGTCAGGAAGTAAGTAGTGTCTAAATATGCACAAAATGTGTCACTATATAATGCAGAAACTAGTTTTACCTTCTATAAATACAGTATTTGCAACAACACATACTACATTAGGAAAAAATATTAGTAATTTAACTAACTACATGGAAAGGTATTATGCCATTCAATATGAGTGCTTTCATTTCCACATACAGTACAGACCAAAGGTTTGGATACACCTCATTTAAATATTTTTCTGTATTTTCTTGACTATGGAAATTGTACATTCACACTGAAGGCATCAAAACTATGAATTAACACATGTGGAATTATATACTTAACAAAAAAGTGTGAAACAACTGAAAATATGTCTTATATTCTAGGTTCTTCAAAGTAGCCACCTTTTGCTTTGATGACTGCTTTGCACACTCTTGGCATTCTCTTGATGAGCTTCAAGAGGTAGTCACCAGAAATGGTTTTCACTTCACAGGTGTGCCCTGTCAGGTTTAATAAGTGGGATTTCTTGCCTTATAAATGGGGTTGGGACCATCAGTTGTGTTGTGCAGAAGTCAGGTGGATACACAGCTGATAGTCCTACTGAATAGACTGTTAGAATTTGTATTATGGCAAGAAAAAAGCAGCTAAGTAAAGAAAAACGAGTGGCCATCATTACTTTAAGAAATGAAGGTCAGTCAGTCCAAAAAAATGGGCAAACTTTGAAAGTGTCCCCAAGTGCAGTTGCAAAAACCATCAAGCGCTACAAAGAAACTGGCTCACATGAGGAGCACCCCAGGAAAGGAAGACCAAGAGTCACCTCTGCTTCTGAGGATAAGTTTATCCGAGTCACCAGCCTCAGAAATCGCAGGTTAACAGCAGCTCAGATTAGAGACCAGGTCAATGGTACACAGAGTTCTAGCAGCAGACACATCTCTTCAACAACTGTTAAGAGGAGACTTTGTGCAGCAGGCCTTCATGGTAAAATAGCTGCTAGGAAACCACTGCTAAGGACAGGCAACAAGCAGAAGAGACTTGTTTGAGCTAAAGAACACAAAGAATGGACATTAGACCAGTGGAAATCTGTGCTTTGGTCTGATGAGTCCAAATTTGAGATCTTTGGTTCCAACCACCGTGTCTTTGTGCGACGCAGAAAAGGTGAATGGATGGACTCTACATGCCTGGTTCCCACCGTGAAGCATGGAGTAGGAGGTGTGATGGTGTGGGGGTGCTTTGCTGGTGACACTGTTGGGCATTTATTCAAAATTGAAGGCATACTGAACCAGCATGGCTACCACAGCATCTTGCAGCGGCATGCTATTCCATCCAGTTTGGATTTAGTTGGACCATCATTTATTTTTCAACAGGACAATGACCCCAAACACACCTCCAGGCTGTGTAAGGGCTATTTGACCAATAAGGAGAGTGATGGGGTGCTACGCCAGATGACCTGGCCTCCACAGTCACCAGACCTGAACCCAATCGAGATGGTTTGGGGTGAGCTGGACCGCAGAGTGAAGGCAAAAGGGCCAACAAGTGCTAAGCATCTCTGGGAACTCCTTCAAGATTGTTGGAAGACCATTTCTGGTGACTACCTCTTGAAGCTCATCAAGAGAATGCCAAGAGTGTGCAAAGCAGTCATCAAAGCAAAAGGTGGCTACTTTGAAGAACCTAGAATATAAGACATATTTTCAGTTGTTTCACACTTTTTTGTTAAGTATATAATTCCACATGTGTTAACTCATAGTTTTGATGCCTTCAGTGTGAATGTACAATTTTCATAGTCATGAAAATACAGAAAAATCTTTAAATGAGAAGGTGTGTCCAAACTTTTGGTCTGTACTGTATGTAATCCATGTCAATAAAGTATTAGAAGACAATAATACAGCTGAGACTGTGCACCACTAAAGTAGTGTTTTCTCCAATAGACAAATATGATTAAAAGTGCAGAACAGAGGCTCATTTTTAGGCACCGTGCTATGTAAGCGCATGACTGAGGACATAAACCAGCTTATTCCAACGCATTGTCTACTATACCTCATGGGTTATATATACTGAAAGTGAATGAAGTGAGGCTGAATGGCACCAGCCAAGACGTGGAGAGATGAAACCAAGACTAATTGCCCCAACTACTCCCCCATAAAGCCCTCTATGCTCTCCAGCTTAACCTGTCAGAATTTGCCACCACCAATACATGATTAGATTACAACTATTTAGTGAGGATGGCTAAACTGTCTTTATCTTCTTCATACATGTGTGCCAGGAGCAGTCTTATTCTCATCAGTAACTGTCATAGGTCATTTTGCTTTTCACAGTGTAGATCTTGTGTGGTACAGACCATGCAATTCAATCAAATGCACTCATTTCTTGTGACCCTCCTCAGGAAAGACAAAGACATGTAATTCTGAAGGAGTCTCTATGAGAACAACTTAATAAATTAATACTAGCAAAATGATGTAGTCTGGTGGACAAGTGACCGAATTAATTAAAAAAAAAAGTTTTACTAGGCTGCTACTTTTAGTTAAAAAATATCTACAAATTGTAAAACACTTACTGTACAGTAGGTGGTAAATCCAGGTGGGCTGTAGATAGAGGGGTGACAAAAAAGGGAAGGGATGGTCACTTCCTCTGAGAGATGAACAGATTTTTAAAGGATGAAAATGGCACAAATAAAACAGCAACAGGAGACATCAGAAAACATGTTTGAAATAAAAGAAAACTCTCTTCTAAACTCTAGCAGCTCTGGGCCTAGCTGGTTTGATTCACATCCCTTGCCTGGCGCATGTGCTGAATTTGGTGGTGTAGAGCTTCCTTAAAAATGACCCACATATGTCAGAGGTGCTGCTGAAAGTGAGGGCAGCATGTGCATGCTTTTGGCGTTCTCACCCTGCGGCTGCCGACCTGCCTGCGCTGCAGCATCACTTCTACCTTCACACTCACTGCCTCATATGCAATGTGCCAAGATGGAACTGCACCTTACATATGCTGGAGAGACTGTGTGAGCAGCAGCAGGCAATGGTGGAGTTTCAGCTGCAGCACGCACGGGGGTGGGATGCTGTGAAGAACAACACCACTTAACCACCAATGAATGGGCTTCCATGAAGGACGTTTGTGCCGTGTTGCGCTGCTTCGAATACTCCAATATAGCCAGTGCTGATGACACCATCATGAGCGTTACTATACCTCTTCTATTAAGAAATTGAAAAAACTGATAAATAGCCTATTTTGGGGAAAAGGGGTGGTTATGTGGGAGAGAATAATCGCCCTAGTAGTCTATATCCCAATCCACGTGTTAGTGGACCCCAGAAGGACAAAAGAGGGATTTAATTCCAAAAATATCAATTTTATTAGAAATTTTAAAAATTACATCATAATTCACAATATAAGAGAAGGGAAGAAGAAGAGGTGGTAGGTAAACCATAGGGGCAGGTTTTAAGGAATAAAATCCTGCCAGGAGACTAATATACCTAAACCAGCATAGAAGGTAAGCCAGGTACGCGTACTAGCTGCTATTTAAAAGATAATGGAAGGATCATATCAATCTATGTCCACACTAGTAATAACAGTGAGGTATAAAGCATGGTATACAAGATAATAATATTGATATGTGGGCATATGGCAGCATATATCAGATCATATAGCAGTGATATATGGGTAAGAGCATTAAACAAATAGCATTAGATAGATAGCATAAAACATGTACACCGGTGATACATAAGTGTAAATAGATCGATAGTGCTATTGATATAGTATTACTGTCTAGTCTGGAGCTGTCTAGTCTGGAGCTGCGGCTCTATAGAAAATCAATTACCTTGTGCCATATGAGAAGTGAGCTCCACATCCCCCCCAGCTCTCCAGGACACGCTGCTTTATCACTTCTCATATGGCACAAGGTAATTGATTTTCTATAGAGCCGCAGCTCCAGACTAGACAGCTCCAGACTAGACAGTAATACTATATCAATAGCACTATCGATCTATTTACACTTATGTATCACCGGTGTACATGTTTTATGCTATCTATCTAATGCTATTTGTTTAATGCTCTTACCCATATATCACTGCTATATGATCTGATATATGCTGCCATATGCCCACATATCAATATTATTATCTTGTATACCATGCTTTATACCTCACTGTTATTACTAGTGTGGACATAGATTGATATGATCCTTCCATTATCTTTTAAATAGCAGCTAGTACGCGTACCTGGCTTACCTTCTATGCTGGTTTAGGTATATTAGTCTCCTGGCAGGATTTTATTCCTTAAAACCTGCCCCTATGGTTTACCTACCACCTCTTCTTCTTCCCTTCTCTTATATTGTGAATTATGATGTAATTTTTAAAATTTCTAATAAAATTGATATTTTTGGAATTAAATCCCTCTTTTGTCCTTCTGGGGTCCACTAACACGTGGATTGGGATATAGACTACTAGGGCGATTATTCTCTCCCACATAACCACCCCTTTTCCCCAAAATAGGCTATTTATCAGTTTTTTCAGTTTTCTAGGGATTACTGACCATATATATATTCTTTATGGCCAGCTTGTAGGTTTTCATTCTATTAAGAAATTGACAGAGAAATTAATTGGGTATCTTGAAAATAATTTCATGTAAATATCATTATACCCTATTTACATTAATTTCAAGGATCACATTTAGAAGAAATTCATATTCAATTATATAAATATAATGAAAAAAATGGGGTGCTGACTTCATACAATGCTGGCCAAAAGTATTGGCACCCCTGCAATTCTGTCAGATAATACTCAGTTTCTTCCTGAAAATGATTGCAATCACAAATTCTTTGGTATTATTCTCTTCATTTAATTTGTCTTCAATGAAAAAAACACAAAAAGAATTGTCCTAAAGCCAAATTGGATATAATTCCTCACCAAACCTATAAATGGGGGTGGACAAAAGTATTGGCACCCTTTGAAAAATCATGTGATTCTTCTCTAATTCGTGTAATTAACAGCACCTGTAACTTACCTATGGCACCTAACAGGTGTTGGCAATAACTAAATCACACTTGCAGCCAGTTAACATGGATTAAAGTTGACTCAACCTCTGTCCTGTGTCCTTGTGTGTACCACATTGGGCATGGAGAAAAGAAAGAAGACCAAAGAACTGTCTGAGGACTTGAGAAACCAAATTGTGAGAAAGCATGAGCAATCTCAAGGCTACAAGTCCATCTCCAAAGACCTGAATGTTCCTGTGTCTTCCATGCGCAGTGTCATCAAGAAGTTTAAAGCCCATGGCACTGTAGCTAACCTCCCTAGATGTGGACGGAAAAGAAAAATTGACGAGAGATTTCAACGCAAGATTGTGCGGATGGTGGATAAAGAACCTCGACTAAAATCCAAACAAGTTCAAGCTGCCCTGCAGTCCGAGGGTACAACAGTGTCAACCCGTACTATCACTCAGCGTCTGAATGAAAAGGGACTGTATGGTAGGATACCCAGGAAGACCGCACTTCTTACCCCGAGACATAAAAAAGCCAGGCTGGAGTGTGCCAAAACTTACCTGAAAAAGCCTAAAACGTTTTGGAAGAATGTTCTCTGGTCAGATGAGACAAAAGTAGAGCTTTTTGGGAAAAAGCATCAACATAGAGTGTACAGGAAAAAAAAAGAGGCTTTCAAGAAAAGAACACGGTCCCTACAGTCAAACATGGCGGAGGTTCCCTGATGTTTTGGGGTTGCTTTGCTGCCTCTGTCACTGGACTGCTTGACCGTGTGCATGGCATTATGAAGTCTGAAGACTACCAACAAATTCTGCAGCATAATGTAGGGCCCAGTGTGAGAAAGCTGGGTCTCACTCAGAGGTCATGGGTCTTCCAGCTGGACAATGACCCAAAACACACTTCCAAAAGCACTATAAAATGGTTTGAGAGAAAGCACTGGAGACTTCTAATGTGGCCAGCAATGAGTCCATACCTGAATCCCATAGAACACCTGTGGAGAGATCTCAAAATGGCAGTTTGGAGAAGGCACCCTTCAAATATCAGGGACCTGGAGCAGTTTGCCAAAGAAGAATGGTCTACAATTCCAGCAGAGCATTGTAAGAAACTCATTGATGGTTACCGGAAGCGGTTGTTCGCAGTTATTTTGGCTAAAGGTTGTGCAACCAAGTATTAGGCTGAGGGTGCCAATACTTTTGTCTGGCCCATTTTTGGAGTTTTGTGTGAAATGATCAATTATTTGATTTTTGCTTCGTTCTCTTTTGTGTTTTTTCCTTGCAAGCAAATTAAATGAAGAGAGTAATACCAAAGAATTTGTGATTGCAATCATTTTCAGGAAGAAACTGAGTATTATCTGACAGAATTGCAGGGGTGCCAATACTTTTGGCCACCACTGTGTATACATGGATTGGTGGGGGGGAGGAAGCATATATACATGGATTGGTGGGGGGGGGGCAACATATATACATGGATTTTGGCATATACCAAGATGGGAGTGAGCACATTCTTTATTTCTGCAGTCTCATACCCTGCTCCTTTCTGTGGCTGCTCTATGCTGCCCTCACCAGCTCTCTGTACGAGTTGTTTTTCCTAAACTAAATCCTCAGTATTCGGGTTAATTTGCCATATTGGCACTTTACGATAAATAAGTGGGTTTTGGGTTGCAGTTTGGGCACTCGGTCTGTAAAAGGTTTGCCATCACTGCAATATACTGTTGAGACAGTTGACCCCCGAGAGCATGGATTGGGACACTCCGCTACCATCCCAGAAACAACAAAGGTGGGAGATATGGAAGAAGTCTCTGAAGGTCTTAGAGCATGTCCAAGTCTCACGCAGTTATTCCCTAAGCACCCTTTCAGCCTCCACCAGGAGAGAAATCCACATTTTCTCCGACGCATCTACAGAGGCCATAGCTGCAGTAGCCTACCTGAAAACCTCAGAAAGCAACAACAAGGTACATTGTGGATTCATCCTTGGCAAGGCAAAACTAACACTGAAACCGTCTCACTCTGTACCAATACTCAAACTTTGTGCTGCCGTACAGGCAGTGGAATTAGCTGAAGCTATAAAGGATGAAATTGACATTGTGATTGATTCATTTACATTCTACACAGACAGTAGAGCGGTACTTGGTTACATTTACAACCAAAAAAACAATTTTACGTCTACATCAGCAATAGAGTAGAGCGTATCAGAAGCTTTTCTATCCCTGAATACTGGCACTACGTCTCTACTGACCTGAACCCAGCTGACCGAGGGACAAGATTCACAGCCGCGTCTAAGCTCAATGACAACATGTGGCTGTCACCTCCAAGTCTCTTATATAAGGATTCTAGTTCAAAGGACATCAACAACACTTATAAGCTGGTGGAACCGGAGTCTGAAAAAGAGATCAGACCAATCACCTCTACTCGCTACACTTCTGTGATGCCAAAATCAAAACTAAGATCTCACCGCTTTGAAAGCTTCTCAAAATGGTCAGCTGTTGTGCGGGCCATAGCTCGTCTTGTTCACATCGCTCATTCCTTTGCCAGTGACAAATCATCAGTGTTGTGGCTGGCATATGTGTAGAGGATACCCTACTGTTGCTGACATCAGACATGCCGAGCAATTCAGCGGTGAGTGCAACAAGAATATGGTCACGAGATCGACAGTATCACAAAAGGGTACCAGCCTGTCCAAGAACAGTTTACTGCTTGAATTGAACCCAGTGGTCGATCATTACGGACTGTTAAAGGTGGATGGTCATATAGAGAAGTCTGATCTATGTAATAAGGAGCAGAATCGTATCATCATTCCGGGTCGGCACTACAATGCTACGCTATTGTTCCATCACCATCATGAAAAAGTGCAGCACCAAGGCAGACAGTTTACCGAAGGCATCATAAGGTCCGCTGGCCTCTGGATCGTGGGGATGAAGAGATGTGTCTCCTCAGAGCTCCATAAATGCTTTATGTGAGAAAAAGTAAGAAGAAAACACTAACATCTACAGATGGCAAATCTCCCAGCAGATCAGCTAAACACAGACCAGCCATGCACATATGTCGGAGTAGATGTTTTTGGACCATGGTCGGTTGTTACAAGAAGGACCCGTGGTGGAGCCGCAAAAAGTAAGTGGTGGGCTGTGCTTTTCACCTGTCTTAGCATCCAAGCAGTTCACATTGAGGTAATTGAATCCATGGATTCCTCTTGCTTCATAAATGCTCTCAGAAGATTCTTTTCTATCTGGGGACCAGCCAAATAGCTCAGATCTGACTGTGGCACTAACTTTGTGGGAGCGTGCAAGGAACTACAGTTAGACAACTTCTAGACTGACAATGGGTGCACTTGGGTGTTCAACCCTCCTCATTCATCGCATATGGGAGGATCCTGGGAACGCATGATTGGCATTGCTCGAGGAATCCTTGATTCGATGTTGCTGGATCATAAGCTACCTCTCACCCATGAAGTCCTGGTTACCTTCCTTGCTGAAGTGTCTGCTGTGATAAATGCAAGACCATTGGTACCATTATCATCGGACCCCAAAGCTCCAATGATTCTTACTCCTGCCACACTTCTTACTCAGAAGGTTGGAGATGCTGAAATCCCTCCAGGGAAGTTTGTGGACAGAGACATTTACAGGTGTCAGTGGAAACAGGTACAACACTTTTCTAATGTCTTTTGGCACCGCTGGAAGGCTGAATACCTGCACTTACTTCAAACCAGTCACAAATGGCAGACTGCAAAACCTAACCTCCAAGAGGGAGACCTCATCCTCCTTAAAGATAAAGAAGCTCATCGCAATGACTGGCCAATGGGTCTTATCACCAAGGTTACACCAAGCAATGATGGAAAGACTTGTAAGGTAGAAGGCAAGGTCATCTAGCGTTTTCTTTCGTCCAGTCACTGAACTTCTACTCCTTTTACAAAAGGAGGTCATCACATGAAAGACACTGCTTCAGGACACAGCTTACGACGGAGAGCCTACCGCCATATACTTCCAGCTGTGTTGGGACATTTGAACTTTTCCCAGTGGATTCTTAGGTTGGTGGAAGTGTTTGCACATTGCGGCTTCCCCAATCCGAAGATGGGTTTCTGTTTTGGACTCGGATTATCCGGCTGTTGAAGACTTCAATGGAAAATTGGACTACAACTATTACTGTTATTGTTGTTTGCTTGTGTATTTTCTTTTGTCTTTCAGGTCTACCATGACATTCCCAGAAAACATCACATTAAACGAATCATTAAAATCTAAAGATTTCAGACGGGGAGTGTTACGTCCCATGAATGGGAAATTTGCTGACTATATGCTGAACTTTTTACAGTTGCTGTGTATTACTGTTTGATTGCATTGCTGCAAGGTTCACCTTCCTTGAAGTTTGTCCCTTCTCTCTCCCTGTCTCCCTCTTATGTGACTGTGATGTAGCTAGCCCCTCCCTTCTTCTTCCAGCCTTTCCTAATTCTCAATCTTGCAACAATTAGGAGCTCATGTGCTTACAGCCTGTCTCAGGAAAAGTTATTTTTACTTGCTGTTGATGCATGCATTCTTACAAGATTTCTCAAGATAAATAAAGCTTCTTCTGAATTCTTTACAACGTGCCTGCCTGCAGCCGAGTTAAAGCTATCTGTGTCCATCTCCCTTGTAAGTAAAGGTGAAGACACAGCACCCTATATTTACAGCACAGCCATGGGGACAGAATATTCCTCTTGGAGATTATTGTAGGTTTAATCGTTTTCTTTTTGTTTGACAGCTGTCACACACTAAAAGACGCTTTTTTTTTGGCATCACTATATTTTGAGAGCTATAATTTTTCCAGATTTTGTCCAACAGCGTCATGTGAGGGCTTGTTTTACGGAACGAGTTGACATTTTATTGGTATCATTCTCAGGCACATGACATTTTTTGATCGCTTTCTATTCTGATTTTTGGGGCGCCAATCCAAGGGCAGAGAGGGCTTCCTCCCTATACAAGCTCTCTAAATGCTCCGATCGATGTCTATCGCCATGAGGTATCCATACGTCCAAGTTTGTTAAAGTGAACCTGTCAGCAGGATTGTGCTTAGAAAACTACATACACTGTCAGGTGGGCGCCGTTAAACTGAGTAAAATGATACCTTGGATGTTGTAATACGTCCAGTGGTTCTTTTATCATCTTTAGTTTCAGTTCTGCTGCCATAATGATATGTATGTGCTCTGGTGCTCTGCTTCTGTATTCATGTATTCCTATCTCTTTCCTCTGACAGGTCACTGTGCTTTCAGTGACCTGCCTACTCTTTTACATACTGCCTGTGTAATTTCTCTGCCCATGTGAAATTTACATCCCCAACATGGATGCCCGCGCATGTGCAGTAGCATCTTTTGGTTGCCGAGAGATGCTACTGTGCACACGCGAGCACCATTTTACTCAAAAGTCTGAGCATAGGGAACATGGTACCATAGAGCAGGACTTGAAAGAAGAGCACCATGAATCTAGCACTCAAGGTTAAACGGCGCACACGCGAACAACATAATTAAAGAAATAGGGCATGGTAGATGTGTAGAATGAGTCAGAAGGATAAAACAGAGAAAAAGAAAGAATACAGAAAAGGGGAAATGGGATGGCAAACATAGACAAGAAAAGTAAGAGCCAAAAGTAAGTTTTTTTTTATACCTGGTGAAGCGTTCAAATGACCTAAAGGAAGACAAAAGGGGGAAAAAAACAATTAGGATATATATGTAGGAAACACATAAAATTACAGTACAGACCAAAAGTTTGGACACACCTTCTCATTTAAAGATTTTTCTGTATTTTCATGACTATGAAAATTGTACATTCACACTGAAGGCATCAAAACTATGAATTAACACATGTGGAATTATATACTTAACAAAAAAGTGTGAAACAACTGAAAATATGTCTTATATTCTAGGTTCTTCAAAGTAGCCACCTTTTGCTTTGATGACTGCTTTGCACACTCTTGGCATTCTCTTGATGAGCTTCAAGAGGTAGTCACCGGAAATGGTTTTCACTTCACAGGTGTGCCCTGTCAGGTTTAATAAGTGGGATTGCCTTATAAATGGGGTTCGGACCATCAGTTGTGTTGTGCAGAAGTCAGGTGGATACACAGCTGATAGTCCTACTGAATAGACTGTTAGAATTTGTATTATGGCAAGAAAAAAGCAGCCAAATAAAGAAAAATGAGTGGCCATCATTACTTTAAGAATTGAAGGTCAGTCAGTGCGAAAAATTGGGAAAACTTTGAAAGTGTCCCCAAGTGCAGTTACAAAAACCATCAAGCGCTACAAAGAAACTGGCTCACATGAGGACCGCCCCAGGAAAGGAAGACCAAGAGTCACCTCTGCTTCTGAGGATAAGTTTATCCGAGTCATCAGCCTCAGAAATCGCAGGTTAACAGCAGCTCAGATTAGAGACCAGGACAATGCCACACAGAGTTCTAGCAGCAGACACATCTCTACAACAAGTGTTAAGAGAAGACTTTGTGCAGCAGGCCTTCATGGTAAAATAGCTGCTAGGAAACCACTGCTAAGGACAGGCAACAAGCAGAAGAGACTTGTTTGGGCTAAAGAACATAAGGAATGAACATTAGACCAGTGGAAATCTGTGCTTTGGTCTGATGAGTGCAATTTGAGATCTTAGGTTCCAACCACCGTGTCTTTGTGCGACGCAGGAAAGGTGAACGGATGGACTCTACATGCCTGGTTCCCACCGTGAATTATGGAGGAGGAGGTGTGATGGTGTGGGGGTGCTTTGTTGGTGACACTGTTGGGGATTTATTCAAAATTGAAGGCATACTGAACCAGCATGGCTACCACAGCATCTTTCAGGGGCATGCTATTCCATCCAGTTTGCGTTTAGTTGGACCATCATTTATTTTTCAACAGGATAATGACACCAAACACACCTCCAGGCTGTGTAAGGGCTATTTGACCAATAAGGAGAGTGAAGGGGTGCTACGCCAGATGACCTGGCCTCCACAGTCACCAGACCTGAACCCAATCAAGATGGTTTGGGGTGAGCTGGACCGCAGAGTGAAGGCAAAAGGGCCAACAAGTGCTAAGCATCTCTGGGAACTCCTTCAAGATTGTTGGAAGACCATTTCCGGTGACTACCACTTGAAGGTCATCAAGAGAATGCCAAGAGTGTGCAAAGCAGTCATCAAAGCAAAAAGTGGCTACTTTGAAGAACCTAGAATATAAGACATATTTTCAGTTGCTTCACACTTTTTTGTTAAGTATATAATTCCACATGTGTTAATTCATAGTTTTGATGCCTTCAGTGTGAATGTACAATTTTCATAGTCATGAAAATACAGAAAAATCTTTAAATGAGGTGTATCCAAACTTTTGGTCTGTACTGTATGTATTTAACAGTAAAATTATGTCAACAGATATCGCTAATCCACTGGTTAAATAACACAGAGGAAACAAAGGAATATGTTAATCAATAAGACAGTTCATACTCTGGATTGAGGCCATATGCCTGCCTCTCCTTCAATCTGTGTATTCTGTTGCCACCTCGCCTTTTCAAAGGAATAGACTCCAAGTAGCGTAATTGTGAAACGTTATGTCCGGCAGAAACAAGATGAAAGGGAACTGGCAGCATTGTCCTCTTACACCTAATGGTAGATTTATGCTGAGGTGCGCTTTTAAGGGGTTGTACACTAATATTTAAAATATGCCAAAGCGTTTTTATAATGAAAAGCAACTTCTTTATAATTACCTTCCTCTGTCAGTGAGCGGCGCTATCACTGGCCGCTCACAGGCAGCACGTGAACCCCCGCTGACGTCCCGTTTATTGAGGCGTGACTCAGCGCTGGGGTCCCCGTGGTGGCTTCTGGGTTGAAGGCGGGGTTACCCCACCGTGTCACACCCAGCATCCACCGCGCGTTTTCCCAATGAATGGGGAGAGGGACAGCATGCGGTGGATGCTGGGTATGACTTGAGGGGATAACCCCGCACACAACCCAGCAGCCACCATGGAACGCGGAAGAGAGAGATCCCCGGCAGCAGTCTGGACTTGTCGTGACATCAGCGGATGTCAGAGCCGGCTGCAGCCGGGGGTTAAGTGATGCCTGTGAGTGGTCAGTCATAGCGCCACTCACAGGCAGAAAAGGAAGAGGGAGGCAATTACAAAGAAGCAGCTTTTCAACATAAAAATGCTTTGCCATATTTTACATAGTAGTGGACAACCCCTTTAAGTACCAGGGACCTGGGTGTATGGATATGTCCAAATCCATAAAGGGGTTAATTAATGCAAAATGGAATGAAAGAATTAAAAATGCCATTAAGTCAAATTCCATTTAGCTAATATGTTACTTTAGACCCAAATTTTAGCCTGCACAATTTATTATGTAATTTCTCCTAAACGCAGCATTGCCCCATACATAGCAGACACTAATATTTTCTAGCTATATACAGTACATAGCATTAAGGGTAAACAATTAAAGCGGTTGTGCCACCATAAAGAATACAGTTAACCAACCAGAAAAGGTGGAAATAAATAGTTTTGTAATTTACAGTGATTCAAAATTATGCTTCATTCAAAAGTTACCAAGCTTTTACTTTTATGAATGCTGCTCTCTGGCGCCCCCTGGCGTTATTCCATTACGTTCTGGTAGTGGGTGATCAGCTGGTCGGGTTTGGGCAGTTCCTGTCATAAGAGCTCCCAACCGGCAGTCTGCACAATGTATTGCAAGAAAAGAAATGAAAAATTCCATCTCCAAAAACGTTGTATTAAAAAATTCCAAGTTGTTATTACATCATTTTAACATCTGATGAGGTCACAAGGTACATGGGGATTCACATAGCAACGCGTTTCCAATGCCAACCAGCTTTCTTTGTCAAGCTACTATGACATGATTCTGTGATCTTTTAAATATTTCTGAAACCAATATGATGCAGTGACTGGGATTGTATACGAGGGATGTGATATATCCCCCAGAATGTGTACAGAGACCTATTAAATCCATTGGAGTGCATTGCAGTCACACGCTCACCTCCGGCTGCAATGCAGGAATGAAGGTGAGCATTGACCTGGTCAGGCTATCTGGCTAAGGCAGATTAAGTAAAACCCGGCAGGGCCTTCATTTCTTGGGGGAGGCTACAGGAAGGCAGTGGGGCGGCCTCCTCCCTCCAAGCCAGGTTTTCCAGTGGCTCTTGCCACAGGTCCTTTAAAAACCCTGCACTAAGGATTAGTGTGGTTCTATGTTGGAACCTGCTAGGAGCATAGCAGGAAAGCTCATCAGGATTGAGTGTGGCTGAACCCACGCCTGGGAAGGCTCTGCACCTGTCAGGCTCTGAGTGGCCCGGCGCGGCCGTTGCCTATGGCAACCGTTGTTTAAGGACTTGTGTTATCCCAGAGGACTTTTCTGTTTACCGGTGAGTTGCTGAATAAAGCTGTTTATATTGGACTTGCTTGGGTCACTGCCTCAGTTACTGCAGGTTGTGAACACCGCTGCCTTACAGCTTGGTGGAGAATGCGGGCATAGTGACTGAGGCATACCCCACTGGCCGCTGCATGACCACAATCCGGCCGGCCACCTTTCAGCCCCACCCCGTGGACAAAATGGAGGAGCTGTTAAAGCAGCTGGTACTTACCCAGCAGCAGCAGCTGCAGTCTCAGAGGTAGGAGCTGGAACAGCAGCATAATCAGCAGCAGCAGCTACTGTACCAGCAGCAGCAAAAACCAAAGAACTGTTGCTGCAACAGATTGCTGCCCTGCGGGAGACGCCGACGGCACCAGCCCCGGAACGTCGCGAGGCCAGGGACAAGGTTCGCTCAGCGTTGAGGAAGATGGGACCGGAGGACGATG
Organism: Phyllobates terribilis; assembly: GCF_046119375.1. NCBI lineage: Eukaryota > Metazoa > Chordata > Amphibia > Anura > Dendrobatidae > Phyllobates > Phyllobates terribilis. The sequence continues at coordinate 257,942 of NW_027362978.1, read as the reverse complement.
TGGAAGCCTTCCTGACCATTTATGAGCGCACAGAGGAGCGGGAAAACCTACCGGATGGCCAGTGGGCAGAAGTGGTGGCTCAGTTTCTGGTCGGCGATGCCCAAAAGGCCTTCTTCGACCTAAGTCGGGAGGACGCCCAGGACGACCAGAGACTGAAAGGTGAGATCCTTGCCCGACTGGGAGTCAATACATACGTGAGGGCTCAGCATGTAATTTCATAGGCTTATGTGGAGACCCGACACGCCCGGTCTCAGGCTTATGAACTCCTGCAGCTGGTAAAGAGGTTGCTCCAGCCTGAGACTTTGTCTCCAGCCCAGATGGTGGAGAGGGTGGTGGTTGACCGGCTGGTGAGGACTCTGCCAGCCGCTATCCAAAGTTGGGTGGGGCAAGGGGACTCCAGCACACTCGACCAGGTGGTCAGCCTGATCGAGCGCTACTCGGCCATTCAGGACTTTATCCAGGACTCTGTCCCCTGTCACACCGATCCCTGCCAACTCAGGAACCTGGAAAGGGGTCGCGCCCCTCTGCTGAGGACAGTCAGCACCGTACCCGTGCTGAAGGGGTACCCCGAAATGAGAGTCGCAGGAGACCTGTTCCCTCCCAAACAGTCATAAGACCTAACAGTACCTCCACCATTAGGTGCTGACGGTGTCAGGGGAAGGGACATGTGGTTGCTAACTGCCCCCTAACTACGGAACCCATGGACTGCGGGATTATCCACCCGGTCTCAATGTACGCCCAGACTGTCTGCACTGCGAGCGCCGACCCCTCTGACAGTGAACCCCAACTGTGCCAGGTACTGGTTAATGGGTACCCCACAGAGGCCCTCCTAGATTCGGGGAGCCTAGTGACTTTGGTACATGGGTCGATGGTGGCAGGAGACAACCTCAGTGGACGGACTGTCGGGGGTTGTGTGCATCCATGGGGACCTCCGAGAGTACCCAACCACAGGTAGTTTTATCCAAGCCATGTGGAGACATAAAACATGTGGTGGGGGTGGTAAAAACTCTTCCCTATGGGACTGTGTTGGAAAGAGACTTGCCCCTGTTCTGGACTCTGTGGAAAAACAAAATCCACTCTCCCCCGATAAAATGTATTACATGCGCTGTACCCGACGAACCTGATTCAGGGGTACCTGCCGTAGTGGTATCCAACCTAGGGACAGAGTGTGACCCCGATAGGTTTCCCCTAGAGGTGCTGGCAGGAGAGGTCGAGGAGACCCCATCGATCCCCGAGCTGGAAGTGTCCCGGGACACGTTTGGGACAGTTCAGCTACAGGATACCACTCTGACTCGCAGGAAAGGGTGTTAGAGGTAAATGGCGTAGCTCAACAGCCCCGTGCAGATACTGTATTTACACGCATGGTAGTCAAGAGTGAGTTGCTCTATAGGGTAGACAAAATCAGGGACCAGGTCGTGGAACAGTTAGTGGTATCTCAGTTGTACCATCTGCAGTTGGCACACACACACCAGCTGGGTGGACAATTGGGGGTTAAAAAGACGTAAGAGCGTATCTTGCAGCGGTTCTTTTGGCTGGGGATTTACGCGGAGGTCCAAAAGTACTGTGAATCCTGCCCTGAATGTCAGTTGACCACACCCACCGCAAGTTTCCGTAGCTCATTGGTACCCCTGCCAGTAATAGAGGTACCTTTTGAACGGATTGCAATGGACTTGGTAGGGTCCATTGTAAAATCCGCTCGTGGCCACCAACATATACTGGTGGTCGTTGACTGTGCCACCCGGTGCCCGGAGGCTATACCGATACGCCACACCTTGGCATAACAAATTGCACAGGAGCTGTTTGCTATGTTCTGTCGCCTTGGACTACCTAAGGAGATCCTGATGGATCAGGGGACCCCTTTTAAGTCCAAAATCACAAGGGAACTGTGCAAACTGCTAAATATTAAACAATTGCGCACCTCGGTGTACCAACCTCAAACCGACGGGCTAGTAGAACGGTTCAATAAAACCCTCAAGTTCATGTTAAAAAAGGTGGTTTCTAAGGACGGAAGGGATTGGGACATGTTGCTACCCTATTTGATGTTCGCCATCCGTGAGGTACCCCAGGCTTCCACAGGGTTCTCTCCCTTTGAGTTATTGTACGGCAGACACCCTAGAGGTCTGTTGGACGTAGCCAAAGAGACGTGGGAACAAGAGCCGACTCCACATAGGAGTATAACTGAACACGTGGCTAGCATGCAGGACCGGATCGCGGCGGTCATGCCCATCGTGAAAGAACATTTTTTAGATGCCCAGGCAGCCCAGAGGTGCACATATATTAAAAGAGCCAGAGTCAGGTCTTTTAACAAGGGCGATTGGGTGTTAGTACTTGTACCCACAGCCGAGAGTAAGCTCATGGTCAAGTGGCAAGGGCCATATGAGGTTCGAGAAAAGGTGGGGGAGGTAAATTACCGGTGTATCAGCCCGGAAGGAGGAAACGGGAGCAGCTTTATCATGTAAACCTGCGAAAACCTTGGAAAGATCGAGAGTGGTTAGTTACAGACATCACTCCGGGCATATCACCAGAGAGTTCTCTACCTTCAGCAAGGGATGCGTCCGGGGGAGAGGTCAGGATAAGTGATGCTCTCACTAAACAGCAGCGACGGGCGGCTCGCTCACTGGTGCAGCAGAATACCGACGTGTTCTCAGAGCTACCGGGTAGGACTACAGTTCTCCAACATGACATTGTCACCGAACCTGGGGTAAGGGTGCGAATGAGACCGTACCGGGTACCCGAAGCCCGGAGGCAAGCCATCACGGCTGAGGTAAAACAGATGCTCCAGTTAGGCGTCATCGAGAAATGAAGGAGTGGGCTAGCCCCATCGTACTGATTACGAAACCAGACGGATCGTTACGCTTCCGTAACGATTTCCGAAAACTAAATGAAGTGTCGAAGATTGACCTTTATCCAATGCCCAGGGTGGATGAACTGATTGAGAGACTGGGGTAGGCCCAGTACTTTACCATGCTCGATCTCACTAAGGGTTACTGGCAGGTACCTCTCACGAAATCGGAGGAGGAAAAGACCGCCTTCATAACTCCGGAGGGTCTATATCACTATGCGGTCTTACCTTTTGGGTTACATGGGGCCCTGGCTACATTCCAGAGGTTGATGGACATAGTGCTCAAGTCTCATCAGGAGTACGCCTCCGCATATCTAGATGATATTACCATCTTTAGCACCGACTGGCATACGCATCTATCCCAGGTACAAGCAGTGCTGGATTCTCTCAGAGCAGCGGAGTTAACGGCAAACCCGAAAAAATGTGCGATAGGGTTAGAGGAAGCCCGATATTTGGTGTATGTGATTGGCCGAGGATTTATCAAGCCCCAAATCAATAAAGTTGAGGCCATAAAAAATTGGCCTAAACCGTCAAGTACACAGCAGGTGAGGGCGTTCCTTGACATCCTTGGGTATTACCGCCGGTTTATACCTAATTTTGCTGGGAGAACGGCGGCCCTGACCGATCTCTTGAAAGGAAAAAAATCAGTAATGGTTCAGTCGAACCTTCAGGCAGAAGAAGCCTTTCAGTTCATGAAGTTGGCCCTGTATGGACAGCCGGTCCTCATCAGCCCCAACTTCAAGGAAACTTTCATTGTACAGACAGATGCCTCAGAAGTAGGCCCAGGGTGCCAGTGGCAACTTTGCCAATCCTGGTGTTATGTGGCAAATGCCAAGCGTCCTGCACGGTGTTGGGCTGTGAGCACAACCCCCATCTGTGGACGTCAGACCATCATACCACCCTCATGGAGTCGGTTTCCAACCGATTGTGCAGACACATGCACATTTGTGACCTGCTGGAGGTCATTTTGCACGGCTCTGGCAGTGCTCCTCCTGTTCCTCCTTGCACAAAGGCGGAGGTAGCGGTCCTGCTGCTGGGTTGTTGCCCTCCTACGGCCCTCTCCACGTCTCCTTTTGTACTGGCCTGTCTCCTGGTAGTGCCTCCAGCCTCTGGACACTACGGTGACAGACACAGCAAACCTTCTTGCCACAGCTTGCATTGATGTGCCATCCAGAATGAGCTGCACTACCTGAGCAACTTCTGTGGGTTGTCGAGTCCGTCTCATGCTACCACAAGTATGAAAGTACAACCAACATTCAAAAGTGACCAAAACATCAGCCAGAAAGCATTGGTACTGAGATATGGTCTGTGCTCCCCACCTGCAGAACCACTCCTTTATTGAGGGTGTCTTGAAAATTGACAATCATTTTCATCTATTGTCTATTCCATTTGCAAAACAGCATGTGAAATTGATTGTCAATCAGTGTTGCTTCCTAAGTGGACAGTTTGATTTCACAGAAGTTTGATTTACTTGGAGTTATATTCTGTTGTTTAAGTGTTCCCTTTATTTTTTGAGCAGTGTATTTGATATGTAACTTTCTATGTATTTGTCTCTACTTGTTCTTATTGGGGTGTGTTGTTAAGAGTTTTTTTTTAATATGGGTGTGATCTCATTGGTCATGTAATCGGTGTATTATTTGTAATTGGTTTCGGAAATATTTAAAAGATCACAGAACCATGTCATAGTAGCTTGACAAAGAACGGTGGTTGGCATTGGAAACGTGTTGCTATGTGAATCCCCATGTACCTTGTGACCTCATCAGATGTTAAAATGATGTAATAACAACTTGGAATTTTTTAATACAACGTTTTTGGAGATGGAATTTTTCATTTCTTTTCTTGCAATACATTGTGCAGACTGCCGGTTGGGAGCTCTTATGACAGGAACTGCCCAAACCCGACCAGCTGATCACCCACTACCAGAACGTAATGGAATAACGCCAGGGGGCGCCAGAGAGCAGCATTCATAAAAGTAAAAGCTTGGTAACTTTTGAATGAAGCATAATTTTGAATCACTGTAAATTACAAAACTATTTATTTCCACCTTTTCTGGTTGGTTAACTGTATTCTTTATGGTGGCACAACCGCTTTGTTTACCCTTAATGCCATGTACTGTATATAGCTAGAAAATATTAGTGTCTGCTATGTATGGGGCAATGCTGCGTTTAGGAGAAATTACATAATAAATTGTGCAGGCTAAAATTTGGGTCTAAAGTAACATATTAGCTGAATGGAATTTGACTTAATGGAATTTTTCACTTCTTTTTTTGCATTGATTCCAAGTGTGACCACACGTTGTTCCTGGCTTCAACACACTGAAATCCCTGGAGGGTGAGCTGACTTCCATTTGTTCTCTATTGTTATGCACCATGTACTCTTGGTCACAAGGCCCCCTGCTGTAAGCACAGAGTGTCTGTCATTCACCCCCTCCCCCTGTGCTCATAGCTGATCTCCAGGTGGGACACCTCCTCCCCCTGCTTCATAGCTGATCTCGGGGTGAGACACTCCCTCCCCATGCACTCACAGCTGATCAACGGGTGAGATACTCCACTGCCCTCACAGCTCATCTCCGAGTGAGATACTCCACTGCCCTCACAGCTCATCTCCGAGTGAGATACCTCCCCCCCTGTGTTCACAGATGATCTCCAGGTGAGATACTCCCTCCCATTGTGCTCACAGCTTATAGCTCATCTCCAGGTTAGACACCCTCTCCCCCTGCGCTCACAGCTCATCTCCGGGTGAGATCATCTGCTTCACAGACTTGAGAGCCCGATAGCAGGGAAACACTTCCCATGCTTAGTCTGTGAAGCAGATGATCTCATCCAGAGCTGAGCTGTGAGCACAGGGGGAGGAGGTGTCTCACCCGGAGATCAGCAGTGAGCGCAGGGAAAGGGTTTATCTCACTCAGAGATGAGCTGTGAGGGCAGGGGAGTATCTCACTCGGAGATGAGCTGAGAGGGCAGTGGAGTATCTCACTCGGAGATGAGCTGTGAGGGCAGGGGAGTATCTCACTCGGAGATGAGCTGAGAGAGCAGTGGAGTATCTCACTCGGAGATGAGCTGTGAGGGCAGGGGAGTATCTCACTGGGAGATGAGCTGTGAGGGCAGGGGAGTATCTCACTCGGAGATGAGCTGAGAGGGCAGTGGAGTATCTCACTCGGAGATGAGCTGTGAGGGCAGGGGAGTATCTCACTCGGAGATGAGCTGTGAGGGCAGGGGAGTATCTCACTCGGAGATGAGCTGTGAGGGCAGGGGAGTATCTCACTCGGAGATGAGCTGTGAGGGCAGGGGAGTATCTCACTCAGAGATGAGCTGTGAGGGCAGGGGAGTATCTCACTCGGAGATGAGCTGAGAGGGCAGTGGAGTATCTCACTCGGAGATGAGCTGTGAGGGCAGGGGAGTATCTCACTCGGAGATGAGCTGTGAGGGCAGGGGAGTATCTCACTGGGAGATGAGCTGTGAGGGCAGGGGAGTATGTCACTGGGAGATGAGCTGTGAGGGCAGGGGAGTATCTCACTCGGAGATGAGCTGTGAGGGCAGGGGAGTATCTCACTCGGAGATGAGCTGTGAGGGCAGGGGAGTATCTCACTCGGAGATGAGCTGAGAGGGCAGTGGAGTATCTCACTCGGAGATGAGCTGTGAGGGCAGGGGAGTATCTCACTCAGAGATGAGCTGTGAGGGCAGGGGAGTATCTCACTCGGAGATGAGCTGAGAGGGCAGTGGAGTATCTCACTCGGAGATGAGCTGTGAGGGCAGGGGAGTATCTCACTCGGAGATGAGCTGTGAGGGCAGGGGAGTATCTCACTGGGAGATGAGCTGTGAGGGCAGGGGAGTATGTCACTGGGAGATGAGCTGTGAGGGCAGGGGAGTATCTCACTCGGAGATGAGCTGTGAGGGCAGGGGAGTATCTCACTCGGAGATGAGCTGTGAGGGCAGGGGAGTATCTCACTAAGAGATGAGCTGAGAGGGCAGTGGAGTATCTCACTCGGAGATGAGCTGTGAGGGCAGGGGAGTATCTCACTCGGAGATGAGCTGTGAGGGCAGGGGAGTATCTCACTCGGAGATGAGCTGTGAGGGCAGTGGAGTATCTCACTCGGAGATGAGCTGAGAGGGCAGTGGAGTATCTCACTCGGAGATGAGCTGTGAGGGCAGGGGAGTATCTCACTCGGAGATGAGCTGTGACGGCAGGGGAGTATCTCACTCGCAGATGAGCTGTGAGGACAGGGGAGTATCTCACTCGGAGATGAGCTGTGAGGGCAGGGGAGTATCTCACTCGGAGATAAGCTGTGAGGGCAGGGGAGTATGTCACTCGGAGATAAGCTGTGAGGGCAGGGGAGTATGTCACTCGGAGATGAGCTGTGAGGGCAGGGGAGTATCTCACTCGGAGATGAGCTGTGAGGGCAGGGGAGTATCTCACTCGGAGATGAGCTGTGAGGGCAGGGGAGTATCTCACTCGGAGATGAGCTGTGAGGGCAGGGGAGTATCTCACTCGGAGATAAGCTGTGAGGGCAGGGGAGTATGTCACTCGGAGATGAGCTGTGAGGGCAGGGGAGTATCTCACTCGGAGATGAGCTGTGAGGGCAGGGGAGTATCTCACTCGGAGATGAGCTGTGAGGGCAGGGGAGTATCTCACTCGGAGATGAGCTGTGAGGGCAGGGCAGTATCTCACTCGGAGATGAGCTGTGAGGGCAGGGGAGTATCTCACTCGGAGATGAGCTGTGAGGGCAGGGGAGTATCTCACTCGGAGATGAGCTGTGAGGGCAGGGGAGTATCTCACTCGGAGATGAGCTGTGAGGGCAGGGGAGTATCTCACTCGGAGATGAGCTGTGAAGGCAGGGGAGTATCTCACTCGGAGATGAGCTGTGAGGGCAGGGGAGTATCTCACTCGGAGATGAGCTGTGAGGGCAGGGGAGTATCTCACTCGGAGATGAGCTGTGAGGGCACGGGAGTATCTCACTCGGAGATGAGCTGTGAGGGCAGGGGAGTATCTCACCTAGAGATCAGCAGTGAGCGCAGGGGGAGGGGGTATCTCACTTGGAGATGAGGTGTGAGTGCAGAGGGAGGCCATGTCTCACCTGGAGATCAGCAGTGAGCTCAGGGGGAGGGGGTATCTCACCCGGAGATTAGCTATGAGCTCAGGGGGAGGGGGTATCTCACCCGGAGATCAACTGAGAGCTATGAGCAGAGGAGGAGGGGGTTTTCTGACCCAGAGGTGAGCTGTGAGTGCATTGGGAGGGGGTATCTCACCCGGAGATCAGCTGTGAGCTATGAGCACAGGGGGAGGGGGTGAATCACACACACTCTGTGCTTACAGCAGGGAGTGTTGTGACAGAGAATACATTTTGCATGCTGCGGGTAGAGAGCTCTTACGCAAGGAACTGCGCAAACCCGACCAGCTGATCACCTACTACCAGGACGTAGTGGAATAACGCCAGGGGGCGCCAGAGAACAGCATTTGAAAAATAAAAGCTTAGTAACTTTTGAATGAAGCATAATTTTGAATCACTATAAATTACAAAACGATTTATTTCCACCTTTTCTGGTTGGTCAATTGTATTCTTTATGGTGGCACAACCGCTTTAAGTTTAAAATTTCACATTTTTCTAAATTTTTAGAAAATCTGGGATATTTTCATGAATAACAACAAAACGTATTAATTTAAAATTTACCAGCTGCAACAGGTACAATTTGTTCCAAAAAGAAGATCAGAAATATCAGACTGACTAGCAGAAGCATTTCAAAGTTATTACCAAATAAAGTGACGTTTCAGATATGAAAAATGGGGCTGTCAGAAAGGTTAATACTGATTACCATGAGACAGGGTTAAGAAACATGAAATGGTAATGTGCAGTACATACCTATGCTCAAAAGTGCAGGCATATCATGCCAGTAATAAAAGGAAATACTGATTAGTCAGGGTGATAAAACAATGTATGTAACATGTAGGTGAGTGGTATGTATAAATATCTTTTTTTTTTTCAGTGCCCAGCATAAAGTGACTACAAGAAGTAGGATTTTAGTTAATACCTCACTGAACACAAGAACAGTTTCCAAAATACTGACAAGACGGAGTTTCACAGAACATTTTTTTCACCCATAGCATGAAAGTAATGTTAATATTATAACTTTCATTACAAAATCTTCAGTTTTACCCAAATTCAGTGATGCACCCTACACCAAAACTACTACATGTAGTATTTTGTATGACCTCTATGATTGTTAAGGACAGCACCAAGTCTTCTACACATGGAACGAATAAGTTGGTGACATAAAGTAACATCTATCTCTTTCTATTCCTCCAGAACGACCATTTTAGAACCTGAATGTAGAGCCATTCTAACTTGTCTCTTCAGAATTCCTCGGTATGTCCTGCACTTCTGTGATGCGTGTTGGAGTACTTGTAAGATGTGTGCAGCTTATTCTTGTGATCTTTCTGATATGTGCACATCTACTTGTGTGATTTGTGCACTGTGCTTGTGTGACATCTCTCAAGTCTGCGCTGTGCTTGTGTGACATCTCTCAAGTCTGCGCTGTGCTTGTGTGACATCTCTCAAGTCTGCGCTGTGCTTGTGTGACATCTCTCAAGTCTGCGCTGTGCTTGTGTGACATCTCTCAAGTCTGCGCTGTGCTTGTGTGACATCTCTCAAGTCAGAGCTGTGCTTGTGTGACATCTCTCAAGTCAGAGCTGTGCTTGTGTGACATCTCTCAAGTCTGCGCTGTGCTTGTGTGACATCTCTCAAGTCAGAGCTGTGCTTGTGTGACATCTCTCAAGTCTGCGCTGTGCTTGTGTGACATCTCTCAAGTCTGCGCTGTGCTTGTGTGAGATCTCTCAAGTCAGAGCTGTGCTTGTGTGACATCTCTCAAGTCAGAGCTGTGCTTGTGTGACATCTCTCAAGTCTGCGCTGTGCTTGTGCGATTTGTCTGGTGTGTGACAAGTGATTTTTTGATGTGTGCCTAACATGTTTTTATTGCATCAAATAATGTTACTTAAAGTGAATTTCTGTTTTAATTCTTTTACCGCCCTTAGGCTTGCCCTAGAGAAAAACAATAAAATCAGGGATACTCTCAGGGTCAGCAATTCCTCTTCCGCTACTGCCCTGGTCTTTGTTTTCAGGCTGCAGCCGTGATGTCCTGACTAAAACACGTGACTGCTGGAGCTTAAAGGGGTTTTCCCACAAACAAAAGTTCATTTTAAAAATGGTCTGTGTCTGACCGTGTATGGAAAATACCACAGCTCCTGAGCGGAGGAGGAAGCCAAAGACAATACAGACATTACATCAGGGGATCACAAAGGATTCACATAGGATTCATTTTGAGAGGTAAAATATTGTTTAAACACAGGCAGTGAAATATTTTACCTCACAAAATGAATCAATCCTATGCGATCCCGTGCTGTAATGTCTGCATTGTATTTTGCAGCCTTCCTTGGTAGATGGAACAAGCTGCTGACCCTATGATTGGCTACAGTGGTCACATGAGATATTACCACTGCAGCCTGTAAACACGGACAGGCCAGGAGCACAAAGACATCAATAGACTAGGTGAAAATGAGTAACTCTGATTTTATTATTTTTAGACTAGGTGAAAATGAGTAACTCTGATTTTATTATTTTTAGACTAGGTGAAAATGAGTAACTCTGATTTTATTATTTTTAGACTAGGTGAAAATGAGTAACTCTGATTTTATTATTTTTAGACCAGGTGAAAATGAGTAACGCTGATTTTATTATTTTTAGACTAGGTGAAAATGAGTAACTCTGATTTTATTATTTTTAGACTAGGTGAAAATGAGTAACTCTGATTTTATTATTTTTAGACCAGGTGAAAATGAGTAACGCTGATTTTATTATTTTTAGACTAGGTGAAAATGAGTAACGCTGATTTTATTATTTTTAGACTAGGTGAAAATGAGTAACTCTGATTTTATTATTTTTAGACTAGGTGAAAATGAGTAACGCTGATTTTATTATTTTTAGACTAGGTGAAAATGAGTAACTCTGATTTTATTATTTTTAGACTAGGTGAAAATGAGTAACGCTAATTTTATTATTTTTAGACTAGGTGAAAATGAGTAACTCTGATTTTATTATTTTTAGACTAGGTGAAAATGAGTAACGCTGATTTTATTATTTTTAGACCAGGTGAAAATGAGTAACTCTGATTTTATTATTTTTAGACTAGGTGAAAATGAGTAACTCTGATTTTATTATTTTTAGACTAGGTGAAAATGAGTAACTCTGATTTTATTATTTTTAGACTAGGTGAAAATGAGTAACGCTGATTTTATTATTTTTAGACTAGGTGAAAATGAGTAACGCTGATTTTATTATTTTTAGACTAGGTGAAAATGAGTAACGCTGATTTTATTATTTTTAGACCAGGTGAAAATGAGTAACTCTGATTTTATTATTTTTAGACTAGGTGAAAATGAGTAACGCTGATTTTATTATTTTTAGACCAGGTGAAAATGAGTAACTCTGATTTTATTATTTTTAGACCAGGTGAAAATGAGTAACTCTGATTTTATTATTTTTAGACTAGGTGAAAATGAGTAACTCTGATTTTATTATTTTTAGACTAGGTGAAAATGAGTAACTCTGATTTTATTATTTTTAGACTAGGTGAAAATGAGTAACGCTGATTTTATTATTTTTAGACTAGGTGAAAATGAGTAACGCTGATCTTATTATTTTTAGACTAGGTGAAAATGTGTAACTCTGATTTTATTATTTTTTTTCCCTAGCGCAAGCCGATGAGCACAAAAATAATTAAAATGAAAGTCCCCTTTAAGAAGGGGGGGGGCATACACAATTCTTGCACAGGGACCCTTTGGTCTCAGTGCCCGCCCCTGCATGAGACGTTATAATAATTCATAAATCATATGGTTTTGATTGGCTGCTCCTAGTAAGAACACAATAAAATAAGCTCTAGTGGGCTGTGTGCCCACTATGCATTTTTTAAGCGTTTCCGCAGCGGCAATTACGCTTAAAAAACGCTTGGTAGGAGGTCTGCAATGTTCCCCAATGATAATCCACATGTGCTGTGCACATGCTGCAGAAATTTCCGCTGCGGATTATTATTACGGAAAAAAGCGCAGCACTACCAACTATTTTGCGTAAGCGCAGCGTTTTTGCCGCCATTGACTTGCATTGAATCGCATAATATCCGCATTACTACATGAACACATGTGGAAATTAAGCAATTCAATGTGCGGATGGAGAAGAGGAGACTCTCATCCAGACCCGGGTACCATAGTACCTGTAAAAAAAAAAATTAAAATAAAAAAAAACATTATACTCACCTTCTGATGGCCTGCGGTCTTCTCTCCGGTGTGTCTTGGCTCCCCGGTGGCTCGTCAACGTCAGCGGTCATGTGACCTGTCACCTGACTAAATTACATCATGGAAGGTCCTTTTACACCACCGCGGGCCACCAGGGAGAACGGAGAAGGAAACCGGGGGCCATCGGAAGGTGAGTATAATGTTTTTTTTTATAGTTTTTACCATTTTTATTCTTTTTTTTTAACTAACTTGGTCACACGGTTGCATGGATTTATATAGTGTGACCAAGTTGTCAAGCACTTTTCCAAGCCAAAATCTTTTAGAAAACGCTTGACAACCCGCATGGGAAATCGCATGTGCTAAACGCGTGACAAACGCTTGTTCCGGGCTGAAAATACGCATGTAAAATCCTCATGAGTTTTTTCTGCCAAGGAGATGCAGAAACGCTCAGGAAAAATCCAGAGCGTTTCTGCATTGTGGGCACATTGCCTAATAGTGGCAGTGGATCAACATACTTAATTCTCATCAATAGTAAGCAGTATAAATTAATATAACTTTGCTTAATATTTCCAGTAATATTCTTAAATTCAGTGTGTTGGTTTAGCCCTGCACTACAGTCACAGTATTTCATGTGAGCCCTTGAGAAAACTAATTGCCGACCCCCGATCCATGCTCTGTTAACCCCTTTACACCCCTTTACAGCATTTCTCACTGTTTCCGGCAATGTGATTGCCGGAAACAGAGGAGCACTGATCCTAGGCTGCAGATCAAAGAACACCTCCTTGTGACCGCCCGGTCACCTGTATTCAGGAACTCTGATTGGAGCAATCATTGGTGACATTGATTGCTCCAATCAGATTACCTGACTACCTCCACCTGTCACCACCCCATCATCTCCCTGTGACCGCCCTGCAGACCCTCACACTTGGTGAGGATTTCTACAGAGCGGTCACATCTGATGTGTCTGTGCTGGGCCTTGTAGTGCCACAGAATATTCTGTGACACTACAAGACCATTTTCTCACCTGTTCCAGTCGCTGCTGCTGCTGCTCCTGGATCTTGTGCTCCACCGTCCTGGGTATCCTGCTCCAGAGCCTGCTGCTGATCCTGCTGCTGATCCTGCAGAGAAGACTTTGGTAAGTCTGTTCTCCCCTCATCCACCCCAATCCCCCCTCCCCCCTCTTTTTACCCCTCCCCCCCTACCACCATTTTTTTTTTTTGCGTCTGCAGCAGTCTCCAGCTCCGGTCCGAGTCTCCAGCTCCGCCCCCGGTTACCAGCGCCGGGCTCCGGCGCCGGGCTCCCAGTCACCAGCGCCGGGCTCTCGCTCCGGGCTCCCGGTCACCAGCGCCGGTCTCCTGCTCCGGGCACCGTCTCCTGTTCTGGTCCTGCTGCTGATCCTGTTGACCCCTTGGTAAGTCCATCTCTGATCTCCCCTCATCCACCCCAATCCCCCTCTCACCACTCCCCCATCTTTTTACCCCCCTTCCCACCCAATCTCCCTCACTTCAGTGTCCCTGTTAATTATCTCGGTTCTGGTCTCCAGCTCCAGTACCGGACTCCTGCTCTGGGCTCCCGGTCTCCAGCGCCACTCCCGGTATCCTGCTCCGGGCTCCTGCTCTGGGTCTTCTGTTCCAGTCCTGGTGACCCTTTGGTAAGTCCATCTCTGATCTCCCCTCGTCCACCCCAATCCCCCTCTACCCACTCCCCCATCTTTTTACCCCCCTTCCCACCCCAATCCGCCTCACCCCAGTGTCCCTGTTAATTCTCTTGGTTCTGTTCTCCAGCTCCAGTATCGGTCTCCTGCTCCGGGCTCCCGGTCTCCTGCTCTGGGCTCCCGGTCTCCTGCTCCGCGCTCCTGGTCTCCAGCGCCGCTCCTGGTCTCCAGCGTCGGGCTCCCGGTCTCCTGCTCCGGGCTCCCGGTCTCCTGTCCTGGGTCTTCTGTTCCAGTCCTGCTGACCCTTTGGTAAGTCCATCTCTGATCTCCCCTCGTCCACCCCCATCCCCCTCTCCCCACTCCCCCATCTTTTTACCCCCCCTTCCCACCCCAATCCGCCTCACACCAGTGTCCCTGTTAATTCTCTTGGTTCTGTTCTCCAGCTCCAGTATCGGTCTCCTGCTCCGGGCTCCCGGTCTCCTGCTCTGGGCTCCCGGTCTCCTGCTCCGCGCTCCTGGTCTCCAGCGCCGCTCCTGGTCTCCAGCGTCGGGCTCCCGGTCTCCTACTCCGGGCTCCCGGTCTCCTGTTCTGGGTCTTCTGTTCCAGTCCTGCTGACCCTTTGGTAAGTCCATCTCTGATCTCCCCTCGTCCACCCCAATCCCCCTCTCCCCACTCCCCCATCTTTTTACCCCCCCTTCCCACCCCAATCCGCCTCACACCAGTGTCCCTGTTAATTCTCTTGGTTCTGTTCTCCAGCTCCAGTACCGGTCTCCTGCTCCGGGCTTCCGGTCTCCTGCTCTGGGCTCCCGGTCTCCTGCTCTGGGCTCCCGGTGACCAGCGCTGGTCTCCTGCTCCGGGCTCCCGGTTTCCTGCTCCAGGCTCCCAGTCTCCTGCGCCGGGCTCTTGGTCACCAGCACCGGGCTCCCGGTCACCAGCGCAGGGCTCCCGGTCACCAGCGCCGGGCTCCCGGTCACCAGCGCCGGGCTCCCGCTCCAGGCTCCTGATCCTGAAAGAAGAACAGAGAGGACTTTGGTAAGTCATCTCTGATCTCCCCTCATCCACCCCAATTCCCCTCTTCCCACTCCCCACACATCCGTGCGCACATCCAGCAGCCGCCGAGTATTGATCAGTGACATCGTTGCTGTTTGCACCACATACAGTATTTCCTTTTTCCACACACTCTAAAAAAAGTATTGACACACACACACTCTAAATAAAGTATTGACACACACGCACCACATACATAACAAACAATGTCCCGCTCATCCCAAACTTGCTATTCAGCGGAGGAGGCATACGCTATTCTTGCCACCGACACTGACAGCGAGGGCGAGGATCCCACATTTATTTATTTTTCCGACTCCTCGTCGTCTTCCTCTTCTTCCTCCGGTTCTGCTGGACTGCCCCGCCGTCGTCGCAGGAGAGACAATGATCCAGCGCTCCCCACTACTGATCCCATATGGACCTCGCCCCCCGAAAATTATGAACCACTGATTTCTGATTTTGTGGCGGAATCAGGAATCAAGTTTGACACCACCGGCCTCACAGAAATAGACTTTTTCAAAGTCTTTTTCTCTGAGGATTTTGTAAACCTCACGGTGGGCCAAACTAATTTATACGCTCATCAATTTTTAGAACAAAACTCCTCTTCATCATTTTCTAACTGGTCTCCTGGAGACACAGTAGAAATGATGAAGTTTTGGGGCCTGGTCCTTCTTATGGGGATCCTGAACAAGCCCGAGCTTCGGCAATACTGGAGTGTTGACGTTTTGTATAACACTCCAGTGTTCCGAATGGCCATGATCTGGAGACGCTTTCAGGCCATCCACAAGTTCTTGCATTACCAAGATAATGCAAGGTGTCCTGCACGAGATGACCCAAACTTTGATCGTCTTTTCAAAGTTCGGCCGGTCATCGAACACTTCAACAACAAGTTTGCTGAAGTGTACGTGCCCCAAAGGGACATCTGTGTGGATGAGTCCTTAATCTCTTTTAAAAGGCGGCTTGGATTGCGGCAGTACCTGCCCAGTAAGAGGTCCAGGTACGGGATCAAGCTGTATAAACTTTTTGAGAGTACCTCAGGGTACACTCACAAGTTTAGAGTTGATGAAGGGAAGGACTCCCGGATTGAACCCCCTGAATGCCTCCCCGTTCTGGGAGTGAGTGGGAAAATTGTGTGGGACTTGGTGCACCCACTGCTGGATAAAGGTTATCACCTCTTTGTGGATAACTTTTATACAAGTATCCTGCTCTTCAAGTCCCTCTCTGCGCGACGTACTGCAGCCTGCGGTACTGTCCGCAAAAATTAGAAAGGCCTCCCAAAGACGCTAATTGGGCAGCTGCTCAGAAGGGGTGAGAGCAGAGCCTAATGTAGCGACCACCTGCTGATGGTCAAGTACAAGGACAAAAGGGATGTCCTTTTGTTGACCACCATACATGGTGATGGCAGCACCCTCAGCTCTGTAAGAGGTTCCACTACACAGGTCGCCAAACCAGACTGTGTAGTGGGGTACAACAAGTACATGGGGGGAGTTGATCTTTCAGATCAAGTCCTCCAGCCGTACAGTGCTTTGAGAAAGGCCAAGGTATGGTATAAGAAGCTGGCCGTGCACATTGTACAGATGGCAATGCACAACGCTTTCCTTCTGTCACAATGTGCAGGCCAGACTTCTACGTCGTACCTTCACTTCCAGGAGACTGTTATCAAGGCCCTGATATTTGGCAGCGGAGACAGAGCAGGCCCTAGTAGTTCCAGAATTGAAGGACTGAGAATTGTACCAGGCCAGCATTTCCCAGGGCAGATCCCTCACAGCGGAAAAAAGGAAAGTCACAAAAGAGGTGCCGAGTGTGTTATAAAAGTGGAATACGCAAGGACACCCATTTATCAATGTGACAACTGCCCTGACAAACCTGGCCTGTGTATGAAAGACTGCTTCAAAAGGTACCATACTTTGATGGACTATTAAATTAATTTCTGACGTATGAGAACCTGACAAACACTACACAACTGACGTAGTGTTCGTCAGGTTGTCATACGTCAGTTGTGCAGTGCTCGTCAGGTTGTCCTACACAACTGATGTATAACACTACTGTTAGGTGTCGGTCTGGTGCTGGATTCGAAATGGGTCCAAGACCTTATATGGTCTCCCATTTCAGTCCAGCCAGGGCTGATTCTGCTCAGAATCACCATCAGCCCCAACGCCTAGCTGGTCCACGAGCACTGTTTATCTCCCAGGTAGTTGTGCCTAGCAATGTTAAGCCTGGGTTGCAGAAGGAGACAGGGCTTGTGGAATCTAAGTCCAGGATTTGCCGAACTGAGCATGTCCGTGACCTGGCGGATCATGATTGGTGGGTTGGCACTCACCTGACCCGGTGACCTGCCACCGCCTGATTGGTCCACGGGTAACATCACCAATGGCGCGTCGGTGGGCAGGGCTTAGTCTTTAAAAGACCCGCCCACAAACATGGCGACGCGCTCAGATCATTTTGCAAGTGTTGTTTGTGTGGACGAGTGTATTCCACGTGCTCTCTAGCTGCTCTCTCCGTGACCTGCCGATGCCAGAGTTAGCTCGGCTAATTAGCGTAGGTCACTCAGGCAGGCTTAGATTTGCTTAGGCAGGTAGCTACGTCTAGCAGCCTGGCTCAGCCAATGGGGTTTCCTAATACCTCGAGCAGCCTGCAGACACCCTGTCCACGGGTATCGCCTGTCAGCCACGTGGAGTAGTACCCTTCAGTCCGGTGGCACGCCGGCTGGAGGCACGTGTACCCATCGCGTAGTCACACACGCATCTAGCGCCAATCCCTACAGAGTAGCGCCTGTATCGAAGACAGGGCTACTGCTTTCCCTCCAGTCGCACGTCTCCCTGCAGTTCTTAGAGATTGTGTGAACCGCTGAAGCCCGCTCCGTGTGCATTAACACGGAGTGGTTCTTCAGTTAAGTAGGTGCTATCCCGGTGACTCTTCTCCCGTGCAGTTAACGGAGATAGAGCGAACCGCTACACCCGTTCCTGTGTGCGGTAACACGGAAGTTGGTTGCGTACCTTTCCACCCGGAAAGTGTTCGGCAGCAGTCCTCCAGGCTGAATCGCGGACCCCGGGGTCGGTTGCGTTCCATTTTAATAAAGTTGTCTGCAACCGCCCTCCTAACAACTACATTATAAAATTCAAAAATCAACTACCACTACCAAAAGGGGGGCACTTGTTGGGCATTTCCACTGTTTAGGCACATCAGGGGTTCTGAGAACGTGACATGACGCCCGCAGACAATTCCATCAAAGTCTGCGTTCAAAAGCGTCACTCCTTCCCTTCCGAGCCCTGACATGCGCCCAAACAGTAGTTTTCTCCAACACATGGGGTATCTGCGTACTTAGGAGAAATTGCACAACAACTTATGGGGTGCAATTTCTCCTGGTACCCTTGTGAAAATAAAAAAATTGGGGTCTAAAATAAAATGTTAGTGAAAAAAAGTTAAATGTTAATTTTTTCCTTTCATGTTCAATTCATTGGTGTGAAGCATCTGAAGGGTTAATAAAGTTCTTGAATGTGGTTTTGAGCACCTTGAGGGGTGCAGTTTTTAGAATGGCGTCACTTTTGGGTATTTTATGTCATATAGACCCCTCAAAGTGACTTCAAATGTGATGTGGTACCTAAAAAAAATGTTTTTGTAAATTTTGTTGTAAAAATGAGAAATCGCTGGTCAACTTTTAACCCTTATAGCTCCCTAACAAAAAAAAATTTTGCTTCCAAAATTGTGCTGATGTAAAGTAGACCTGTGGGAAATGTTATTTATTGCAAAATTTTCGCCAAATTTCCATTTTTTTCACAAATAAACGCAAGTGATATCGAAGAAATTTTACCACAATCATGAAGTACAATATGTCACGAAAAAACAATCTCAGAATCAGGGGGATCCGTTGAAGCGTTCCAGAGTAATTACCTCATAAAGTGACAGTGGTCAGAATTGTAAAAATTGGCCCGGTCATTAACGTGCAAACCACCTTAGGTTGTAAAGGGGTTAAAGGGAATCCGTCAGCAGGTTTTTGCTATGTAATCTGAGGACAGCAGGAGATAGCGGCTGAAACACAGAATTCAGAGATGTGTCACTTGTCAAAGTGCGTGCGGTGTTGCTTAGTAATTGTCAAGGATTTATCACGAAGAGATTAACATTGCCGGACAACACTAGTCCAGCAACGCCCCCTGCTGTGATAAGCAGCACACCGTCTATGGACTTTGTACATGGAGAGCCTGGTGTGGGTGGGGACAGCTTTCTCAGCTCTGCTTCATTCTAAATCTAAAAGCTCTGATTGGGTCAGAACTGCTGCACCCAGTAATCTAAGTGATACATTGATAGATTCAGCTTCTATTTGTCTACATTACGCTCCTCTCAGATGAGTAGAAAAAACCTGCCGACAAATTCCCTTTTAGATTTTGTTGCCGGTGTCAAGCTATTGTTTATATGTACCTTTTATAAAACCTATAAAAAGTTTGGAATCAATAAAATATAAAGTCATAGATTTCATTATACCTTCTGAATGCTCGTAGAGTTGTCCGCTAGGCCCACTTGCACTGCAGATTTAAGAAAAAAAAAGACATTACTACATGCATGTAAGAATTATTAACTACAATAAAAAATGGTTCTTTCCTTAAAGGGAACCTGTCACCTGAAAAAAACACAATCAGCCTGCAGATATGGGGATAATCTCCAGATTAACCCTGCTCTGAACTTTATTTCTCCCGGCATCCATTGGATTCAGTCACCGCTCTGCGTATAGTGAGAAGTGGCTGCAAACACTCCCCCTGCACTGACTTACAGCAGCTCAGCAGTAGGGCCGGCTGTCAATCACTGCCGGGGACGAGGTTACAGCCGCCGCTCTCTATACAGAGAACGGTGACTAAACCCGCGCCGGCGCCGCCCGTGACTGAAACCAGAATGCTAAAAGGAGGAATAAAGATCATTTCCTCATGACAGTAGGGGTCTAAGTGCTGGGCAGGTTCAGAACGCTATTAATCTGCAGATTAACTCCATATATGCAGAAAAATAGCTTCTTTCATGTCACAGGTTCCCTTTAAGGAAAGAAAAAATAATATTACATCAGTTGAGACACTAGAAAGACCTAGGTGTATTCTGACCATAGGAAGAATCACCAAATACCAAGGTTCAGGAAGAACCAAATAGAGGACAATATACAGTAGGTACGGAAAGTATTCAGACCCCTTTAAATTTTTAACTCTTTGTTTCATTGCAGCCATTTGGTAAATTCTAAAAAGTTCATTTTTTTCTCATTAAAGTACATTTTGCGCCCCATCTTGACTGAAAAAAAAACAGAAATGTAGAAATTTTTGCAAATTTATTAAACAAGAAAAACTGAAATATCACATGGTCATAAATATTCAGCCCCTTTGCTCGGTATTGAGTAGAAGCACTCTTTTGAGCTAGTAGAGCCATGAGTCTTCTTGGGAATGATGCAACAAGTTTTTCACACCTGGATTTGGGGATCCTCTGCCATTTTTCCTTTCTCCAGTTCTGTCGGGTTGGATGGTGAACGTTAGTGGACAGCCATTTTCAGGTCTCTCCAGAGATGCTCAATTGGGTTTAGGCCAGAGCTCTGGCTGGACCAGTCAAGAATGGTCACAGAGTTGTTCTGAAGCCACGCCTTTGTCATTATAGCTGTGTGCTTAGGGTCATTGTCTTGTTCGAAGGTGAACCAAGTCTGAGGTCCAAAGCACTCTGGTAGAGGTTTTCATCCAGGATATCTCTGTACTTGGCCACATTCATGTTTCCTTCAATTGCAACCAGTCGTCATGTCCCTGCAGCTGAAAAACACCCCCATAGCATGATGCTGCCACCACCATGTTTCACTGTTGGGATTGTATTGGGCAGGTGATGAGCAGTGCCTGGTTTTCTCCACACATACCGCTTAGAATTATCACCAAAAAGTTCTATCTTCGTCTCATCGGTCCAGAGAATCTTATTTCTCATAGTCTGGAGTCCTTCATGTGTTTTTCAGCAAACTCTATGCAGGCTTTCATATTTCTTGCACTGAGGAGAGGCTTCCATTGGGCCACTCTGCCATAAAGGCCCAACTGGTGGAGGGCTACAGTGATAGTTGACTTTGTGGAACTTTCTCCCATCTCCCTACTGCATCTCTGGAGCTCAGCCAGTGATCTTGGGGTTCTTCTTTACCTCTCTCAACAAGGCTCTTCTCCCATGATTGCTCTGTTTGGCTGGACGGCCTGGTCTAGGAAGACTTCTGGTGGTCCCAAACTTCTTCCATTTAAAGATTATGGAGGCCACTTTGCTTTTAGGAACCTTGGGTAATGCAGAAATTCATTTGCAACCTTAGCCAGATCTGTGCCTTGCCACAATTCTGTCTCTGAGCTCCTTGGGCAGTTCCTTTGAGCTCATGATTCTCATTTGGTCTGACATGCACTGTGAGCTGTGAGGTCTTAAACAGACAGGTGTGTGCCTTTTCAAATCAAGTCCTATCAGTTTAATTAAACACAGCTGGACTCCAATGAAGGAGCAGAACCATCTCAAGGAGGATCACAAGGAAATGGACAGCATGTGACTTAAATATGAGTGTCTGAGCAAAGGGTCTGAATACTTATGACCATATGATATTTCAGTTTTTATCTTTTAATAAATTTGCAAAAATGTCTACATTTCTGTTTTTTTTCAGTCAAGATGGGGTGCAGAGTGTACTTTAATGGGAAAAAAATGAACATTTTAGAATTTACCAAATGGCTACAATGGAAAAAAGAGTGAAAAATTTAAAGGGGTCTGAATACTTTCCATACCCACGGTATCTGTTTGCACTTAGCAGTGAGAGATGTCACCAGTAGCAGTGCAGGAAGGATTGTGAAATCTGGAGACAGATCCACTTTAACCATTCACATACACATACATGAAACCAAGTAAATTTAAAGGGGTTGTCTGGTCAAAAGTGATAAGTCTGCAGTCACTCTATGTGACTTCAGACTTATGAATCCCAACCCCCAGCACAGGCACTGTGCGATGCGGTGATTTGCCGGTATGAGACCTGGTAATGGAGGGTATGCATGTGTTATACATACCCTTGGCCAGTGGACAGGCCTCACTCTCCATACACTTGTATTGAGAAAGGCTGCGTCTTCTAGTCGAAGCTCCTACTGGCAATCCACGGCACTAGACAGGGCCTGGCCTCACTCCATACAAGTGAACGAAGCGAGGCGGCGCTGACTGGCCAGGGGTATGTATAACACATACATAGCCTCCGGTCCCGGGTCTCATATCGGCAAATCCCCATAGCGCAAAGTGCCTGCGCTAGGGGGATTCATGAGTCTGCAGTCACACAGTGTGACTGCAGACTTATCCATTTGGACCGGACAACCCCTTCAACATTTAGAACTTCAGGATATATGAGAAAAGAGGACAGCTTCTTGAGTAATAAATTACAAAGAGAAGAAAAAGTAACAGCACTGAAGGGGTTCACTATAAAGGGATGCTCATGTACAATACCAATAAAAAGTTTGAACACAACAGTTGATGAAATAGTTTACCTTCATTTTATTGGAATGGGCTCATAGGTCTCTGTGTCTCTGAAGGATGACAAGCTGGATGGCAGCGCTCAGCTTACTGTACTTGTCATTTAGTGTAAAGGATTTATTAAAAAAAATAATAGTGTTTTCATGCACCGTATCTTAAAAAAAGCCGGCCGGCAATTCAGCAGCGGTACCCGACAATTTAGAATAGAAAGAATAGAGCATTACACATAGATTAGATACATAGAAACATGTCAGTCACATATATAATAAGTACAGTGACAGTGTTGCTTACTGTACTTGTCATTTAGTGTAAAGGATTTATTTAAAAAAATAATAGTGTTTTCATGCACCGTCTCTTTAAAAAAGCCGGCCGGCAATTCAACAGCGGTACCCGACAATTTAGAACAGAAAGATAGGGCATCACACATAGATTAGATAGATATTATGTATGTGACTAACATGTTTCTAAGTACAGAGACAGTGTTGGTTACTGTACTTGTCATTTAGTGTTAAAATAAAGGATTTATTACAAAAAAAATTGGCGTAGGGTTCCCCGTAATTTTAGGCTCTAGCGGAGGTTAAGCAGACGACTGGGGCAGATGTTTGAAGTCTGGCAAGGGGGTAATACCCATGGAGCTTCCTAGGCTACTAATGTCAGCCCCCAGCTGAATACCTAGCCTTTACTAGCTATTAAAATGGGGGACCCCCCAAAAAAATGACGTGGGGTCCCCCCTATTTTAATAACTAGCAAAGGCTAGGCAGACAGCTGGGGGCTGATATTAATAGCCCAGGAAGGGTGCCATGAATATTGGCACCCTCCCAGGCTAGAAACACCAGCCGTCAGCCGCCCCCAGATATTTCCTGATACCGGAAGGTATCACTCAACACTACTCATGAGCGATGACATTACTAAGTTACTGATGTTATCGGTTGTGAGTAGTGTTGAGCGATACCTTCCGATATCAGGAAATATAGTATGGATTGGATCGGACCGATACTCAAAAAGTATCGGATATCGCCGATTCCGATACCGGAAACCGGAAGTCAATGGGACACTAATATCGGAATGAAAATAAACCCTTTCTTTCCTTGTAGGTTAATTCTACATGAAGTAAAACAACTAAGAATAATGTAGAATGTATTATGCGAAAAGCCGGCAATTCAGCAGCGGCATACACCGGTACCTGACAATTTACAACAGAAAGAATAGAGCTTCACACATAGATTAGATAGATAGAAACATGTCAGTCACATATATATGAAGTACAGGGACAGTGTTGCTTACTGTACTTGTCATTTAGTGTAAAGGATTTATTTAAAAAAACAATAGTGTTTTCATGCACCGTCTCTTTAAAAAAGCCGGCCGGCAATTCAGCATCTGTACCCGACAATTTATAACAGACAGAATAGAGCTTCACACATAGATTAGATAGATAGAAACATGTCAGTCACACATATAAGAAGCACAGTGACAGTGTTGGTTACTGTACTTGTCATTTAGTGTAAAGGATTTATTTAAAAAAATAATAGTGTTTTCATGCACCGTCTCTTTAAGAAAGCCGGCCGGCAATTCAGCATCTATACCCGACAATTTAGAATAGAAGGAATAGAGAATCATACATAGATTAGATAGATAGAAACATGTGAGTCACATATATATGAAGTACAGTGATAGTGTTGATTACTGTACTTGTCATTTAGTGTTAAAATAAAGGATTTATTTAAAAAAAAATTGGCGTGGGGTTCCCCTTAATTTTAGTCTCTAGCGGAGGTTAAGCAGACAGCTGGGGCAGATGTTTGAAGCCTGGGAAGGGGGTAATACCCACGGAGCTTCCCAGGCTACTAATATCAGCCCCCAGCTGAATACCTAGCCCTTACTAGCTATTAAAATGGGGGACCCCCCCAAAAAAATGACGTGGGGTCCCCCCTATTTTAATAGCTAGCAAAGGCTAGGCAGACAGCTGGGGGCTGATATTAATAGCCCAGGAAGGGAGCCATGAATATTGGCCCCCTCCCAGGCTAGAAACACCAGCCGTCAGCCGCCCCAGAAATGGCGCATCCATAGGATGCGCCAATTCTGGCACTTAGCCTCGCTCTTCCCACTGCTCTGTAGCGGTGGCAGTGGGGTAATAGGGCTGGGGTTGATGTCAGCTTATAATGCCAGCTGACATCAAGCCCAGGTTAGTAATGGAGAGGCGTCTATAAGACACCCCCATTACTAACCCCATAGTGAAAGTTAAAAAAAAACCACAAACACCCAGAATAAAGTCCTTTAATTGAAATAAACACACAATTCTTTATTGTTCTAAATTAAACCATACTTACCGTCACGCCCATTCCAGCTGAAGCCAACGATCTCCTGCAATAAAAGAAAAACAATAAACCAACATCATCCTTACCTTTCCATGGTTCCCACGACGGCTCCAGCTCTGCTACATTGAGATGACAGGCTGGACCGCAGCAGAACGCTGCCATCCAGCCTGTCATCCCGCAGACACTGAGAAGCGCAGGCATGCTTGCGCTCCTGTGTCTCTCTGTGACGGCATCCAGATGAGCCGACAATGAACTCGGCTCACCTCATGCACGTCACTGACAGCGTGGGAGAATTCTCACGCTGAAGCGCTGAGTGCAGGAGAATTTTCCCACGCTGTCAGTGACGTGCATGAGGTGAGCCGAGTTCATTGGACATGACCTCACCTCATGCACGTCACTGACAGCGTGGGAAAATTCTCCTGCACTCAGCGCTTCAGCATGAGAATTTCCCCACGTTGTCAGTGACGTGCATGAAGTGAGCTCATGTCCAATGAACTCAGCTCACTTCATGTACGTCACTGACAGCGTGGGAGAATTCTCACGCTGAAGCGTTGAGTGCAGGAGAATTTTCCCACGCTGTCAGTGACGTGCATGAGGTGAGCTGAGTTCATTGGACATGAACTCGACTCATCTTTATGCCGTCACAGAGACACACTAAGGAGCGCAAGCATGCCTGCGCTTCTCAGTGTCTGCGGGATGACAGGCTGGATGGCAGCGTTCTGCTGCGGTCCAGCCTGTCATCTCGATGTAGCAGAGCTGAAGCTGTCGTGGGATCCATGGGAAGGTAAGGATGAGGTTGGTTTATTATTTTTCTTTTATTGCAGGAGATCGTTGGCTTCAGCTGGAATGGGAATGATGGTAAGTATAGTTTAATTTAGAACAATAAAGAATTGTGTCTTTATTTCAATTAAAGGACTTTATTCTGGGTGTTGTGTTTTTTTTAAATACTTTACTAGAAATTCATGGTGGTCATGTCTAATATTGGCGTGACCCCATGAATTTCGGGCTTAGGGCCAGCTGATAATGCCAAGCTGGCCTTAACCCCTTTATTACCCAGTGAGCCACCGGACCAGGGCCCTGGATGAGTTGGGTACAGCGCCAGAAGATGGCGCTTCTATGAACGCGCCATTTTCCGGGGCGGCTGCGGACTGCAATTTGCAGCGGGTGGGGCCCAGAAAGCTTGGGTCTCCCTGCGCTGCAGATTCCAGCTGCCTAGTTGTACCTGGCTGGACACAAAAATAGGGCGAAGCCCCACGTATTTTTTTTTTTTCATTATTTCATGAAATTCATGAAATAATTAAGAAAAAAAGGGCTTCCCTATATTGTTGTGTCCGGCCAGGTACAAATAGGCAGCTGGTGGTTGGGGGAGCCCGTTCCTGCCTGCTGTACCTGGCTGGACACAAATATAGTGCGAAGCTCCACGTCAATTTTTTTTTAATTATTTCATGAAATAATTTTTTAAAAAAAGGGCTTCCCTATATTGTCGTGTCCGGCTAGGTACAAATAGGCAGCTGGTGGTTGGGGGCAGCCCGTTCCTGCCTGCTGTACCTGGCTGGACACAAATATAGGACGAAGCCCCACATCAATTTTTTTTAAATTATTTCATGAATTTTCTGAAATAATTAAAAAAAAATTGACGTGGGGCTTTGCACTATATTTGTGTCCAGCCAGGTACAGCAGGCAGGAACGGGCTGCCCCCAACCACCAGCTGCCTATTTGTACCTGGCCGGACACAACAATATAGGGAAGCCCTTTTTTTCTTTATTATTTCATGAATTTCATGAAATAATTAAAAAAAAAAATACGTGGAGCTTCGCCCTATTTTTGTGTCCAGCCAGGTACAACTAGGCAGCTGGGGGATGGAATCTGCAGCGCAGGGAGACCCAAGCTTTCTGGGCCCCACCCGCTGCAAATTGCAGTCCGCAGCCGCCCCGGAAAATGGCGCGTTCATAGAAGCTGGATGCTATACCTGGCTGGCATACAAAAATATGACAAAGCCCACGTCAAAATTTTTGGGAAAAATTAATTAAAAAATAAATAATAATTTAGGGACTGCATCTTTATTAACTCATCAAATGTCATTTAGTGTTAAAATAAAGGATTTATTTTAAAAAAAATTGGCGTGGCATCCCCTATAATTTTAGTCTCTAGCGGAGGTTAAGCAGACGGCTGGGGAAGATGTTTGAAGCCTGGGAAGGGGGTAATACCCACGGAGCTTCCCGGGCAACTAATATCAGCCCCCAGCTGAATACCTAGCCCTTACTAGCTATTAAAATGGGGGACCCCCCCAAAAAAATGACGTGGGGTCCCCCCTATTTTAATAGCTAGCAAAGGCTAGGCAGACAGCTGGGGGCTGATATTAATAGCCCAGGAAGGGTGCCATGAATATTGGCCCCCTCCCAGGCTAGAAACACCAGCCGTCAGCCGCCCCAGAAATGGCGCATCCATAGGATGCGACAATTCTGGCACTTAGCCTCGCTCTTCCACGCTGCCCTGGTGCGGTGGCAGGGGGTAATAGGGCTGGGGTTCATGTCAGCGCCAGCTGCCATGAAGCCCAGGTTAGTAATGATGGGCGTCTATAAGACACCCCCATTACTAACCTACAAAGTGTTAAAAAGAAAAAACACACTACACCCAGAAAAAAATAATTTATTTGAAATAAAACACACCATTTTATTTAATTCTTAGTTTACTAAAAAAAAATAGTTACCTGTCCACGTTCCTGCGCTGATCTCCCATGCACAGCTGTCACATCTGGAGAAGGTGACAGCTGTGCATGGCTGCTGTAAGCTCACGCTGCCGGGAACACGTCCGCTCCCGGCAGCGGGAGCCACTGACTGAGGTCACCGGAGTGCATTCAGGCAGCGCAGCTCCGGAGACCTCCTTTACGGCACTGCTGTACCATGGGAATTTCTCACGATACAGTAGGGCCGTAAAGCAGCTAACCGGAGCAGCGCTGCCTGAACTCCGGCGAACCCGCTTATGCAATGACGGGGCTGCTTTACGGCCCCATCATTCTAGCGGCGGCAGCGGTTCAGAGCGGTCACATTCTATGTGGCTGCTCTGAAATGGAGATCTTCGTGGGACACTCGTGGACTACTACGGAGGGGTAAGGATAAGGTTGTGGTTTATTATTTTATATTTTATTACAGGAGATCGATGGCTTCGGGGAATTAGGTGTCTAGGTGAGTATAGGTGTAGTTTTTTATTTTTTACTTTATTTTAGGTGGCGTTCGGCGGGGACAGGTAATGTATGAACTAATTTCTTTTAGGTAACCACTGGCCACCAATGACATGTATCTAACATTTATTGGGGACACAGTAGTGCAATTTAAATAGCAGGATCAGGCTGATGGGAACTACTGCTCCCATCAAGCTGATCCTGCTGGCACGAGTGGACGGGGGACAGACATAGGCCGATGGGAGTAGTAGTGTCACATCGGCCTATGTCTGCCTGCACGCACACACCCGCACACATCGCACAGACACCGCACACACCCGCACACATCGCACAGACACCGCACACATCGCACAGACACCGCACAGACATCGCACAGACACCGCGCACACCCGCACACATCGCACAGACACCCACACACACCAATCATGACGGGTCTGGGAGGTGTGGCTGACCTGTGCGGCCGTGGGAAAGTTCATGTGAGCTCATGCAGTCAAGCATGAACTCACATGAACCCTCTGAGGGCAACGCGGCGACTTCAAATGAACAGCTGATCGGCATCAGCTGATACCTCAGCTGTTCATTTGAAATATCCGGCGGGAAAGCGCAGCACAGAACGGGAAAGCCGGCGGTGAAGTCTTTTCACTGCCGGCTTCCCCGCCCGGGTCCTTCGCTCCCCGCTCCTTGGTGCTGTGCTCCCCGCCCGGTCCTAACTTACGATCGGGATGGGAGGTGGCGAGGGGAGCGGAGGATCGGGGTGGGAGGCTGCGGGGAAGCAGTATGGGACTGTGTGAATGTTTAAAAGCCGGCGGCTTTTTACCGCCCGCCGGCTTTTAAACAATCAGGAGAATTCTCTCACGCTGGGATGGCGTTCTGATGACAGGCTGGATCTCAGCTGAGCGCTGCCATCCAGCTTGTCATCCTTCAGAGACACTGCAGAGCACAGGCATTATGGGAACTTCCGATTCCGGTATTCGATATTGTAAAAGTATCGGAATTAAGTATCGGAATTCCGATACCGCGAATATCGGCCGATACCCGATATTTCAGTATCGGAATGCTCAACACTAGTTGTGAGACATAACCGGGAGTGACCTATGAAGCATGGTTCTCAAAACGACGCTCCATAGCTTGCTGTACAGAATCGTTAGATGTCGTGGGAACCCCAATGGGTTACGTCGCAGGTGCAGAGATTGTAATTTAAAAATAAATTGGCGAATGAGCGAGAGTTTCTTCCTTTTATTTATTTAACTTTCCTTTTATGTCTTTCAGGTTCCCATTTTTGGACTTCTTCTGATTGGCTGGATTACGTTGGATCTTCATGTTTTTTTTTTGCTTTTTAATAAATAGGTGAACGAGGTGTGGGGGAGTGTTCTTTAAAATAAACTATGTTTTCCTGTGTGTGTGTTTTTTTTTATTTTTTATTACTGGGTTAGTAATGGGGGTGTCTGATAGACACCACTCCATTACTAACCCTTGGTTTTGATGCCAGCTGACATTACAAGGCTTAAAATGACAAATCCCGTCACTCATGTGGTTGATTAAAAGTTCTTTTTAATGGAGGTCCACATACAAAACATTTCAGCCCATCCCAGACTTTTGTCAATCATTACATTACAAAGCTGACATCAACCTGATAAAACTACTACCCCAATTGCCACTGCACCATCGCAATCAGGAAAAGCCAGCAAAGAGCCTGAGTTGGCGCATCTCATCGATGCACCAATTCTGGGGTAACTGCAGGCTTTTATTTTTAGGCTAGGAAAGGGCCAATATCTATGGACCTTCCTATCTTGTTAATACAAGAGCACACCTCTGTTCTTTACATAGGCTGGTTATAAAAAGTAGGGGGGAACATACATCATTTTTTTTTATTTATTTATGATATGCATGTGTTTTTGGGTGCATTTGCGCTGTGAAAACACACGTTACAAAGTGTGTTCTTTTTTTACTGCAGTGCTGTTGGAAAGTTCTCACCGCACATGCGTTAATGTCAGTGAGGTGAACAGAGTTCATTGGATAAGGACTCCGATGACCTTTCTGCCAGCACGGGAGACACTGAGGTGCGCAAGCTTGCACAGCTAATTGTCTCTGCAGGATGGCAGACTGTATAGTCGTATCTTGTGACAATACAGCCTGCCATCTTGATGTAGCAGACCTAGACCTGTCGCGCAACAAATGGATGATTTTATTCACGTCAGGGACAGGTGAGGATGATGATGCTTTATTATTTTATTTCAATTGACATCGGCTTCAATGGAATGGGTGTTATGTTATTAGTTAAATTTAGATTTATTAAAGGAGTCTATGTGTTTCTTTCAAATAAATTAATTGATTCTAGGTATTTAAAAATTGAGCGGCACTCGCAAGGTCCGAGAGCCGTGTGATTTTATTTTTCTCGCACCCATTGACTTGCGATTTTTTTTCTAAGTCCGATTTCAGCTGTGAAAAAAATCACAGATGAGCTGTAACTCATAAATTAATATTGGTCAAAGTAGAATCCAATTTTTTATCGGATTGCACTCGTTCGTTTTCCTTGAAAATGAATGTGAGATAAAACATTTCCCTGCCTGTTTTTAAAAAATGTTTTACCTCAAAGAAAGAATTTTTTGTGATCCAGTCCTGTAATGTCTGTAGACTCTTTTGCGTCTCCCCCTTCCCAGGAGCTGTGGAATTATCTGTCCATGTCCCTGTACCGTCAGACAAAGCCATTACACAGTACACAGCAGGGGCCCATTTATAAGATTAAATAAAATGTTCCTGTGCTGAGATAAACACATCCAATTGTGGAATTTATTATTATCAAGATCTATTGATTAAAATGAACTTTGCGGGTAAACCCCTTTAACTTTTTTACTTTGGCTGTGTTCACACATGTTGTGTTTTTCAGCTTCAGAAAACTGCATCAAAACACAATCTCTGGCAGGAAATCAGCTGTGTCAAAAACGTTTTGCTGCGTTTTTTGAGTTTTTTCAGCGATTTTTTTCACTGTCCTGTCTCTATTTATGCATGTACATAAAGTTCTGTTAAAAAAGAACCCCATTCTATTTCACCATCAAAAACGCTGCTGCAAATTTTAGTGCATTTTTTCAGCGTTTTTTTCACCACTGTATAAGGATGCGATTTTCCTCCAAACTATCAGTAATTAATGGGGGAACTCTCCTACACCTCTATTGAGGTCCGATATTAACTATTAACATCAAACTTGACTATTAATAATTAATTTCCACTAACGTTATCTGAGCCCTATACTATATACCAACTGAGACAAAACCGTGTGCTAATAAAAGGTATTTATTACACAAAAGTCTACAGTTAATATACTACTAGGTATCACACTAACACAGTACACAAAACGGATTCACAATTTCCAATTACCTAATATATTTTCCACCCACGTTTGCTAATCACTCATGCAATATCGGCCCACCCAACTATACCAACTTTGCCTATATATATCTATCAATATCTAGGAGGGTTAGTACAGGGTATGTAGGGCTAGTAAGTAAAGAAGTTACAGGGGAAGAGAGATACTCAGCCATGTGTTGTTATGTCCATCTTCAAGAGTCTAAGGGGCCCTAGCACATGTGGATTCTGGGGTTTTAAGTCCAGCCAGTGTCCAGCTTCATGTCACAGGAAATGATGTATTATTCCCCGCCCACTGGCTAAGATCTTTGTTCATGTCCAACCATACTCGCAAAACCTGTTTTAGCACATGGCTGGACATTCTATTGAAACCTCCCCCAGCAGCAAACAGACTGAAACACATGGGGAGATGTGGGGCCAATATATACATGTATACTTATCTGCAAGCATGGCTAGCATGTATATACATGTACAACCTGGGACACTTCCCTTTACAACCACCCATTATTTCCCATGGGTGAAAAAACACTGACAAAAATGCTGAAAGAAGTGACATGCTCTATTTTCCAAAAACCCAACCAAGGCACAAAATACACAACAACAAAAAAGCATGATGTGTGAACAGACAATTCTGGTTTCTCATAGACTTTGCTGGTACTGCAAAACACAGCTGAAAATTTGCATAAAAATCTGCAGCAAAAAATGCTAAAAAAAACACAACATGCGTGAACATAGCTTTTAAGTGAAGTTTAACTTGAACTTATTATATGTTGTCAAAATTACTCACAAAACGTCGCTTTCAAAAGCCACAAAAGACGACGGAGGGGTTTCCTCATTTCTTGTGAATTTCTTTCTGTAGAAACATACAAATCAAGGTCTGTGTTAAGAGTCAAAGTGAAAAGAAAAATACTATTTTAAATGATAAAACCATCAAGGTAGAGGGAGTTGTACTTGCAAATGTGGAGTGAAGAAATGTTCATTGTTCTCATGGGTCTTAATTCACCAACAACGACTTGGATATTGCATTTTACCTAACCAGGTGGGTGTCAGAAAGGGCAGATAGACACCTACACCATCACAAGACCCTACAATTACCATGAAAGGCAGCACCCACCACTTCCTCACTGATACCTCTCCTAGATAAGAGCGGTCTATGCGGTATGCAATGTATCGTCCTTCAGGGAGCGCTTCTTCCCAGACCATTTCAAGGTCTCCAGCATATCCAACTCCTTTTAAGTACCAGCCTACTGCTCCAATCATGCATTCCCCGTCACCTCTTTTGCCATACTTACGGATGCAAAGTCTGCTTCCAATATCACGGGCTGGAGTAACTTGTAAGTTTCGTAATAGTGAGATCACAGATGTCTATGCAAGCACCGTGTAACGCATGTTACACAAGTCTTGAATGGTGGCTCAAAAAAAGATGAAGAAGCATCAACTTCAATATCATCATAAGAAGCGTCGACACAAGTTTGCAAAAAGGTATGAAAAGTGAACTGTAGAAGATAGGAAACGGGTGGTTTGGAGCTATGGGACAAAAGTCAATAGACTAGGCTATGATGGGTGCAAATGGGTCTGGAAGAAACAAAGGAAAATGGGGCTAACGGATGGAGAAATTGAAGGAACTGTCAAGTTCGGTGAAGGAAGCCTGATGATATGGGGTTGTTTCACAGCTAAAGGCGTTGGATACTTTACCAGAATCAATGGTGGTCTCAATGCTGAGCTATATGTGAGTATCCTACAAGACGAATTACTTTGTACACTCGAGTACCATCGGTATGAAAAGGACAACATAGTGTTCCAGCAGGACAACGACCCAAAGCATACGTTGAGATTGGCAAATAAATGGTTCAATGACAATGAAGTCAAAGTGCTGGATTGGCCCCCACAGACCTCAGACCTTAATCCAATTTAACACTTGTGGGTAGAATGGAATAAAAAACTATATACATATCCAAGCGAGTCAAAGAGCATGCACCAACTGGGAACATGTAAAAGAGAACCGGAATTAGATGTCGGTCAAGACATGTTTGAATCTGATCGAGAGCATGCCCAGAAGGATTCAGGCAGTGTTGAAAGCCAAAGGTGGATTTACAAAATACTAATAAAATAATAAAAAATTGTATTTAGATTTTTAGGAGCAAAACAGTAACAGTGCAGTGACATGACAAGAATCTGCATAATTAATCATATGCTAAATAGTTGCAACTCAAGTTTATATATGAGATAGACAAGATGATTGTCTATAAAATGAGGGTAGTGTCACAATAAAAGAAGTAGTGGATGGTGAGATATGGAGCCTGAAAGTCAAAAGTTCAAAACATTGATACTCTTTTGCTCTTCACTGTATTCATGTGCAGTTGGTGGTTCTGGCGATGTATTCAATTAATAATGATGGTTCCAGTGCTATATTCAATTACCGATTATGGTTCTAATAATGAATTAGTGTATTAATGGTTGTTTTGGTGCTGTATCTAAGTACTGATGATGATGCTGGTGCCATTCATGTACTGATGGAATGTTCTGGTGATGTATTCATTTAATGATCATGGATCTGGTGCGGTCTTCCCTCATTAAAAACAAATTAAACAATTAAAAAAAATTTGGTATGTCCACATCCTTAAAAGTCTGATCTATCAAAATATAAAAAGAACTAACATATGCAGTAAAGAGAAAAAAAAATAGCAGAACTACTTTTTTGTGTCACCACACCTCTTACAGCAAAAAGCCATCCAAATGTATGCACCCTGAATTGATAGCAATAAATATTTCAACTTACTATGCAAAAAACAGCCCTCACATAGCTTCATAGATATATTTTTATTGTTCTAACAGGTCCTAAAAAAAGCATCACAAGCTAAATGTTGTTTTTTTTTTTACAAAAATAAGAATCTCTGAAAGTTAGGGATTACTGTAATCACAAAGACCTGGAGAATCATGTTCACACGTCACTTTTACCACATAAAGAATATCTTAAAAGCAAAACCTAAAAAACAATGATGGGATTGTGTTTATTCACTGCAGGTATACCATGAACTGCTGGGAGGGGTGCCACTTGAATTTTCGCCTTGGGCACCAAAAAAAAAGCTAGAATCAGGCCTGTCCCCACAGACGTTAGGAAGCTAACCGATTCAAGCCAAAATCACCGGGTTTAGCCAACTTCTATCTCATGAGTCTGAGGGCATTTAGAATTAAATAACTTTTTGATCGCTGGGCATCAAAACAGCTCAGACCCCAAGTGATAAAGTCACAATATGATGCTGTTTTTCAGTTACAGTATGGTGGTTCTAAAATCATGTTATAAAAGTATAATTTAGTAACTATATGGCAGTATTAGTTACGGTATTAACCACACATGGTATAGAGAGATTCAGTAATGCTATGGTGGTATGTGGTGGTACTGTTCAATCAATACAATCAATATAGTTGAGGATTTCTATCCTTTAACCCTTTCACGACCTTGGGATTTTCCGTTTTTCGCTCCCCTTTTTCCCAGAGGCATAACTTTTTTATTTTTTAATATGTCCCTGTGATGGTTTATTTTTTCTGGGACGAATTGTAATTTTGAACGACATCATTGGTTTTACAATGTCGTGTACTGGAGAAAAAGGAAAAAATTCAAAAGTGCGTCAAAATTGCAAAAAAAGTATAATTCTACACTTGTTTCTTGGTTGTTGTTATTTTACCATGATCACTAAATGCTAAAACTGACCTGCAATTATGATTCTCCAGGTCATTATGAGTTTGTAGATACCAAACATGAATAGGTTATTTTTTTTAAAGTGGTGAAATAAATTCCAAAGTTTGTAAAAAAAATTATAATGGCGCCATATTCCGAGACCCGTAGCGTCTCCCTTTTTCAGGATCTGGGGCTGGGTGAGGGCTTATTTTTCGCACGCTGAGCTGAAGGTTTTATTGATAATATTTTTAGGTAGATATGTTTTAATCGCCGGTGATTGCGTTTTATTGCGATGTTGCAGCGACCAAAAAAACTTAATTCTGGTGTTTTGATTTTTTTTCTCGTTACACAGTTTACCATTTGGATTAATTCTTTTTATATCTTGATAGATCGGGCGATTCAGAATGCAGCAATATATGTATATTTTTGTTTTATTATTCATTTATTTTGAATGGGGCAAAAGGGGGGTGATTTGAACGTTTATATTTAAAAAAAAAATAATTTTTTTTTTTTACTTTTTTCTGGCCTTAATAGTTTCCTTAGAAGACTTGAAGGTGCCTTCATCCGATCACTTGTGCTACACATGGTTAAAATGATCATCTGCTATGAGCGATGGCCAACGGGTAACGCTCATGGCAAATCGGCACATGATCCTGCTAAAAAACAGATTGCAGTAAAAAAGAAAACTATTTAAGACATTCCCGTCCTTATTTGAATGAACTAATTTTGCATTGTATCTTTTCATTTTTTATCACCCCTAACAAATCCAAAAACAGGTATAACTACCAGACATGTGAACATAGCCTTACAATACAATGTAACGAATGATAGTCGTATTTAGTGCTTACGTTGGCTGCACCTCCTCCTCACTGTCGTCCTCAATAATCGGACGCTTTCTGCCTCTTATTCTGGACGTCCTTCCTAAAATATATAACAAAACTGATTATGATTCTCATTCACCTCCAGATTTACACATCATCAGAGAAGCAGTCTCCACCTCTCACCATGGAAGAAGCAGAACCTATTACACACTGTAGGGATAAAATTATTGGGACACATACACATTACTCCTGGAGGAAATTTTATGACATTGCTTTTTAAATCCAGGGTCATTAACATGGAGTTGATCTCCCTTTGCAGCTAATAAAGCTTCCACTCTAAAAAAAAAAATTGGGGATATTTCTGTGCAATTTGTTGTCTATTCTTCCAGAAGAGCAGTTATCAGGTCAGACACTGATGTTGGACAAGGGGACCTGGCTTGTAATCTCTGGTTAATCCAAAAGGTATCTATCTGAGGGAGTTGAGGTTAGGTCTCTTGAAGGGTCAGTCATGTTCTTCCACACCAAACTCACCCAGCCATGTCTTATTTGAACTTTCATGAACTGACTTGTGACAACATATGACAGCAAGATGCTGAATTCAGGGAGCTCTTTAGAACGAGCCATTTTATCACAACTGTTCGCACAGGCAGACTACATGCTTAGATGCTGGATTTTATACCCATGGCAATGGAACCAAAAGAGAAAACCTTAATTCAATGATTAAGAGGTGACTTTTCATACTTGTTCACACAGTGTGTAAAGCTTCCTTCACATGTACATGTTTTCAGCACGTGTGGCATTCGCTTTCACATGCACTGAAGACACGTATGCACACATACCTATCATAATCTATGGAGATCCACATGGATTACAAGGGCCAATACACATTTCTGGCTCCGTGTGAAACATCCTTGTGACAACCGTGTGCTGTACATGTTTAACATTGCAAAGTATAGGAGAAGCTTTGGAATTGATATTTAAGTCATGGTGGAAAAAAAATGAATTGCACACGGATGGAACACTGATGGCACACGGACGGCACACTGATCCAAAATGCTTATGACACCGGTACCATTTTTCCAGTACCGGTATTATATGGACATGTGAAGGGTGGTTTAGTCAAAGGAATCTGTTAAACATGTCGTCGGTCGGGTAACAAACCCTGAGCTGGAGGTTTTCAGGAGGCAGACACAGAGCTTTTCCCCAGGATATTGTAACTTACTTTTTCCTCTCCTTGTAACAAGAATCATAACCTTTCTAATATTTCGACATAGCCGCAAGAGGGCTTGTTTTTTGCAGAACACCACTTATTCTATGAAATAAGTGGAAACGGTGAGGAAAAAAACTGTAATTCCACATTTTCTTTTTCAAGGTTTTGTACTAGCGCCACTTAGGGTATGTGCACACGATGCAGAAATGCTCAGGATTTTTTCCTGAGCGTTTCTGCATCTCTCTGGCAGGAAAAAACGCATGCGGATTGTACATGCGGATTGTACATGCGGTTTCCTGCCAGGGACATGCGGATGTGAAGCTTTCTTCACTTGCATTTCCGCATGCGGGTTGACAAGCGCTTCCCAAGCGATTTTAGCATCACTTGGAAAGTGCTTGTCAACTTCACACTATATAAATCCATGCAAACG
Source organism: Phyllobates terribilis (assembly GCF_046119375.1). Classification (NCBI taxonomy): domain Eukaryota; kingdom Metazoa; phylum Chordata; class Amphibia; order Anura; family Dendrobatidae; genus Phyllobates; species Phyllobates terribilis. Next base: position 220,648 of record NW_027362978.1, on the reverse strand, counting down.
GCATGGATTTATATAGTATGTGAATGTCAAAAAATAAAAAATAAATATATACTTTACCCTCTGATGGCCCCCGGTGTCCTGCTTCATCGGTCCCGGCTGCCGGCAGTGAAGACTGTAGGACCTTCCGACGTCAGCGTCACGTGACCCGTCACATGACTCTGACATCAGCGAAGGTCCTTCATTCAACCGCAAAGTGCCCGGGAAGCCTGGAGGACGCTGCGCGGGCCGTCAGAAGGTGAGAATATATGTTTTTTTATTTTATTCTTTTTTTTTTAATGGTACCTGGGTCTGGATGAGAGTCCTCTCCTCCACACCCGGGTACCATCCGCACATTAGACCGCATGAAAAGCGCATCAACATATACAGTGATGCGGATTTCATGCAGTCTAATGCAAGTTAATGGCGGCAAAAGAGCAGCGTTTCCCCAAAATTAATTGAAATGCTGCGGATTTTTGACCGCAGCGTTTACGCTGCGGAAAAATCCGCATCATGGGCACAGTACATGCGGATTTCAATTGGGGAACATTGCTGCCCTTCTACCATGCGTTTTTCATGCTTTTCCGCGGCGTTTACGCAACTGCAAAAACGCCGCGGAAACGCACGAAAAACGCATCGTGTGAACTCAGCCTTACTTTGTGCTAATCTAGTGGTGATCTGTTACCTTTGCTCTATGGGTCAGTATGGTTACGGGAAACCAAATCTATATATTTCTATTCATGATTTACTAATTAAAAATAAAATAAAACATTTACAAAAACTATTTGGCTTTTGTCACCATATTCTGAGAGCCATATATATATTTTTTTAAAGTGGTCATCCGGCAGTCAAGGTAACCCTTCGTCAATCTGCATTCATACTGCACGGTGGCCCCATGTTCATTAGAACTGATGGCCATTATGTTAAAGTCTGTTACATGTCACCATCACACTTGACAGCGGTATTAACCCCATAAAGCCCAATGACGGACACTGCACGGCATGAGCAGGTGTAAGTTAATGCTCCTTGCCGTGCAGTGTCCGTTATGGCTTTAAACTGTCACAGCGTGTAAACACGCAGTGACAGATACGTGTGGACAGCTATCTGTGACAGCTGAGCAGCACAAGAAGGGGTGCAGGGAGCCATATGGTCGGTCCGCACACCTAGATTGCTGCGATCGGTCAGTCAATCTGACTGACCGATCTCAGCATGATCGTGCAGGAGATGCTGAAATATCAGCGTCTCCAGCCCGATCAGTGTCGGAGTTCAGCGCCGCCAGTGGCTGAGCTCCGGCACTAAACAGCTAGTAGCCGTGTCAGCACCACCCCTGGCTGTTAACCCCCTGACAGATCGGTGCCCCTGCGATGTCGTGGGGCCCAATCATTGCCATGGTGACCAGGGGTCGTCATGACGACCCCCTGGTCACCAAGCTACGGAAAGCTGCTGAGACCATGCTCACAGCATGGGCTCAGGAGCGTTCACTAAAGGTATAATGAATGCACTGCAATCTAGTACATTGCAATACATTATACCTGTGATCAAAGAGAAACAAGTGAAAGTCCCATAAAGGGACTAAGTAAAAAAGTAAAAAATAAATGGCAAAAAATGTGTAAAAAAAAAAAAATAATAATAATAATAATAATTAAAAAAAATATTCACTAATAAATACACATTTTTATGTAAAAAAAAATAAAAAAATAAAAAAAAGTACACATATTTGGTATTGCCGAGTCTGGAACAACCCGACCTATAAAAGTGTCACACTATTTAACCCCTTCAGTGAACGCCGCACAAAAAAAACTTAAAAAAACGAGGCTAACGATGCTTTATCATCAAAAAAAAAAGGGGAATAAAACACGATAAAAAAACCAAATCTAAATAAAATTAGTACCGCTGAAAACGTCATCTTGTCCCACAAGAAACAAGCCGCCATACAGCCCCATCAGTGAAAAAATAAAAAAATTATAGCTCTCAGAATAAAGCGATGCAAAAAATATATATATTTTTTGTATAAAAACGCTATTAATGTGGTACCGCTGTAAACGTACAGAGCTGAAGAATAACTCTGCCTTATCAATTTTACCACACGCGGAACGGCATTAAAAAAAAAAAAAACACAATTCCTGAATTGCCAGTTTTTGTTTATTTTCCCTCCCCAAATTTAGAATAGAAAGCAATCAAAAAATGACATGTGACCAAAAATGGTACCAATAAAAACGTCAAATCGTCCCGCAAAAAACAAGCCCTTACATGACTGTCCCAGAGGACGATTCCCTAAAACAAGGCAGATGGCAACACTGGACGCTGTCTGGCCTGTGAGTCGGTATTGTCCGTCTTTTTAGGTGTGCATAAATGCGCGATCGGCCGCAGTTTTGGACACCTCTGAAAAGTAGGACAACGCTGAACAGAGGTAAGATGGAGCCCAGAAGAGTAACTCTGCTGCCTCATTATAATGAATGGATCCACTGGGGGGTGTCACCTGAATCACGTCACCCAGAGATTTCGATGGAAACCCCAAAATAAGTGCTCAGCATAGAGCACAGGATAAATATGATCCAAAATGTTATGTTAAATGTTCCCAATAAAAGCTTCAAATCTATCCACAAAACAAACAAAACACTCAGATCCATAGAATCATACAATTGTAGAGTTGGAAGGGACCTCCTGGGTCATCTGGTCCAACCCCCAGCTCAAAGCAGGATTCACTAAATCATCTCAGACAGATGTCTGTCCAGCCTCTGCTTGAAGACGTCCATTGAAGGAGAACTCACCACCTCTCGTGGCAGCCTGTTCCACTCGATGATCATCCTAACTGTCAAAAAGTTTTTTCTAATATCTAATCTGTGTCTCCTCCCATTCAGTTTCATCCCATTGATTCTAGTCTTTCCTTGTGCAAATGAGAATAAAGATGATCCTTCTACAATGTGACAGCCCTTGACATATTTGTAGACAGCTATTAAGTCTCCTCTCAGTCTTCCTTTTTGCAAGCTAAACATTCCCAAATCCTGCAACCGTTCCTCATAGGACATGGTTTGCAGACCGGGCACCATTCTGGTCGCTCTTCTCTGAACTTGCTCAGTTTGTCGATGTCTTTTTTAAAATGTGGTGCCCAAAACTGGACACAGTATTCCAGATGAGGTCTCACCAAAGAGGAGTAAAGTCCGATAATGACTTCACGTGATCTAGATTGTATGCTTCTGTTAAAACATCCCAGAATTGTATTTGCCTTTTTTTGCTGCTGCATCACACTGTTGACTCATGTTCAGTCTATGATCTATTAGTATAACTAAGTATTTTTCACATGTACTGTTGCTTAGCTCTATTCCTCCCATTTTGTATATGCTTTTTTCATTTTTATTGCCCAGATGTAGTACTTTGCATTTTTCCCTGTTAAAAAACATTCTGTTACTTGCTGCCCACTGCTCCAGTTTATTAAGGTCTTTTTGAATCCTCTCTTTCTCTTCTCTAGTGTTAGCTATCCCTCCTAGCTTTGTGTCATCAGCAAATTTAATCAGTTTACCCTCAATTCCGTCATCTAAATCATTGCTAAAGATGTTGAACAATACAGGTCCCAGGACAGAGCCCTGTGGTACCCCACTTGAGACATTCATCCAGCTGGATGTGAAGCCATTTACGACCACCCGTTGAGTCGATCACTAAGCCAGTTATGAATCCACCTAACAGTTGCCTTGTCCTTTCAATACTGGGTCATTTTTTCAATAAGGATGGTGTGAGATACTTTGTCAAATACTTTGCTGAAGTCAAGATATACTATATCTACAGCATTTCTGTTAGGCGTCGGGTGTTTGCTGGATTTGAAATGGGTTCAGAACCATCAGTGGATTCTGTAGTCTCCCATTCTGGTCCAGCCAGGGCTGATGGTGCTCAGCATCATCATCAGTCCCAACGCCTAGCTGGTGCACGAGATATACAGGTTGTCTGTTTGGTCTTTGTTCCTAGCAACATGAAGGATAGGTTGCGGAGGGAAACAGGGCTGCTAAAGCTTAAGTCCAGGATTCTCTGCACCGAGCATGCCCGTGACATGGTGGACCGTGATTGGTGGTTTGGGAGTCAGCTGATCCGGTGACCTGGCGCCACCTGATTGGTTGCGGGTGACGTCACCAATAGTGCGATGGTGGGCAGGGCTTAATCTTTAAATAGCCCGCCCACAGATATGGCGGCGCGCTCTGATCATTGAGCTGTGATGGTGTTGTGTGGACGCTTGGTCTTTTGGGCTCCACGTGTGCTTTAGTTTCTGGCAGGCAGGTTTAGTGGAAATAGGCAGGCTTAGATGAAATAGGCAGGTAGCTTCATCTGACAGTCTGGCTCCGACAAAGGGGTCACCATACACCCCGAGCAGTCTGCAGACACCCTATTCCCAGCACCGCCTGTAAGCCACGTGGAGAGATTCTCCTCAGTCCGGTAGCACGCAGGCTGGGAGCACGTATTCGCCGACGTGAGTCACACACGCATCCTAGCGTCTGCTGTGTAGTCCCTGTGCAGTTAACAGGGCTACAGATATATTATTTATCGCACATCTCTCGTGCTGTTAACGAAGATAGTGCGAATCCCTATTCCCGTTCCGGTGTGCAGTAACACGGAAGGGATTGTTATTTAAGTTGGTTGTTTTACCTTCTCACCCGGAAGGTGTTTGGCCGCAGTCCACCAGGCTGCATCGCGGACCCCGTGTACGGTTGCTTTCCATTATTTAATAAAAGTTGTTTGCAACCGTCCCCTTAATAATTTCCCTGATCCACCCAGTCAGTGATTCTGTCATAGAAGGAAATTAAGTTAGTCTGACATGACTTGTTAGTTACAAACCCATGCTGACTCTGGTTAATCACTTCATTCTTATCCAGGTACTTACATACATGTTGTTTAATAATTTGTTCAAAGATCTTTCCTGGTATAGAAGTCAGACTCACCGGCCTATAGTTCCCTGGGTCCACTTTCTTCCCCTTTTTGAAGATAGGAACAACATTTGCTCTTCTCCAGTCTTCTGGGACTTCTCCTGTTCTCCAAGAATTTTCAAAGATTATGGAGAGTGGTTCTAAAATTTCTTCTACGATCTCCTTCAGTACTCTGGGGTTTAATTCATCTGGACCTGGAGACTTGAACTCATTTATGTTAGCTAAATATTCCCTCACAATCTTTCTGTTTACAGATAACCTGGATTCTTTAATTCCTTTAATAGGACAGTGAAGATCAGTTGATGTTCCATTTTCTTTCTGAGAGAAAACAGATGCAAAATAGGAATTAAAAAGTTCGGCCTTCTCAACATCCTTTCTTACCATTTCACCATTTTCATCCTGTAAAAATCCTATAGCATCTTTGACTTTTCTTTTACTTTTGACATACCCCCAAAATCCTTTTTTATTGCTTTTGACATCTCTTGCAAGCCTTAATTCATTGTCAGCTTTAGCTGACCTGATACGTGCCCTGCAGGATCTGCAGACTGCATTATAATCTTCTTTAGATATGACTCCTTCTTTCCATTTGATAAACATTTCTTTCTTTCTTTTTAGCATGTGTTTAAGTGCTGTGTTCATCCATCCTGGTTTCCTTAAATGCTTCCCATTCTTCCTACTTTTCGGGATTGTTAACGATTGTGCTTTGAGAATCTCATTTTTTAAAAATTTCCCATCCTTCCTGGACATTTTTGTCCTTAAGGACATCCAGCCATTGGATCCCTCCTATTCTCTTTCTGAGTCTCTTAAAATCTGCCTATCTAAAATCTAACCTTGAAGTTTGAGTCTTCACATGTCTTCCTCCTCTAGTTATCCAAAATTCTATAATAGCATGATCGCTGCCTCCTAGGGTCACAGCCACTTTTATCTCCTCAACCATTTCCTCCCTGTTTATAAGGATTAGATCCAAAGTAGCAGATCCCCTTGTTTTCTCCCCTACCTTTTGGAAGATAAAGTTGTCAGCAAGAGAGGATAAGAATTTGCTTGACCTGTTAGTTTACTTGAGAGAGATTCCCAACAAATGTCTGGATAGTTGAAATCTCCCATGACCACTACGTCATATTTTTTGGAGAACTTGGTCATTTGATACATAAAGAGTTCATCCATATCTTCAGCTTGCCCAGGTGGCCTGTAGTAAATGCCTACAATGGTGTCCTTTCCGTTGTTCTCTCCTTGTATTCTGACCCAAACACTTTCCACAGAACTCGAAGTCTCTGCTTCAATCTCTCTGCAGATATACGCTTTTCTAACATACAATGCAACACCTCCTCCTCGTTTATCAAGTCTGCTTCTTGCAAATAAGTTGTATCCTTTTAGCCTTGCATTCCAATCATGTGTATCGTCCCACCAAGTTTCAGTGATTCCAATGACATCATATTTCTTTTCCTGCGTTAGTAGTTCCAATTCTCCTTGTTTCTTGCCCATGCTTTGTGCATTTGTATAAAAACATTTTAGTTTGTGATTGGTTTCTCTTCCTCCCATATTTTTATTACTTAGATTTTTTTGTCTTTGTTCTTCCTTTCCACTTCCAATAGCAGAGATCTCAATAGTATTTGTCAGCTGTATGGCTTTTTCTGGCCTTTTGCTTTCCTTCCCATATTGTTCTAGATTAAAGCTCTCTTGATGAGTGTAGCAAGGCGACTTCCAAATACATGTTTTCCAGTCTTCGTAAGGGGCATCCCATCTCTAGCAAGTAGTCCATCATATAGGTAATTTATTCCATGATTCAGAAATCCAAATCCTTGTTGACAGCACCATCGAACTAGCCAGTTGTTTACCTTTAGAATCTTATTCCACCTCATTGCTCCATGGCCATCCACTGGGAGGATGGATGAGAAGACCACCTGCGCTCCCAATTCTTTCACTTTCTTGCCTAAGTCTTCAAAGTCACTGCAGATGGTTTCCAGGTCCTTTCTTGCAGGGTCATTTGTTCCCACATGTATTAGCAGGAATGGGTAGTGATCTGTAGGTCTGAAAAGTCTTGGTATCCAGTCAGACACATCTTTAATTTTTGCTCCTGGAAGACAGCACATTTCTCTTGAGGTTATGTCTGGTCTGCAGATAGCGGCCTCTGTTCCTCTCAACAGGGAATCCCCCATGACCACCACTCTCCGTTTTTTCTTCACAACATTTTCTTTCTCTATCCAGGAGGATTCTGAGGGCTTACAAGTTTATTCATTGTGGGCAAAGTCTTATCTTGCTGTATTTCTTCATGGTTCTCCTGTGTGAGAGCCTGGTACTGGTTCCTGAGCAGTATGGGTGCTGACTGCCTCTCGATACTCCTGCTTCTCTGGGTCACATGCTTCCATTCCTCTGTTTCATCAGGTGCAGTTCGAATTTCTTCTCTTCCTGTATCATGAAGAGATAATTCTCCTCTGTCTTAAGAACTCTTCACCTTCCTTAATGATTTTCAAGGTAGTTAACCTCTCTTCTAGATTTTGCAACTTTTCCTCCAACAGGGACACAAGCTTGCATTTCTGGCATGTGAAGTTTGGCTTTTCCCTGGCAAGTATGTGAACATGTATCAGGATATGCAGCTCACCAAATGGCTCCTGGACTCTTCCATGTTCTTATTGTTAATGTGTTATGAAAACAGTGAAAAACGCTCCAAAATTCGGTTTACCGATATCCTCCTTTCAGCTCCAACGGCCAAAATCCAGTGTTCTTTGAGCTCGCGGAGACTCTTCACTTATCCCAAAATGCAGTGGGAATATGCAAATTATCTCCTCAGGACTCCTCCCCTGGTTTCATCTGTCAATGTAAATATAGGGTGCTTCCACGTTACTGATAGCACAAGGGCACTGGAAAAGTGAAATAACTCCTCGCCCCCAAAAGAAATATAGCAAATTCTGTGCTCCGAAATTTTAATGCTAGCCCCCCTTTCCCACCCCACCCCCGCCCTCCAGAGTTCCAGTGTGTGCCTACATCAGATTTACCATCCACATGTTTGTCAGGGGTATAACTTACAAAATGGGGTCACTTGAGTGCGGGTATTCTGCTCTTTTAGCATTTAGGGTCTCTGTATATGGAGTCCGCAAACTATTCTAGGAAAACCTATACTCCAGCAGTCAAAAAGCGCTCCGTCCTTCCCGAGTGTCACCGTGTGGCTAAGCAGTACTGTACAGCCACATATGAGGTATTGCCACATTCAGCAGAAATTGTGGGCCACATTTTAGGGGCCAGTTTTATCCATTAACCCCATTTAAAATGTAAAATCTGGGGCTAAAACAAAATATTTGAGATAAAAATGTAATTATTTTTTCTTCACTGCCCAATGGTATAAAATTCTGTGACACACCCATGGTGTTAATATGATCATTGCACACCTAGAAGAGTTCACTGAGAGGTGTACTTTGTAAAATGGGGTCCTCAGGCTGTTATGGCACCTTAGGGGTTCTCCCAGTGTATGATGGCACCTGATGCAGATCACGTAAGAGAGGGAGCCCTCTCCCTCCTCAAGCCTTCTAAATGCTGTTATTTCTATGGATAACGACATTTAAGGGGTTAAAAAGCTGGGAATGGTGAGGGCAATGCTCCTGACAGTGACAGCCGAGGCTCTGCTATCACTTAAGCCAAGCTCCTGACGATGATGGTGAGGGCACAGCCCCTGAGCCCCGCGCAATCGTCATGATGTTACTGTATGTCAGTGGTCGGGAATCCCTTCCCGATCAGGACGTATAGGTATGTCAAAGGTCATGAAGGAGTTACAATTTTAGCAGCAATTTTTCATATTTCCAAGGAAATTTAAAATAAACTGCATTTTTATGGACCTATTCACTTTTGAAGTGACTTTGAAGGGCCTTTTATTGTAACCCCCTAAAAATCACCCCAATTTAAAGAATGGAGGTTTCAAAGCATACAAGAAGTTTGCTATTCCTTGAGGTGCTTTGCATTAATGAAAATAGAAGAAAAAAAATTAATAATTCCATTTAGCCAAATTCCATTCAGCTAAAATGTTACTTCAGCCCTAATTTTTAGACTGCACAATTTATTACGCAATTTCTCCTGAATGCAGCATTACTCCTTGTATAGCAGACCCTAATATTGTATAGCTACTGTACGGTTTGGTACTCACTCGGCTGCGGCTGAGGTAGGCACAGGAAGCATTTTCATTGAAATCCAGGCTAGTTTATTCAGACAGCATAAACTGCTCAGGTAGCAAAACAAAAACACCCTTTTCCGGCACAAAGTGGAAATACAAAGTAAAATGTCCATACAATGTTGCGGGTTCGCCCGCTCAGGTCAGTTTCCAATCCTTAGGTCTTTAGCACAGACCAGCATCCTGGAGATCCACACATCTAAAGACACAGAATGACACAATTGGTCTCCATTTTATTTACCAAACCACGCCCCTGGGTTGGGGAGATGTGAGCAGCCATTCCCACCCATCTCTTATGACTGCTCGTAAAAGCGGCCCTCATACGACCTATTAACCCTTTCAGTACTATATGTGCTGGAGCATGCTTTTCTGGGTTTACATCACCGAAGCTAACAACCTCGAGGACCTGTCCGGTGGCCATCTTACATACCCTCCTCTGCCCAAAGCTGGCGGGCTTGGCTATCAATAAGCAAAAAAGCTCAAAATTCGAAAATCACGATACACATGAAGATTAGAAGAAGAATAATCAGTTCTGAGAAGGAAATGCATTAAGCATAACACTGTGTGTGTGTGTATGTATGTATGCATGCATATGTATGTATATATGTATATATATACATACATACATACACTACCTAGTCAGGATGCATGTTTAAAAAGGACTGTATAGATCAATCGGTAACTAAAACACAGAAAACCAATGATATAGAAACAAAAAGAAGACCAGAGTATGCTAAAATATAACAAATTTTAATGGATCAAGCTAAAATACGAATAGGGGTGGGAACAAAGCAACCAGGAGAAAGCGCTGAACAACATGTGTTTCCCACATGCAAATGTACAGTACAAATCAATGGAATATATACCATTGCCACTAGAATACATATATATACATACAGTGGGAATGGAAAGTATTCAGACCCCTTTAAATTTTTCACTCTTTGTTTCATTGCAGCCATTTGATAAATTCTAAAAAGTTCATTTTTTTCTCATTAAAGTGCACTCTGCATTCCATCTTGACTGGAAAAAAAACAGAAATCTAGAAATTTTTGCAAATTTATTAAAAAAGAAAAACTGAAATATCACATGGTCATAAATATTCAGCCCCCTTGCTCAGTATTGAGTAGAAGCACCCTTTTAAACTAGTACAGCCATGAGTCTTCTTGGGTATGAAGCAACAAGTTTTTCACACCTGGATTTGAGGATCCTCTGCCATTCTTCCTTGCAGTTCCTGTCCAGTTCCGACAGGTTGGATGGTGAACGTTGGTGGACAGCCATTTTCAGGTCTCTCCAGAGATGCTCAATTAGGTTTAGGTCAGGGCTCTGGCTGGACCAGTCAAGAATGGTCACAGAGTTGTTGTGAAGCCACTCCTTTGTCATTATAGCTGTGTGCTTAGGGTCATTGTCTTGTTCGAAGGTGAACCTTCGGCCAAGTCTGAGGTCCAGAGCACTCTGGAAGAGGTTTTCACCCAGGATATCTCTGTACTTGGCCGCATTCATTTTTCCTTCAATTGCAACCAGTCGTCATGTCCCTGCAGCTGAAAAACACCCCCATAGCATGATGCTGCCACCACCATGTTTCACTGTTGGGATTGTATTGGGTAGGTGATGAGCAGTGCCTGGTTTTCTCCACACATACCGCTTAGAATTATCATCAAAAAGATCTATCTTCATCTCATCAGACCAGAGAATCTTATTTCTCATAGTCTGGGAGTCCTTCATGTGTTTTTGAGCAAACTCTATGCGGACTTTCATTTGTCTTGCACTGAGGAGAGGATTCCGTCGGGCCACTCTGCCATAAAGGCCTGACTGGTGGAGGGCTGCAGTGATAGATGACTTTGTGAAACTTTCTCCCATCTCCCTACTGCATCTCTGGAGCTCAGTCACAGTGATTTTGGGGTTCTTCTTTACCTCTCTCACCATGGCTCTTCTCCCACGATTGCTCTGTTTGACTGGATGGCCAGGTCTAGGAAGACTTCTGGTGGTCCCAAACTTCTTCCATTTAAGAGCCACTGTGCTCTTAGGAACCTTGAGTAATGCAGAAATTATTTTGTAACCTTGGCCAGATCTGTGCCTTGCCACAATTCTGTCTCTGAGCTCCTTGGGCAGTTTCTTTGAGCTCATGGTTTTCATTTGGTCTGACATGCATTGTGAGCTGTGAGGTCTTATACAGACAGGTGTGTGCCTTTTCAAATCAAGTCCTATCAGTTTAATTAAACACAGCTGGACTCCAATGAAGGAGTAGAACCATCTCAAGGAGGATCACAAGGAAATGGAAAGCATTTGACTTAAATATGAGTGTCTGAGCAAAGGGTCTGAATACATATGATAATGTGATATTTCAGTTTTTCTTTTTTAATACATTTGCAAAAATTTCTACATTTGTTTTTTTTTTTCAGTCAAGATGGGGTGCAGAGTGTACTTTAATGAGAAAAAAAAATGAACTTTTTAGAATTTACCAAATGACTGCAATGAAACAAAGAGCGAAAAATTTGAAGGGGTCTGAATACTTTCCATACCCATTATGTATATGTGTGTATGTATGTATATATATATATATATATATATATATATATATATATATATATATATAATACACATATAAATAAAACAATAAGAAACCAGGTGTATATCAATACAGACTATATGTAGTAGATATGGGGAAAACATATGTACTACCTCTATCAGGGTGTAAATAAATATTGTGCAAAAGAACCACAGGATGCAAGAGAGGGGCAATGATGGAAATAGCTCCTGACGTATAAACTATTCCATAATAATAAACCAATATAGGCGGGTATAGAATAGTCTATAAACCTGTGTATGAGTCTGGAGTAGAGGGGGCATACAGTGCAGCGTCTCCACCCCGACACGCTATCAAGCAGTGGACCCTCGACAGAGCGTCAGCATTGCCATGCAGTTTCCCGGGCCTATGCTCTGCATGGAAGCTAAAATCCTGAAGGGCTAGGGACCATCTGGTCACTCCGGCATCGTTCCCCTTCTTGTCCCTCATCCACCTTAGTGGGGCATGGTCTGACACTAGCCTGAACTTCCTGCCTAAGAGGTAGTATCTTGAAGTGTCCAACACCCACTTGATGGCCTTTTCCACTATGGAGTAATTCTTCCCACAGGATGTCACATTCTGACTTAAATACATTATGGGATGCTCTTCCCCGTTCACTTCTTGTGATAGGACAGCACCCAGCCCGACATCTGACATGTCTGTCTGGACCACAAACTTATTTGAGAAATCCGGTGCCACCATAACTGTCTGTTTACACAGAGCTACCTTCAGTTCCGCGAAGGCAGTCTCAGCTTCTGGAGATTACTTAGCTATAACCGACTTTGTCCCTGTAAGGAGGTCTGTCAAAGGGGCCGCTATCATGACGAAATTAGGGATGAACCGGCGGTAATAGCCCACGATGCCTAGGAACGCTTTGACCTGTTTCCCTGAGAGGGGTAGTGGCCAACTCTTCTTGATCACGTCGACTTTATTTGCGGCTTTATTTCACCTCTCCCTACGACATAACCCAAGTATTTGGTTTCTTCAATGCCCATGGCACATTTCTTCAGGTTTATAGAAAACCCTGCCTTCTTTAAAGAATCAAGTATCGCCTGGACTTTGCTCAGATGGCTTCCCCAATCCTGGCTATAGATCACGATGTCATCCAAGTAGGCTGCTGCATACTTCTTGTGGGGAGCTAGAATCAAGTCCATGGTCCTCTGGAAGGTAGCCAGGGCTTCTTGCAACCCAAACGACATCCTTGTGTACTAGAATCAACCATCTGGCGTTGAGAAGACCGTCTACTCCTTGGCATCTTGGGACATGGGTATTTGCCAATTCCTTTAGCGAGGTCAAGGGTGATAATATACCTGGCTGGCCCCAACCTTTCAAACAGTGCATCTACACTGGGCATTGGGTAGGTGTCAAACTTCAAGACTTTGTTGAGTTTCCTATAGTCATTGCAAAACTGCCATTCTCTATCTGGCTTTGGCACTAAGACTATGGGACTGGACCAGCCACTCCTGGACTCCTCAATGACTCCCATGCTCAGCATCCGCTTCACCTCTTTTGCAATCACCTCTCGGTGGGCTTTGGGAATCCTATACGGCTTCATATTTACTTAGACATGATGACCCGGAAGAAACTCATGCTCTATGATCCGAATACACCCTGGTAGTTCTGAGAACAGGTCTCAGTTCCGCTGTAGCAACTCTCGGCACTGTGGCTTCTGGGCATGTGACAGCGACTCTGCCAGCTTGACTTCCTCCACGTGGGCTTTGGTCTTCGCCACCAAACAGGAGCTTCCACAAACTCCCTATGTCGCCATGGCTTGATCAGGTTGACGTGGTACACCTGGTAGGGCTTCCTTTTCCCTGGTTAGTGGACTCTATAGTTGACATTGCCAAGCTTTTCAAGAACTTCATAGGGGCCCTGCCACTTGGTCAGGAATTTGCTCTCCACCGTAGGCACTAGTACCCAATTTCCAAGGTGGAAGTGTCTCACCCTCGCCGATCTTTAGTACACACTTGACTGTGCCTCTTGTGCTTTGAGGAGGTGTTCTTTCACAATAGGCATCGCCTCAGCAATCCTCTCTTGCATCTGGGCCACATGTTCGATTACATTCCTGTAGGGTGTAGACCCCGCCTCCCAAGTCTCCTTTGCTACATCCAGGAGTCCAAGGGGCTGTCAGCTATATAACAGCTCAAATGGGGAGAAGCCAGTAGAGGCCTGTGGGACTTCTCTAATAGAAAACAGAAGGTACGGCAGTAGACAGTCCCAGCCCCGGCCGTCTTTCTCTACGACCTTCTTCAACATGGCCTTCAAGGTTTTATTAAACCTCTTCACTAAGCCGTCTGTCTGGGGGTGGTAGACTGAGGTCCTGAGTTGTGTGATTTGCAGGATTTTTCACAACTCCCTCATCCCCCTTGACATAAATGGGGTCCCTTGGTCCGTTAGGATCTCCTTAGGCAACCCCATTCTAGAAAAGATGTGGACTAGCTCCTGGACTATGCACTTGGCAGAGGAGTTTTGTGGTGGTACAGCCTCCGGGTAACAGGTAGCGTTGTCCAGTACCACCAAGATATACTGATGTGCTCTGGCGGACTTGACCAGGGGTCCCACTAGATCCATGGTGATGCGGACCTCAATGACAGGTAGTGGCACTAAAGGGCTACGGAAGTGAGCCACAGGGGAGGTCAACTGATAGGTGTGACAGGACCTACAGTAATTCACAATCTCTCGGTGACAACTGGGCCAGTAGACCCTCTGGAAGACTCTTTCCTGGGCTTTTTCTACCTCCAGATGACCACCTAAGACATGTGCATTGGCCATATCTAACACCCTGCGTCTGTACGGCCCTGGCACTAGTAACTGATCGATTACCTCTCTTCTGAGCTTCGTGACCTGACATAGTAACTCCCCAATTCCAGCAAAGTACGGATATCAGGTATCAGCCATAGACTCTTGAGCAACACCATTCAGAACAGTGACATTATTAAACACACCTTTTAGAGTTCAGTCCCTGAGCTGGGCGATTCCAAAGTTTCCCCACCTCCAGCTCAGGGATGCTGCTTCATCCTCACCCCCAACAAGCACATGAAAGGGAAAACTGTCGGTTGCGGCCTGCGACGAGGTTTCTTTAGGAGCGACCTGGTTGTGGTCTGGACAACCCGGCTTCCTCCCTTTCTCCCACAAGTCCCAAAACAAGGCAAAGTCCTGCCCTATTATAACAGGGTGCAACAGGTCCTTGACTACGCCCACCACCAGGACCACAGGGTAGTCCTTAGCGTCTCGATGGATACAGCAGATGTCCACTTTTTTCTGCAGAATCAGACGATGAGGAATTATGACCCTCACTAGGGTTACCAAACTCCCAGAATCGAACAGACCAGTCATTTGCGCTCCATTCACTGACACGGGGCATGCCTGCGGTCCCACGCCTCGTGGAGGGACAGCACTGCAGGCAGGATATGCAAAGTAGCGCCGTCCTGTGCTGCAGTCTACTGGCTCGTTGGTCATAGGGCAACAGGCCACTATTAGACCCGGGGTGTGACATCGCCAACAAATTAAGTTATTGGATGGGGCCTTTGGTAGCAACTCAGACCCCTCCTGAACTCTAGGATGCCCCCCAGATGTGGTTCTAGTTCCCCTCTTTTGGGTGTCCATCCCCCATGTTGGGAACCACAGTATGGAGATGCTGCCACCCCTTACTTCCCCAAAGCACTCTCGACCGCCTGGTAGCTTTCTACCAACCTCACAAGGTCATTGGCATTATGGGGATCTCCCTGGGCAACCCAGGATGGCACCAGCCTTGGAAGGGAGTGTATGAACCTGTCAATCACAATCCTCGCCACTATCTGTGCTGGAGAGGAAGATTCCGGTTGCAACCACTTTTGGACCAAGTGTAGGAGGTAAAACATTTGGGACCGGGAAGGTTTGTCACTGCAATAGGCCCAGTGGTACACCCGCATCATGTCAGTCAGAGTCACTCCTAAGCACGCCAAAATCTCAGTCTTCAACTTGGTGTACTCTTTTGCATCTTGCAAGGCCAAGTTATAATAGGCCTTCTGCTGTTTCCCTGTTAAATATGGTGCCAGAACCTCCGCCCACTGCTCTGGAGGCAATATCTCTCGCTCCGCCACCCTCTCAAAAATTGTCAGAAATGCCTCGTCCTCATCACCCGGGATCATCTTTTGTAAGGCTCTTCTTAACGTCTTCCTGGCAAGTGAGTCATCACTTGGACTTGGGGGTGGGGCGATTGAACTGCCATGGATTAACTCGGCTAGGAGGTTTATCTGCTGTTTGTACTGCTGCTGCTGCCACTGCTGCTGTTGATGCTGCCGGAGATTAACCTGCACCAGTTGCTTTATCAGCTCCTCCATGATGCCAGACGTCCCCTACTGGCTGACGGCCTTCACCCAAGACATAAACGGTTTCCTGTAGCAGTCACACTGCCCCTTGGGATTTGTGACTGTGCTTCTAGCACCAATTGTAGGGTTTAATACTCACTCGTCTGCGGTTGAGGTAGACACAGGAAGCATTTTCATTGAAATCCAAACTGGTTTATTCAGACAGCATAAACAAAAACATCCTTTTCCGGCACAAAGTGGAAGCACAAAGTAAAATGTCCACACAATGTTGCAGGTTCGCCTGCTCAGGTCAGTGTCCAAACCTTAGTACAGACTAACGCCTTGGAGATCCACAGGTCTCCAGACACAGACACTGAATGAGACATTTGGTCTCTATTTTATTTACCAAACCACGCTCCAGAGGTGGGGATATGTGGGCAGCCATTCCCACCCATTTTTTATGACTGCTCTTAAAACCGGCCTGATACGCCCTATTAACCCTGTCAGCAGTATAAGTGCTGGAGCATGCTTTCTCGGGTTTACATCACCGAAGCTACCAACCTCGATGATACATATTTCCCCTCAAGGACCTGTCCGTCAGCCATCTTACACTATATACATGTCATTAAGGGTATACAAGTTTAAAGATTGCACATTTTTCAAAATTTTCAGAAAATTTGGAATATTTTCATGAATAAAGACAAAACAACAGATCTGAATTTAAAGGTAGTAACAGGTAAAATGTTTTACAACAACAAAATCACAATCTCAGAATCACTGACAGAAGCATTTTAAAGTTATTACCGCAGAAAGTGACGTATCAGACTTGAAAAATGGGGCTGTCAGGAAGGTTAATGCTGATTTACACGAGACAGGGTTAAGAAACATGGAATGGTATTGTGCAGTACATACCTATAGGTGAAGCATCATCTCCCTCAGAATCTTCCTCTGTATAGTAATGAAACACTTATTAGTAAGGGTGAAAAAATAATATATATATACATTATATATACAGTACAGACCAAAAGTTTGGACACACCTTCCCATTTAAAGATTTTTCTGTATTTTCATGACTTTGAAAATTGTACATTCACACTGAAGGCATCAAAACTATGAATTAACACATGTGGAATTATATACTTAACAAAAAAGTGTGAAACAACTGAAAATATGTCTTATATTCTAGGTTCTTCAAAGTACCCACCTTTTGCTTTGATGACTGCTTTGCACACTCTTGGCATTCTCTTGATGAGCTTCAAGAGGTAGTCAACGGAAATGGTTTTCACTTCACAGGTGTGCCCTGTCAAGTTTAATAAGTGGTATTTCTTGCCTTATAAAAGGGGTTGGGACCATCAGTTGTGTTGTGCAGAAGTCTGGAGGATACACAGCTGATAGTCCAACTGAATAGACTGTTAGAATTTGTATTATGGCAAGAAAAAAGCAGCTAAGTAAAGAAAAACAAGTGGCCATCATTACTTTAAGAAATGAAGGTCAGTCTGTTCGAAAAATTGGGCAAACTTTGAAAGTGTCCCCAAGTGCAGTGGCAAAAACCATCAAGCGCTACAAAGAAACTGGCTCACATGAGGACCGCCCAGGAAACGAAGACCAAGAGTCACCTCTGCTTCTGAGGATAAGTTTATCCGAGTCACCAGCCTCAGAAATCGCAGGTTAACAGCAGCTCAGATTAGAGACCAGGTCAATGCCATACAGAGTTCTAGCAGCAGACACATCTCTTCAACAACTGTTAAGAGGAGACTTTGTGCAGCAGGCCTTCATGGTAAAATAGCTGCTAGGAAACCACTGCTAAGGACAGGCAACAAGCAGAAGAGACTTGTTTGGGCTAAAGAACTCAAGGAATGGACATTAGACCAGTGGAAATCTGTGCTTTGGTCTGATGAGTGCAATTTGAGATCTTAGGTTCCAACCACTGTGTCTTTGTGCGACGCAGAAAAGGTGAACGGATGGACTCTACATGCCTGGTTCCCACCGTGAATTATGGAGGAGGAGGTGTGATGGTGTGGGGGTGCTTTGTTGGTGACACTGTTGGGGATTTATTCAAAATTGAAGGCATACTGAACCAGCATGGCTACCACAGCATCTTGCAGGGGCATGCTATTCCATCCAGTTTGCGTTTAGTTGGACCATCATTTATTTTTCAACAGGATAATGACCCCAAACACACCTCCAGGCTGTGTAAGGGCTATTTGACCAATAAGGAGAGTGAAGGGGTGCTACGCCAGATGACCTGGCCTCCACAGTCACCAGACCTGAACCCAATCAAGATGGTTTGGAGTGAGCTGGACCGCAGAGTGAAGGCAAAAGGGCCAACAAGTGCTAAGCATCTCTGGGAACTCCTTCAAGATTGTTGGAAGACCATTTCCGGTGACTACCACTTGAAGCTCATCAAGAGAATGCCAAGAGTGTGCAAAGCAGTCATCAAAGCAAAAAGTGGCTACTTTGAAGAACCTAGAATATAAGACATATTTTCAGTTGTTTCACACTTTTTTGTTAAGTATATAATTCCACATGTGTTAATTCATAGTTTTGATGCCTTCAGTGTGAATGTACAATTTTCATAGTCATGAAAATACAGAAAAATCTTTAAATGAGGTGTATCCAAACTTTTGGTCTGTACTGTATGTATTTAACAGTAAAATTATGTCAACAGATATCGCTAATCCACTGGTTAAATAACACAGAGGAAACAAAGGAATATGTTAATCAATAAGACAGTTCATACTCTGGATTGAGGCCATATGCCTGCCTCTCCTTCAATCTGTGTATTCTGTTGCCACCTCGCCTTTTCAAAGGAATAGACTCCAAGTAGCGTAATTGTGAAACGTTATGTCCGGCAGAAACAAGATGAAAGGGAACTGGCAGCATTGTCCTCTTACACCTAATGGTAGATTTATGCTGAGGTGCGCTTTTAAGGGGTTGTACACTAATATTTAAAATATGCCAAAGCGTTTTTATAATGAAAAGCAACTTCTTTATAATTACCTTCCTCTGTCAGTGAGCGGCGCTATCACTGGCCGCTCACAGGCAGCACGTGAACCCCCGCTGACGTCCCGTTTATTGAGGCGTGACTCAGCGCTGGGGTCCCCGTGGTGGCTTCTGGGTTGAAGGCGGGGTTACCCCACCGTGTCACACCCAGCATCCACCGCGCGTTTTCCCAATGAATGGGGAGAGGGACAGCATGCGGTGGATGCTGGGTATGACTTGAGGGGATAACCCCGCACACAACCCAGCAGCCACCATGGAACGCGGAAGAGAGAGATCCCCGGCAGCAGTCTGGACTTGTCGTGACATCAGCGGATGTCAGTGCCGGCTGCAGCCGGGGGTTAAGTGATGCCTGTGAGCGGTCAGTCATAGCGCCACTCACAGGCAGAAAAGGAAGAGGGAGGCAATTACAAAGAAGCAGCTTTTCAACATAAAAATGCTTTGCCATATTTTACATAGTAGTGGACAACCCCTTTAAGTACAAGGGACCTGGGTGTATGAATATGTCCAAGTCCATAAAGGGGTTAATTAATGCAAAATGGAATGAAAGAATTAAAAATGCCATTAAGTCAAATTCCATTTAGCTAATATGTTACTTTAGACCCAAATTTTAGCCTGCACAATTTATTATGTAATTTCTCCTAAACGCAGCATTGCCCCATACATAGCAGACACTAATATTTTCTAGCTATATACAGTACATAGCATTAAGGGTAAACAATTAAAGCGGTTGTGCCACCATAAAGAATACAGTTAACCAACCAGAAAAGGTGGAAATAAATAGTTTTGTAATTTACAGTGATTCAAAATTATGCTTCATTCAAAAGTTACCAAGCTTTTACTTTTATGAATGCTGCTCTCTGGCGCCCCCTGGCGTTATTCCACTACATCCTGGTAGTGGGTGATCAGCTGGTCGGGTTTGGGCAGTTCCTGTCACAAGAGCTCCCAACCGGCAGTCTGCACAATGTATTGCAAGAAAAGAAATGAAAAATTCCATCTCCAAAAACGTTGTATTAAAAAATTCCAAGTTGTTATTACATCATTTTAAAATCTGATGAGGTCACAAGGTACATGGGGATTCACATAGCAACGCGTTTCCAATGCCAACCAGCTTTCTTTGTCAAGCTACTATGACATGATTCTGTGATCTTTTAAATATTTCTGAAACCAATATGATGCAGTGACTGGGATTGTATACGAGGGATGTGATATATCCCCCAGAATGTGTACAGAGACCTATTAAATCCATTGGAGTGCATTGCAGTCACACGCTCACCTCCGGCTGCAATGCAGGAATGAAGGTGAGCATTGACCTGGTCAGGCTATCTGGCTAAGGCAGATTAAGTAAAACCCGGCAGGGCCTTCATTTCTTGGGGGAGGCTACAGCAAGGCAGTGGGGCGGCCTCCTCCCTCCAAGCTGGGTTTTCCAGTGGCTCTTGCCACAGGTCCTTTAAAAACCCTGCACTAAGGATTAGTGTGGTTCTATGTTGGAACCTGCTAGGAGCATAGCAGGAAAGCTCAGCAGGATTGAGTGTGGCTGAACCCACGCCTGGGAAGGCTCTGCACCTGTCAGGCTCTGAGTGGCCCGGCGCGGCCGTTGCCTATGGCAACCGTTGTTTAAGGACTTGTGTTATCCCAGAGGACTTTTCTGTTTACCGGTGAGTTGCTGAATAAAGCTGTTTATATTGGACTTGCTTGGGTCACTGCCTCAGTTACTGCAGGTTGTGAACACCGCTGCCTTACAGCTTGGTGGAGAATGCGGGCATAGTGACTGAGGCATACCCCACTGGCCGCTGCATGACCACAATCCGGCCGGCCACCTTTCAGCCCCACCCTGTGGACAAAATGGAGGAGCTGTTAAAGCAGCTGGTACTTACCCAGCAGCAGCAGCTGCAGTCTCAGAGGTAGGAGCTGGAACAGCAGCATAATCAGCAGCAGCAGCTACTGTACCAGAAGCAGCAAAAACCAAAGAACTGTTGCTGCAACAGATTGCTGCCTTGCGGGAGACGCCGACGGCACCAGCCCCGGAACGTCGCGAGGCCAGGGACAAGGTTCGCTCAGCGTTGAGGAAGATGGGACCGGAGGACGATGTGGAAGCCTTCCTGACCATTTATGAGCGCACAGAGGAGCGGGAAAACCTACCGGATGGCCAGTGGGCAGATGTGGTGGCTCAGTTTCTGGTCGGCGATGCCCAAAAGGCCTTCTTCGACCTCAGTCGGGAGGAAAAAAGGACTACCAGAGACTGAAAGGTGAGATCCTTGCCCGACTGGGGGTCAATACATACGTGAGGGCTCAGCATGTATTTTCATAGGCTTATGTGGATACCCGACACGCCCGGTCTCAGGCTTATGACCTCCTGCAGCTGGTAAAGAGGTTGCTCCAGCCTGAGACTTTGTCTCCAGCCCAGATGGTGGAGAGGGTGCTGTTGACCGGCTGGTGAGGACTCTGCCAGCCGCTATCCAAAGTTGGGTGGGGCAAGGGGACTCCAGCACACTCGACCAGGTGGTCAGCCTGATCGAGCGCTACTCAGCCATTCAGGACTTTATCCGGGACTCTGCCCCCTCGCGGCTGTCACGCCGATCCCTGCCAAATCAGGAACCTGGAAAGGGGTCGCGTCCCTCTGCTGAGGACAGTCAGCACCGTACCCGTGCTGAAGGGGTAACCTGAAATGAGAGTCGCAGGAGACCAGTTCCCTCCCAAACAGTCATAAGACCTAACAGTACCTCCACCATTAGGTGCTGACGGTGTCAGGGGAAGGGACATGTGGTTGCTAACTGCCCCCTAACTACGGAACCCATGGACTGCGGGATTATCCACCGGGTCTCAATGTACGCCCAGACTGTCTGCACTGCGATCGCCGACCCCCCTGACAGTGAACCCCAACTGTGTCAGGTAATGGTTAATGGGTACCCCACAGAGGCCCTCCTAGATTCGGTGAGCCTAGTGACTTTGGTACATGGGTCGATGGTGGCAGGAGACAACCTCAGTGGACGGACTGTCGGGGGTTGTGTGCATTCATGGGGACCTCCGAGAGTACCCAACCGCAGGTAGTTTTATCCAAGCCATGTGGAGACATAAAACATGTGGTGGGGGTGGTAAAAACTCTTCCCTATGGGACTGTGTTGGAAAGAGACTTGCCCCCCGAGCCGGAAGTGTCCCGGGGCACGTTTGGGACAGTTCAGCTACAGGATGCCACTCTGACTCGGGCGCGGGAAAGGGTGTTAGAGGTAAATGGCGTAGCTCAACAGCTCCGTGCAGATACTGTATTTACACGCATGGTAGTCAAGAGTGAGTTGCTCTATAGGGTAGACAAAATCAGGGACCAGGTCGTGGAACAGTTAGTGGTATCTCAGTTGTACCGTCTGCAGTTGGCACACACACACCTGCTGGGTGGACACTTGGGGGTTAAAAAGACGTAAGAGCGTATATTGCAGCGGTTCTTTTGGCTGGGGATTTACGCGGAGGTCCAAAAGTACTGTGAATCCTGCCCTGAATGTCAGTTGACCACACCCACCGCAAGTTTCCGTAGCTCATTGGTACCCCTGCCAGTAATAGAGGTACCTTTTGAAAGGATTGCAATGGACTTGGTAGGGTCCATTGTAAAATCCGCTCGTGGCCTTCAACATATACTGATGGTCGTCGACTGTGCCACCCGGTGCCCGGAGGCTATACCGCTACGCCACACCTCGGCATAACAAATTGCACGGGAGCTGTTTGCCATGTTCTGTCGCCTTGGACTACCTAAGGAGATCCTGATGGATCAGGGGACCCCTTTTATGTCCAAAATGACAAGGGAAGTGTGCAAACTGCTAAAAATTAAACAATTGCGCACCTCGGTGTACCAACCTCAAACCGACGGGCTAGTAGAACGGTTCAATAAAACCCTCAAGTTCATGTTAAAAAAGGTGGTTTCTAAGGACGGAAGGGATTGGGACATGTTGCTACCCTATTTGATGTTCGCCATCCGTGAGGTACCCCAGGCTTCCACAGGGTTCTCTCCCTTTGAGTTATTGTACGGCAGACACCCTAGAGGTCTGTTGGACGTAGCCAAAGAGACGTGGGAACAAGAGCCGACTCCACATAGGAGTATAACTGAACACGTGGCTAGCATGCAGGACTGGATCGCGGCGGTCATGCCCATCGTGAAAGAACATTTGTTAGATGCCCAGGCAGCCCAGAGGCGCACATATAATAAAAGAGCCAGAGTCAGGTCTTTTAACAAGGGCGATCGGGTGTTAGTACTTGTACCCACAGCCGAGAGTAAGCTCATGGCCAAGTGGAAAGGGCCATATGAGGTTCGAGAAAAGGTGGGGGAGGTAAATTACCAGGTGTATCAGCCCGGAAGGAGGAAATCTTAGAAAGATCGAGAGTGGTTAGTTACAGACATCACTCCGGGCATATCACCAGAGAGTTCTCTACCTTCAGCCAGGGATGCGTCCGGGGGAGAGGTCAGGATAAGTGATGCTCTCACTAAATAGCAGCGACGGGCGGCTCGCTCACTGGTGCAGCAGAATACCGACGTGTTCTCAGAGCTACCGGGTAGGACTACAGTTCTCCAACATGACATTGTCACCAAACCTGGGGTAAGGGTGCGAAAGAGACCGTACCGGGTAACCGAAGCCCGGAGGCAAGCCATCACGGCTGAGGTAAAACAGATGCTCCAGTTAGGCGTCATCGAGAAATGACAGAGTGGGCTAGCCCCATTGTACTGATTACGAAACCAGACGGATCGTTACGCTTCCGTAACGATTTCCGAAAATTAAATGAAGTGTCGAAGTTTGACCTTTATCCAATGCCCAGGGTGGATGAGCTGATTGAGAGACTGGGGTAGGCCCAGTACTTTACCACGCTCGATCTCACCAAGGGTTACTGGCAGGTACCTCTCACGAAATCGGCGGAGGAAAAGACCGCCTTCATAACTACGGAGGGTCTATATCACTATGCGGTCTTACCTTTTGGGTTACATGGGGCCCTGGCTACATTCCAGAGGTTGATGGACATAGTGCTCAAGTCTCATCAGTAGTACGCCTCCGCATATCTAGATGATATTATCATCTTTAGCACCGACTGGCATACGCATCTATCCCAGGTACAAGCAGTGCTGGATTCTCTCAGAGTCGCTGAGTTAACGGCAAACCCAAAAAAATGTGCGATAGGGCTAGAGGAAGCCCGATATTTGGGGTATGCGATTGGCCGAGCAGTTATCAAGCCCCAAATCAATAAAGTTGAGGCCATAAAAAATTGTCCTAAACCGTCAAATACACAGCAGGTGAGGGCGTTCCTTAACATCCTTGGGTATTACCGCCGGTTTATACCTAATTTTGCTGGGAGAACGGCGGCCCTGACCGATCTCTTGAAAGGAAAAAAATCAGTAATGGTTCAGTGGAACCTTCAGGCAGAAGAAGCCTTTCAGTCCATGAAGTTGGCCCTGTGTGAACAGCCGGTCCTCATCAGCCCCAACTTCAAGGAAACTTTCATTGTACAGACAGATGCCTCAGAAGTAGGCCCAGGGTGCCAGTGGCGACTTTGCCAATCCTGGTGTTATGTGGCAAATGCCAAGTGTCCTGCACGGTGTTGGGCTGTGAGCACAACCCCCATCTGTGGACGTCAGACCCTCATACCACCCTCATGGAGTCGGTTTCCAACTGATTGTGCAGACACATGCACATTTGTGACCTGCTGGAGGTCATTTTGCACGGCTCTGGCAGTGCTCCTCCTGTTCCTCCTTGCACAAAGGTGGAGGTAGAGGTCCTGCTGCTGGGTTGTTGCTCTCCTACGGCCCTCTCCACATCTCCTTTTGTACTGGCCTGTCTCCTGGTAGTGCATCCAGCCTCTGGACACTACGGTGACAGACACAGCAAACCTTCTTGCCACAGCTTGCATTGATGTGCCATCCAGAATGAGCTGCACTACCTGAGCAACTTCTGTGGGTTGTCGAGTCCGTCTCATGCTACCACAAGTATGAAAGTACAACCAACATTCAAAAGTGACCAAAACATCAGCCAGAAAGCATTGGTACTGAGATATGGTCTGTGCTCCCCACCTGCAGAACCACTCCTTTATTGAGGGTGTCTTGAAAATTGCCAATCATTTCCATCTATTGTCTATTCCATTTGCACAACAGCATGTGAAATTGATTGTTAATCAGTGTTGCTTCCTAAGTGGACAGTTTGATTTCACAGAAGTTTCATTTACTTGGAGTTATATTCTGTTGTTTAAGTGTTCCCTTTATTTTATGAGCAGTGTATTTGATATGTAACTTTCTATGTATTTGTCTCATTGGTCATGTAATGGGTGTGATCTCATTGGTCATGTAATTGGTGTATTACTTGTAATTGGTTTCGGAAATATTTAAAAGATCACAGAATCATGTCATAGTAGCTTGACAAAGAAAGCTGGTTGGCTTTGGAAACGAATTGCTATGTGAATCCCCATGTACCTTGTGACCTCATCAGATGTTAAAATGATGTAATAACAACTTGGAATTTTTTAATACAACTTTTTTGGAGATGGAATTTTTCATTTCTTTTCTTGCAATACATTGTGCAGACTGCCGGTTGGAAGCTCTTATGACAGGAACTGCCCAAACCCGACCAGCTGATCACCCACTACCAGGACGTAGGATAATAACGCCAGGGGGCGCCAGAGAGCAGCATTCATAAAAGTAAAAGCTTGGTAACTTTTGAATGAAGCATAATTTTGAATCAATGTAAATTACAAAACTGTTTATTTCCACCTTTTCTGGTTGGTTAACTGTATTCTTTATTGTGGCACAACCGCTTTGTTTACCCTTAATGCCATGTACTGTATATAGCTAGAAAATATTAGTGTCTGCTATGTATGGGGCAATGCTGCGTTTAGGAGAAATTACATAATAAATTGTGCAGGCTAAAATTTGGGTCTAAAGTAACATATTAGCTGAATGGAATTTGACTTAATGGAATTTTTCACTTCTTTTTTGCATTGATTCCAAGTGTGACCACACGTTGTTCCTGGCTTCAACACACTGAAATCCTGGAGGGTGAGCTGACTTCCATTTGTTCTCTATTGTTATGCACAATGTATTCTTTGTCACAAGGCTCCCTGCTGTAAACACAGAGTGTCTGTCATTCACCCCCTCCCCCTGTGCTCATAGCTGATCTCCAGGTGGGACACCTCCTCCCCCTGCTTCATAGCTGATCTCGGGGTGAGACACTCCCTCCCCCTGCACTCACAGCTGATCAACAGGTGAGATACCTCCCCCGTGTTCACAGATGATCTCCAGGTGAGATACTCCCTCCCATTGTGCTCACAGCTCATAGCTCATCTCCAGGTTAGACACCCTCTCCCCCTGTGCTCATAGCTGATCTCCGGGTGAGATACCTCCCCCCTGTGTTCACAGATGATCTCCAGGTGAGATACTCCCTCCCATTGTGCTCACAGCTCATAGCTCATCTCCAGGTTAGACACCCTCTCCCCCTGTGCTCATAGCTGATCTCCGGGTGAGATACCTCCCCCCTGTGTTCACAGATGATCTTCAGGTAAGATACTCCCTCCCATTGTGCTCACAGCTCATAGCTCATCTCCAGGTTAGACACCCTCTCCCCCTGTGCTCATAGCTGATCTCCGGGTGAGATACCTCCCCCCTGTGTTCACAGATGATCTCCAGGTGAGATACTCCCTCCCATTGTGCTCACAGCTCATAGCTCATCTCCAGGTTAGACACCCTCTCCCCCTGCGCTCACAGCTCATCTCCGGGTGAGATCATCTGCTTCACAGACTTGAGAGCCCGATAGCAGGGAAACACTTCCCATACTTAGTCTGCGAAGCAGATGATCTCACCCAGAGCTGAGCTGTGAGCACAGGGGGAGGGGGTATCTCACTCGGAGATCAGCAGTGAGCGCAGGGGGAGTATCTCACCTAGAGATCAGCAGTGAGCACAGGGGGAGGGGGTATCTCACCTAGAGATCAGCAGTGAGCGCAGGGGGAGGGGGTATCTCACTCAGAGATGATCTGTGAGTGCAGGGGGAGGGGGTATCTCACCCAGAGATCAGCTGTGAGTGCAGGGGGAGAGGGTATCTCACTCGGAGATGAGCTGTGAGTGCAGGGGGAGTATCTCACCTAGAGATCAGCAGTGAGCGCAGGGGGAGGGGGTATCTCACTCGGAGATGAGCTGTGAGTGCAGGGGGAGGGGGTGTCTCACCTAGAGATCAGCAGTGAGCGCAGGGGGAGGGGGTATCTCACCCGGAGTTGAGCTGTGAGTGCAGGGGGAGAATCTCACCTAGAGATCAGCTGTGAGTGCAGGGGGAGGGGGTATCTCACCTAGAGATCAGCAGTGAGCGCAGGGGGAGGGGGTATCTCACCTAGAGAGCAGCAGTGAGCGCAGGGGGAGGGGGTATCTCACCTAGAGATCAGCAGTGAGCGCAGGGGGAGGGTGTCTCACCTAGAGATCAGCAGTGAGCGCAGGGGGAGGGTGTCTCACCTAGAGATCAGCAGTGAGCGCAGGGGGAGGGTGTCTCACCTAGAGATCAGCAGTGAGCGCAGGGGGAGGGTGTCTCACCTAGAGATCAGCAGTGAGCGCAGGGGGAGGGGGTATCTCACCTAGAGAGCAGCAGTGAGCGCAGGGGGAGGGGGTATCTCACCTAGAGATCAGCAGTGAGCGCAGGGGGAGGGTGTCTCACCTAGAGATCAGCAGTGAGCGCAGGGGGAGGGTGTCTCACCTAGAGATCAGCAGTGAGCGCAGGGGGAGGGAGGTATCTCACTTGGAGATGAGCTGTGAGTGCAGGTGGAGGGGGTATCTCACCTAGAGATCAGCAGTGAGCGCAGGGGGAAGGGGTATCTCACCTGGAGATCAACTGAGAGCTATGAGCAGAGGAGGAGGGGGTTTTCTGACCCAGAGGTGAGCTGTGAGCGCATTGGGAGGGGGTATCTCACCCGGAGATCAGCTGTGAGCTATGAGCACAGGGGGAGGGGGTGAATCACACACAGGTTGTGCTTACAGCAGGGGGCCTTGTGACAGAGAATACATTTTGCATGCTGCGAGTAGGGAGCTCTTACGCCAGGAACTGCGCAAACTCGACCAGCTGATCACCCACTACCAGGACGTAATGGAATAACGCCAGGGGGCGCCAGAGAACAGCATTTGAAAAATAAAAGCTTGGTATCTTTTGAATGAAGCATAATTTTGAATCACTATAAATTACAAAACGATTTATTTCCACCTTTTCTGGTTGGTCAATTGTATTCTTTATGGTGGCACAACCGCTTTAAGTTTAAAATTTCACATTTTTCTAAATTTTTAGAAAATCTGGGATATTTTCATGAATAACAACAAAACGTATTAATTTAAAATTTACCAGCTGCAACAGGTACAATTTGTTCCAAAAAGAAGATCAGAATATCAGACTGACTAGCAGAAGCATTTCAAAGTTATTACCAAATAAAGTGACGTTTCAGATATGAAAAATGGGGCTGTCAGAAAGGTTAATACTGATTACCACGAGACAGGGCTAAGAAACATGAAATGGTAATGTGCAGTACATACCTATGCTCAAAAGTGCTGGCATATCATGCCAGTAATAAAAGGAAATACTGATTAGTCAGGGTGATAAAACAATGTATGTAACATGTAGGTGAGTGGTATGTATAAATATCTTTTTTTTTTTCAGTGCCCTGGATAAAGTGACTACAAGAAGTAGGATTTTAGTTAATACCTCACTGAACACAAGAACAGTTTCCAAAATACTAACAAGACGGAGTTTCACAGAACATTTTTTTCACCCATAGCATGAAAGTAATGTTAATATCATAACTTTCATTACAAAATCTTCAGTTTTACCCAAATTCAGTGATGCACCCTACACCAAAACTACTACATCTAGTATTTTGTATGACCTCTATGATTGTTAAGGACAGCACCAAGTCTTCTACACATGGAACGAATAAGTTGGTGACATAAAGTAACATCTATCTCTTTCTATTCCTCCAGAACGACCATTTTAGAACCTGAATGTAGAGCCATTCTAACTTGTCTCTTCAGAATTCCTTGGTATGTCCTGCACTTCTGTGATGCGTGTTGGAGTACTTGTAAGATGTGTGCAGCTTATTCTTGTGATCTTTCTGATATGTGCACATCTACTTGTGTAATTTGTGCACTGTGCTTGTGTGACATCTCTCAAGTCTACGCTGTGCTTGTGTGACATCTCTCAAGTCTGCGCTGTGCTTGTGTGACATCTCTCAAGTCTGCGCTGTGCTTGTGTGACATCTCTCAAGTCTGCGCTGTGCTTGTGTGACATCTCTCAAGTCTGCGCTCTGCTTGTGTGACATCTCTCAAGTCTACGCTGTGCTTGTGTGACATCTCTCAAGTCTGCGCTGTGCTTGTGTGACATCTCTCAAGTCTGCGCTGTGCTTGTGTGACATCTCTCAAGTCTGCGCTGTGCTTGTGTGACATCTCTCAAGTCTGCGCTGTGCTTGTGTGACATCTCTCAAGTCTGCGCTCTGCTTGTGTGACATCTCTCAAGTCTACGCTGTGCTTGTGTGACATCTCTCAAGTCTGCGATGTGCTTGTGTGACATCTCTCAAGTCTGTGCTGTGCTTGTGTGACATCTCTCAAGTCTGTGCTGTGCTTGTGTGACATCTCTCAAGTCTGGGCTGTGCTTGTGTGACATCTCTCAAGTCTGCGCTGTGCTTGTGTGACATCTCTCAAGTCTGCGCTGTGCTTGTGTGACATCTCTCAAGTCTGTGCTGTGCTTGTGTGACATCCCTCAAGTCTGCGCTGTGCTTGTGTGACATCTCTCAAGTCTGCGCTGTGCTTGTGTGACATCTCTCAAGTCTGCGCTGTGCTTATGTGACATCTCTCAAGTCTGCGCTGTGCTTGTGTGACATCTCTCAAGTCTGCGCTGTGCTTGTGTGACATCTCTCAAGTCTGCGCTCTGCTTGTGTGACATCTCTCAAGTCTACGCTGTGCTTGTGTGACATCTCTCAAGTCTGCGCTGTGCTTGTGTGACATCTCTCAAGTCTACGCTGTGCTTGTGTGACATCTCTCAAGTCTGTGCTGTGCTTGTGTGACATCTCTCAAGTCTGGGCTGTGCTTGTGTGACATCTCTCAAGTCTGCGCTGTGCTTGTGTGACATCTCTCAAGTCTGCGCTGTGCTTGTGTGACATCTCTCAAGTCTGCGCTGTGCTTGTGTGACATCTCTCAAGTCTGCGCTGTGCTTGTGTGACATCTCTCAAGTCTGCGCTGTGCTTGTGTGACATCTCTCAAGTCTGCGCTGTGCTTGTGTGACATCTCTCAAGTCTGCGCTGTGCTTGTGTGACATCTCTCAAGTCTGCGCTGTGCTTGTGTGATGTGTCTGGTGTGTGATGCACTCATGTTACTTGTATGACAAGTGATTTTTTGATTTGTGCCTAACATGTTTTTATTGCATCAAATAATGTTACTTAAAGTGAATTTCTGTTTTAATTCTTTTACTGTCCTTAGGCTTGCCCTAGAGAAAAACAATAAAATCAGGGATACTCTCAGGGTCAGCAATTCCTCTTCCGCTACTGCCCTGGTCTTTGTTTTCAGGCTGCAGCCGTGATGTCCTGACTAAAACACGTGACTGCTGGAGCTTAAAGGGGTTTTCCCAGAAACAAAAGTTCATTTTAAAAATGGTCTGTGTCTGACCGTGTATGGAAAATACCACAGCTCCTGAGCGGAGGAGGAAGCCAAAGACAATACAGACATTACATCAGGGGATCACAAAGGATTCATTTTGAGAGGTAAAATATTGTTTAAACACAGGCAGTGAAATATTTTACCTCACAAAATGAATCAATCCTATGAGATCCCGTGCTGGAATGTCTGCATTGTCTTTTGCAGCCTTCCCTGCCCAGGAGCTGTGGTATGATCAGACCATGTTCCGCACACGGTCAGACACAGCCAATTTATAAAATTAACTTTTGTTTGTAGGAAAACCCTTTTAATGACTGAGCTCAGCAGTAATGCCAAGGTAGATGGAACAAGCTGCTGACCCTATGATTGGCTACAGTGGTCACATGAGATATTACCACTGCAGCCTGTAAACACGGACAG
The DNA here is from genome assembly GCF_046119375.1 of Phyllobates terribilis. NCBI lineage: Eukaryota > Metazoa > Chordata > Amphibia > Anura > Dendrobatidae > Phyllobates > Phyllobates terribilis. The sequence continues at coordinate 189,702 of NW_027362978.1, read as the reverse complement.
GCCAGGAGCATAAAGACATCAATAGACTAGGTGAAAATGAGTAACTCTGATTTTATTATTTTTAGACTAGGTGAAAATGAGTAACTCTGATTTTATTATTTTTAGACTAGGTGAAAATGAGTAACTCTGATTTTATTATTTTTAGACTAGGTGAAAATGAGTAACTCTGATTTTATTATTTTTAGACCAGGTGAAAGTGAGTAACGCTGATTTTATTATTTTTAGACTAGGTGAAAATGAGTAACTCTGATTTTATTATTTTTAGACTAGGTGAAAATGAGTAACTCTGATTTTATTATTTTTAGACTAGGTGAAAATGAGTAACTCTGATTTTATTATTTTTAGACTAGGTGAAAATGAGTAACGCTGATTTTATTATTTTTAGACTAGGTGAAAATGAGTAACTCTGATTTTATTATTTTTAGACCAGGTGAAAATGAGTAACTCTGATTTTATTATTTTTAGACTAGGTGAAAATGAGTAACTCTGATTTTATTATTTTTAGACTAGGTGAAAATGAGTAACTCTGATTTTATTATTTTTAGACTAGGTGAAAATGAGTAACTCTGATTTTATTATTTTTAGACTAGGTGAAAATGAGTAACTCTGATTTTATTATTTTTAGACTAGGTGAAAATGAGTAACTCTGATTTTATTATTTTTAGACTAGGTGAAAATGAGTAACTCTGATTTTATTATTTTTAGACTAGGTGAAAATGAGTAACTCTGATTTTATTATTTTTAGACTAGGTGAAAATGAGTAACTCTGATTTTATTATTTTTAGACTAGGTGAAAATGAGTAACAATGATTTTATTATTTTTAGACTAGGTGAAAATGAGTAACTCTGATTTTATTATTTTTAGACTAGGTGAAAATGAGTAACTCTGATTTTATTATTTTTAGACTAGGTGAAAATGAGTAACTCTGATTTTATTATTTTTAGACTAGGTGAAAATGAGTAACTCTGATTTTATTATTTTTAGACTAGGTGAAAATGAGTAACTCTGATTTTATTATTTTTAGACTAGGTGAAAATGAGTAACTCTGATTTTATTATTTTTAGACTAGGTGAAAATGAGTAACTCTGATTTTATTATTTTTAGACTAGGTGAAAATGAGTAACTCTGATTTATTATTTTTAGACTAGGTGAAAATGAGTAACTGATTTTACTATTTTTAGACTAGGTGAAAATGAGTAACTCTGATTTTATTATTTTTAGACTAGGTGAAAATGAGTAACTCTGATTTTATTATTTTTAGACCAGGTGAAAGTGAGTAACTCTGATTTTATTATTTTTAGACTAGGTGAAAATGAGTAACTCTGATTTTATTATTTTTAGACTAGGTGAAAATGAGTAATTCTGATTTTATTATTTTTAGACTAGGTGAAAATGAGTAACTCTGATTTTATTATTTTTAGACTAGGTGAAAATGAGTAACTCTGATTTTATTATTTTTAGACTAGGTGAAAATGAGTAACTCTGATTTTATTATTTTTAGACTAGATGAAAATGAGTAACTCTGATTTTATTATTTTTAGACTAGGTGAAAATGAGTAACTCTGATTTATTATTTTTAGACTAGGTGAAAATGAGTAACTGATTTTATTATTTTTAGACTAGGTGAAAATGAGTAACTCTGATTTTATTATTTTTAGACTACGTGAATATGAGTAACTCTGATTTTATTATTTTTAGACTAGGTGAAAATGAGTAACTCTGATTTTATTATTTTTAGACTAGGTGAAAATGAATAACTCTGATTTTATTATTTTTAGACTAGGTGAAAATGAGTAACTCTGATTTTATTATTTTTAGACTAGGTGAAAGTGAGTAACTCTGATTTTATTATTTTTAGACTAGGTGAAAATGAGTAACTCTGATTTTATTATTTTTAGACTAGGTGAAAATCAGTAACTCTGATTTTATTATTTTTAGACTAGGTGAAAATGAGTAACTCTGATTTTATTATTTTTAGACTAGGTGAAAATGAGTAACTCTGATTTTATTATTTTTAGACTAGGTGAAAATGAGTAACTCTGATTTTATTATTTTTAGACTAGGTGAAAATGAGTAACTCTGATTTTATTATTTTTAGACTAGGTGAAAATGAGTAACTCTGATTTATTATTTTTAGACTAGGTGAAAATGAGTAACTGATTTTATTATTTTTAGACTAGGTGAAAATGAGTAACTCTGATTTTATTATTTTTAGACTACTTGAATATGAGTAACTCTGATTTTATTATTTTTAGACTAGGTGAAAATGAGTAACTCTGATTTTATTATTTTTAGACTAGGTGAGAATGAGTAACTCTGATTTTATTATTTTTAGACTAGGTGAAAATGAGTAACTCTGATTTTATTATTTTTAGACTAGGTGAAAATGAGTAACTCTGATTTTATTATTTTTAGACTAGGTGAGAATGAGTAACTCTGATTTTATTATTTTTTAGACTAGGTGAAAATGAGTAACTCTGATTTTATTATTTTTAGACTAGGTGAGAATGAGTAACTCTGATTTTATTATTTTTAGACTAGGTGAAAATGAGTAACTGATTTTATTATTTTTAGACTAGGTGAAAATGAGTAACTCTGATTTTATTATTTTTAGACTAGGTGAGAATGAGTAACTCTGATTTTATTATTTTTAGACTAGGTGAAAATGAGTAACTCTGATTTTATTATTTTTAGACTAGGTGAAAATGAGTAACTGTGATTTTATTATTTTTAGACTAGGTGAAAATGAGTAACTCTGATTTTATTATTTTTAGACTAGGTGAAAATGAGTAAGTCTGATTTTATTATTTTTAGACTAGGTGAAAATGAGTAACTGATTTTATTATTTTTAGACTACGTGAATATGAGTAACTCTGATTTTATTATTTTTTGACTAGGTGAGAATGAGTAACTCTGATTTTATTATTTTTAGACTAGGTGAAAATGAGTAACTATGATTTTATTATTTTTAGACTAGGTGAAAATGAGTAACTCTGATTTTATTTTTTTTTTTCCCTAGCGCAAGCCGATGAGCACAAAAATAATTAAAATGAAAGTCCCCTTTAAGAAGGGGGGGCCATACACAATTCTTGCACAGGGACCCTTTGGTCTCAGTGCCCGCCCCTGCATGAGACGTTATAATAATTCATAAATCATATGGTTTTGATTGGCTGCTCCTAGTAAGAACACAATAAAATAAGCTCTAGTGGGCTGTGTGCCCACTATGCGTTTTTTAAGCGTTTCTGCAGCGGCAATTACGCTTAAAAAACGCTTGGTAGGAGGTCTGCAATGTTCCCCAATGATAATCCACATGTGCTGTGCACATGCTGCGGAAATATCCGCTGCGGATTATTATTACAGAAAAAAGCGCAGCACTACCAACTATTTTGCGTAAGCGCAGCGTTTTTGCCGCCATTGACTTGCATTGAATCGCATAATATCTGCATGACTACATGTACACATGCGGAAATTAAGCAATTCAATGTGCGGATGCAGAAGAGGAGACTCTCATCCAGACCCGGGTACCATAGTACCTGTAAAAAAAAAATTTAAATTAAAAAAAACATTATACTCACCTTCTGATGGCCTGCGGTCTTCTCTCCGGTGTGTCTTGGCTCCCCGGTGGCTCGTCAACGTCAGCGGTCATGTGACCTGTCACCTGACTAAATTACATCATGGAAGGTCCTTTTACACCACCACGGGCCACCAGGGAGACCGGAGAAGGAGACCGTGGGCCATCGGAAGGTGAGTATAATGGATTTTTTTAGAGTTTTTACCATTTTTATTCTTTTTTTTAACTAACTTGGTCACACGGTTGCATGGATTTATATAGTGTGACCAAGTTGTCAAGCACTTTTCCAAGCCAAAATCTTTTAGAAAACGCTTGACAACCCGCATGGGAAATCGCATGTGCTAAACGCGTGACAAACGCTTGTCCCGGGCTGAAAATACGCATGTAAAATCTGCATGAGTTTTTTCTGCCAGGGAGATGCAGAAAAGCTCAGGAAAAATCCGGAGCGTTTCTGCATTGTGGGCACATTGCCTAATAGTGGCAGTGGATCAACATACTTAATTCTCATCAATAGTAAGCAGTATAAATTAATATAACTTTGCTTAATATTTCCACTAATATTCTTAAATTCAGTGTGTTGGTTTAGCCCTGCACTACAGTCACAGTATTTCATGTGAGCCCTTGAGAAAACTAATTGCCGACCCCCGATCCATGCTCTGTTAACCCCTTTACACCTCTTTACAGCATTACTCACTGTTTCCGGCAATGTGATTGCCGGAAACAGAGGAGCACCGATCCTAGGCTGCAGATCAAAGAGCACCGATCCTAGGCTATTGCTAGGACACCCCAGCCCTGGCCCCAGACTGCTATGATCGGTGCGATCGCCGATCACATCGATCGCACCGATCGTAGCGCGACAACAGGACGGACATGGGGCGGTGACCGGCTTGTGACCTGCCTGTCACTGCCCCATGACCCCCTGTAATGTAATCAAAGTCCCCAGACTGCTGTGATTGGAGCGATCGATGATGACATCGATCGCTCCAATCAGAGTTCCTGAATACAGATGACCGGGCTGTCATAGGGAGGTGTCACCTCTCTGTGACCCCCTGTGGTGCGTGCTCTGCTACAGCCATGTCTGATTGGTGCAATCAATGTCACCAATCAGATGGCTAGGGCACAGCATGCACCACAGGGGGTCACAGAGAGGTGACACCTCCCTGTGACCGCCCGGTCACCTGTATTCAGGAACTCTGATTGGAGCAATCATTGATGACATTGATTGCTCCAATCAGATTATCTGACTACCTCCACCTGTCACCACCCCATCATCACCCTGTGACCGCCCTGCAGACCCTCACACTTGGTGAGGATTTCTACAGAGCGGTCACATCTGATGTGTGTGTGCTGAGCCTTGTAGTGCCACAGAATATTCTGTGACACCACAAGACCATCTTCTCTCCTGTTCCAGTCGCTGCTGCTGCTCCTGGATCTTCTGCTCCAGCGTCCTGGGTATCCTGCTCCAGAGCCTGCTGCTGATCCTGCTGCTGATCCTGCAGAGAAGACTTTGGTAAGTCTGTTCTCCCCTCATCCACCCCAATCCCCCCTCCCCCCTCTTTTTACCCCCCTTTACCACCATTCTTTTTTCTGCGTCCTGCAGCGGTCTCCAGCTCCGGTCCGAGTCTCCAGCTCCGCTCCCGGTCACCAGCGCCAGGCTCCGGCACCGGGCTCCCGGTCACCAGCGCCGGGCTCTCGTTCCAGGCTCCCGGTCACCAGCTCCGGTCTCCTGCTCCGGGCTCCGTCTCCTGTTCCGGTCCTGCTGCTGATCCTGTTGACCCCTTGGTAAGTCCATCTCTGATCTCCCCTCATCCACCCCAATCCCCCTCTCCCCACTCCCCCATCTTTTTACCCCCCTCACCCCAGTGTCCCTGTTAATTCTCTTGGTTCTGTTCTCCAGCTCCAGTACCGGTCTCCTGCTCCGGGCTCCCGGTCTCCTGCTCCGGGCTCCCGGTCTCCTGCTCTGGGCTCCCGGTCACCAGCGCCGGTCTCCTGCTCCGGGCTCCCGGTTTCCTGCTCCGGGCTCCCAGTCTCCTGCGCCGGGCTCCTGGTCACCAGCGCCGGGCTCCCGGTCCAGGCTCCTGATCCTGAAAGAAGAACAGAGAGGACTTTGGTAAGTCATCTCTGATCTCCCCTCAACCACCCCAATTTCCCTCTTCCCACTCCCCACACATCCATGCGCACATCCAGCAGCCGCCGAGTATTGATCGGTGACATCGTTGCTGTTTGCACCACATACAGAATTTCCTTTTTCCACACACTCTAAACAAAGTATTGACACACACACACTCTAAATAAAGTATGAACACACACGCACCACATACATAAAAAACAATGTCCCGCTCATCCCAAACTCGCTATTCAGCGGAGGAGGCATACGCTATTCTTGCCACCGACACTGACAGCGAGGGCGAGGATCCCACATTTATTTAATTTTCCGACTCGTCTTCCTCTTCTTCCTCCTCTTCCTCCGGTTCTGCTGGACTGCCCCGCCATCGCCGCAGGAGAGACAATGATCCAGGGCTCCCCACTACTGATCCCATATGGACCTCGCCCCCCGAAAATGATGCACCACTGATTACTGATTTTGTGGCGGAATCAGGAATCAAGTTTGACACCACCGGCCTCACAGAAATAGACTTTTTCAAAGTCTTTTTCTCTGAGGATTTTGTAAACCTCATGGTGGGCCAAACTAATTTATACGCTCATCAATTTTTGGAACAAAACCCCTCTTCATCATTTTCTAACTGGTCTCCTGTAGACACAGTAGAAATGATGAAGTTTTGGGGCCTGGTCCTTCTTATGGGGATCCTGAACAAGCCCGAACTTCGGCAATACTGGAGTGTTGACGTTTTGTATAACACTCCAGTGTTCCGAATGGCCATGATCTGGAGACGCTTTCAGGCCATCCACAAGTTCTTGCATTACCAAGATAATGCAAGGTGTCCTGCACGCGATGACCCGAACTTTGATCGTCTTTTCAAAGTTCGGCCGGTCATCGAACACTTCAACAACAAGTTTGCTGAAGTGGACGTGCCCCAAAGGGACATCTGCGTGGATGAGTCCTTAATCTCTTTTAAAAGGCGGCTTGGATTCCGGCAGTACCTGCCCAGTAAGAGGTCCAGGTACGGGATCAAGCTGTATAAACTTTTTCAGAGTACCTCAGGGTACACTCACAAGTTTAGAGTTTATGAAGGGAAGGACTCCCAGATTGAACCCCCTGAATGCCTCCCCGTTCTGGGAGTGAGTGGGAAAATTGTGTAGGACTTGGTGCACCCACTGCTGGATAAAGGTTATCACCTCTTTGTGGATAACTTTTATACAAGTATCCCGCTCTTCAAGTCCCTCTCTGCGCGACGTACTGCAGCCTGCGGTACTGTCCGCAAAAATTAGAAAGGCCTCCCAAAGACGCTAATTGGGCAGCTGCTCAGAAGGGGTGAGAGCAGAGCCCAATGTAGCGACCACCTGCTGATGGTCAAGTACAAGGACAAGAGGGATGTCCTTTTGTTGACCACCATACATGGTGATGGCAGCACCCTCAGCTCTGTAAGAGGTTCCACTACACAGGTCGCCAAACCAGACTGTGTAGTGGGGTACAAGTACATGGGGGGAGTTGATCTTTCAGAAAGGCCAAGGTATGGTATAAGAAGCTGGCCGTGCACATTGTACAGATGGCAATGCACAACGCTTTCCTTCTGTCACAATGTGCAGGCCAGACTTCTACGTCGTACCTTCACTTCCAGGAGACTGTTATCAAGGCCCTGATATTTGGCAGCGGTGACAGAGCAGGCCCTAGTAGTTCCGGAATTGAAGGACTGAGAATTGTACCAGGCCAGCATTTCCCAGGGCAGATCCCTCACAGCGGAAAAAAAGGAAAGTCACAAAAGAGGAGCCGAGTGTGTTATAAAAGTGGAATACGCAAGGACACCATTTATCAATGTGACAACTGCCCTGACAAACCTGGCCTGTGTATGAAAGACTGCTTCAAAAGGTACCATACTTCGATGGACTATTAAATTAATTTCTGACGTATGAGAACCTGACAAACACTACACAACTGACGTAGTGTTCGTCAGGTTGTCATACATCAGTTGTGTAGTGTTCATCAGGTTGTCCTACACAACTGATGTATAACACTACTGTTAGGTGTCGGTCTGGTGCTGGATTCGAAATGGGTCCAGGACCTTCTATGGTCTCCCATTTCAGTCCAGCCAGGGCTGATGCTGCTCAGAATCACCGTCAGCCCGAACGCCTAGCTGGTCCGCAAGCACTGTTTATCTCCCAGGTAGTTGTGCCTAGCAATGTTAAGCATAGGTTGCAGAAGGAGACAGGGCTTGTGGAATCTAAGTCCAGGATTTGCCGAACTGAGCATGTCCGTGACCTGGCGGATCATGATTGGTGGGTTGGCACTCACCTGACCCGGTGACCTGCCACCGACTGATTGGTCCACGGGTAACATCACCAATGGCGCGTGGGTAAGGGCTTAGTCTTTAAAAGGCCCCCCCACAAACATGGCGCAGCGCTCAGATCATTTTGCAAGTGTTGTTTGTGTGGACGAGTGTATTCCACGTGCTCTCTAGCTGCTCTCTCCGTGACCTGCCGATGCCAGAGTTAGCTTGGCTAATTAGCGTAGGTCACTCAGGCAGGCTTAGATTTGCTTAGGCAGGTAGCTACGTCTAGCAGCCTGGCTCAGCCAAAGGAGTCTCCTAATACCTCGAGCAGCCTGCAGACACCCTGTCCACGGCTATCGCCTGTCAGCCACGTGGAGTAGTAACCTTCTGTCAGGTGGCACGCCGGCTGGAGGCACGTGTACCCGTCGCGTAGTCATACACGCATCTAGCGCCAATCCCTACGGCGTAGCGCCTGTATCGAAGACAGGGCTACTGCTTTCCCTCCAGTCGCACGTCTCCCTGCAGGTCTTGGAGATTGTGTGAACCGCTGAAGCCAGCTCCGTGTGCATTAACACGGAGTGGTTCTTCAGTTAAGTAGGTGCTATCCCGGTCACTCTTCTCCCGTGCAGTTAACGGAGATAGAGCGAACCGCTATACCCGTTCATGTGTGCGGTAACACGGAAGGGTTTAACATTTAAGTTGGTTGCGTACCTTTCCACCCGGAAAGTGTTCGGCAGCAGTCCTCCAGGCTGCATCGCGGACCCCGAGGTCGGTTGCGTTCCATTTTAATAAAGTTGTCTGCAACCGCCCTCCTAACAACTACATTATAAAATTCAAAAATCAACTACCACTACCAAAAAGGGGGCACTTGTTGGGCATTTCCACTGTTTAGGCACATCAGGGGTTCTGAGAACGTGACATCACGCCCACAGACCATTCCATCAAAGTCTGCGTTCAAAAGCGTCACTCCTTCCCTTCCGAGCCCTGACATGCGCCCAAACAGTAGTTTTCTCCAACACATGGGGTATCTGCATACTTAGGAGAAATTGCACAACAACTTATGGGGTGCAATTTCTCCTGGTACCCTTGTGAAAATACAAAAATTGGGGTCTAAAATAAAATGTTAGTGAAAAAAAGTTAAATGTCCATTTATTCCTTTCACGTTCAATTAATTGGTGTGAAGCACCTGAAGGGTTAATAAAGTTCTTGAATGTGGTTTTGAGCACTTTGAGGGGTGCAGTTTTTAGAATGGTGTCACTTTTGGGTATTTTATGTCATATAGACCCCTCAAAGTGACTTCAAATGTGATGTGGTCCCTAAAAAAATTGTTTTTGTAAATTTTGTTGTAAAAATGAGAAATCGCTGGTCAACTTTTAACCCTTATAGCTCCCTAACAAAAAAAAAATGTTGGTTCCAAAATTGTGCTGATGTAAAGTAGACATGTGGGAAATGTTATTTATTGCAAAATTTTCAAAATTTTCGCCAAATTTCCATTTTTTTCGCAAATAAACGCAAGTGATATCGAAGAAATTTTACCACAATCATGAAGTACAATATGTCACAAAAAAACAATCTCAGAATCAGGGGGATCCGTTGAAGCGTTCCAGAGTAATTACCTCATAAAGTGACAGTGGTCAGAATTGTAAAAATTGGCCTGGTCATTAACGTGCAAACCACCTTGGGTTGTAAAGGGGTTAAAGGGAATCTGTCAGCAGGTTTTTGCTATGTAATCTGAGGACAGCAGGAGATAGGGGCTGAAACACAGAATTCAGAGATGTGTCACTTGTCAAAGTGCGTGCGGTGTTGCTTAGTAATTGTCAAGGATTTATCACGAAGAGATTAACATTGCCGGACAACACTAGTCCAGCAACGCCCCCTGCTGTGATAAGCAGCACACCGTCTATGGACTTTGTACATGGAGAGCCTGGTGTGGGTGGGGACAGCTTTCTCAGCTCTGCTTCATTCTAAATCTAAAAGCTCTGATTGGGTCAGAACTGCTGCACCCAGTAATCTAAGTGATACATTGATAGATTCAGCTTCTATTTGTCTACATTACGCTCCTCTCAGATGAGAAGTAAAACCTGCCGACAAATTCCCTTTTAGATTTTATTGCCGGTGTCAAGCTATTATTTATATGTACATTTTATAAAACCTATAAAAAGTTTGGAATCAATAAAATATAAAGTCATAGATTTCATTATACCTTCTGAATGCTCGTAGAGTTGTCCGCTAGGCCCACTTGCACTGCAGATTTAAGAAAAAAAAAGACATTACTACATGCATGTAAGAATTATTAACTACAATAAAAAATGGTTCTTTCCTTAAAGGGAACCTGTCACCTGAAAAAAACACAATCAGACTGCAGATATGGGGATAATCTCCAGATTAACCCTGCTCTGAACTTTATTTCTCCCGGCATCCATTGGATTCAGTCACCGCTCTGTGTATAGTGAGAAGTGGCTGCAAACACTCCCCCTGCACTGACTTACAGCAGCTCAGCAGTAGGGCCGGCTGTCAATCACTGGCGGGGACGAGGTTACAGCCACCGCACTCTATACAGAGAACGGTGACTGAACCCGCGCCGGCGCCGCCCGTGACTGAAACCAGAATGCTAAAAGGAGGAATAAAGATCATTACCTCATGACAGTAGGGGTCTAAGTGCTGGGCAGTTTCAGAACGCTATTAATCTGCAGATTAACCCCATATATGCAGAAAAATAGCTTCTTTCATGTCACAGGTTCCCTTTAAGGAAAGAAAAAGTAATATTACATCAGTTGAGACCCTAGAAAGACCTAGGTGCATTCTGACCATAGGAAGAATCACCAAATACCAAGGTTCAGGAAGAACCAAATAGAGGACAATATACAGTAGGTACGGAAAGTATTCAGACCCCTTTAAATTTTTCACTCTTTGTTTCATTGCAGCCATTTGGTAAATTCTAAAAAGTTCATTTTTTTCTCATTAAAGTGCACTCTGCATTCCATCTTGACTGAAAAGAAAAACAGAAATGTAGAAATTTTTCCAAATTTATTAAACAAGAAAAACTGAAATATCACATGGTCATAACTATTCAGCCCCTTTGCTCGGTATTGAGTAGAAGCACTCTTTTGAGCTAGTACAGTCATGAGTCTTCTTGGGAATGATGCAACAATTTTTTCACACCTGGATTTGGGGATCCTCTGCCATTCTTCCTTTCTCCAGTTCTGTCAGGTTGGATGGTGAACGTTAGTGGACAGCCATTTTCAGGTCTCTCCAGAGATGCTCAATTGGGTTTAGGCCAGAGCTCTGGCTGGACCAGTCAAGAATGGTCACAGAGTTGTTCTGAAGCCACGCCTTTGTCATTATAGCTGTGTGCTTAGGGTCATTGTCTTGTTCGAAGGTGAACCTTCGGCCAAGTCTGAGGTCCAAAGCACTCTGGTAGAGGTATTCATCCAGGATATCTCTGTACTTGGCCACATTCATGTTTCCTTCAATTGCAACCAGTCGTCATGTCCCTGCAGCTGAAAAAGACCCCCATAGCATGATGCTGCCACCACCATGTTTCACTGTTGGGATTGTATTGGGCAGGTGATGAGCAGTGCCTGGTTTTCTCCACACATACCGCTTAGAATTATCACCAAAAAGTTCTATCTTCATCTCATCGGTCCAGAGAATCTTATTTCTCATAGTCTGGAGTCCTTGATGTGTTTTTCAGCAAACTTTATGCAGGCTTTCATATTTCTTGCACTGAGGAGAGGCTTCCATCGGGCCATTCTGCCATAAAGGCCCAACTGGTGGAGGGCTACAGTGATAGTTGACTTTGTGGAACTTTCTCCCATCTCCCTACTGCATCTCTGGAGCTCAGCCACAGTGATCTTGGGGTTCTTCTTTACCTTTCTCACCAAGGCTCTTCTCCCATGATTGCTCTGTTTGGCTGGACGGCCAGGTCTAGGAAGACTTCTGGTGGTCCCAAACTTCTTCCATTTAAAGATTATGGAGGCCACTTTGCTTTTAGGAACCTTGGGTAATGCAGAAATTCATTTGCAACCTTAGCCAGATCTGTGTCTTGCCACAATTCTGTCTCTGAGCTCCTTGGGCAGTTCCTTTGAGCTCATGATTCTCATTTGGTCTGACATGCACTGTGAGCTGTGAGGTCTTATACAGACAGGTGTGTGCCTTTTCAAATCAAGTCCTATCAGTTTAATTAAACGCAGTTGGACTCCAATGAAGGAGTAGAACCATCTCAAGGAGGATCACAAGGAAATGGACAGCATTTGACTTAAATATGAGTGTCTGAGCAAAGGGTCTGAATACTTATGACCATATGATATTTCAGATATTATTTTTTAATAAATTTGCAAAAATGTCTACATTTCTGTTTTTTTTTCAGTCAAGATGGGGTGCAGAGTGTACTTTAATGAGAAAAAAAATGAACATTTTAGAATTTACCAAATGGCTACAATGAAAAAAAGAGTGACAAATTTAAAGGGGTCTGAATACTTTCCGTACCAGCATCTGTTTGCACTTAGCAGTGAGAGATGTCACCAGTAGCAGAAGAGGAAGGATTGTGAAATCTGGAGACAGATCCACTTTAACCATTCACATACACATACATGAAACCATACATAGCCTCCGGTCCCGGGTCTCATATCGGCAAATCCCCATAGCGCAAAGTGCCTGTGCTAGGGGGATTCATGAGTCTGCAGTCACACAGTGTGACTGCAGACTTATCCATTTTGACCGGACAACCCCTTCAAGATTTAGAACTTCAGGATATATGAGAAAAGAGGACAGCTTCTTGAGTAATAAATTACAAAGAGAAGAAAAAGTAACAGCACTGAAGGGGTTCACTATAAAGGGATGCTCATGTACAGTACCAATAAAAAGTTTGAACACAACAGTTGATGAAATAGTTTACCTTCATTTTATTGGAATGGGCTCATAGGTCGCTTCACGGGTCACTCCCGGTCATGTCTCATTAAAATGGGGGACCCCCCAAAAAAATGACGTGGGGTCCCCCCTTTTTTAATAGCTAGCAAAGGCTAGGCAGACAGCTGGGGGCTGATATTAATAGCTCAGGAAGGGTGCCATGAATATTGGCCCCCTCCCAGGCTAGAAACACCAGCCGTCAGCCGCCTCAGAAATGGCGCATAAATAGAATGCGCCAATTCTGGCACTTAGCCTCGCTCTTCCCACTGCCCTGTAGCGGTGGCAGTGGGGTAATAGGGCTGGGGTTGATGTCAGCTTATAATGCCAGCTGACATCAAGCCCAGGTTAGTAATGGAGCATAGTCAAAGTTAAAAAAAAAACATAAACACCCAGAATAAAGTCCTTTAATTGAAATAAAGACACAATTCTTTATTGTTCTAAATTAAACCATACTTACCATCACGCCCATTCCGACTGAAGCCAACGATCTCCTGCAATAAAAGTAAAATAATAAAGCAACATCATCCTTACCTTTCCATGGTTCCCACGACAGCTTCAGCTCTGCTACATTCACATGACAGGCTGGATCGCTGCAGAAAGCTGCCATCCAGCTTGCCATGCAGCAGACACTGAGAAGCGCAGGCATGCTTGCGCTCCTCAGTGTCTGGCTGTGACGGCATCCAGATGAGCCGAGTTCATGTTCAATGAACTCAGCTCATCTCATGCACGTCACTGACAGCGTGGGAGAATTCTCCTGCTGACGCGCTGAGTGCAGGAGAATTTTCCCACGCTATCAGTGACGTGCATGAGATGAGCTGAGTTCATTGGACATGAGCTCACCTCATGCACGTCACTGACAGCGTGGGAAAATTCTACTGTACTCAGCGCTTCAGAGTGAGAAATTTCCCACGCTGTCAGTGACGTGCATGTCCAATGAACTCAGCTCACCTCATGCAGCGTGGGAGAATTCTCACGCTGAAGCGCTGAGTGCAGGAGAATTCTCCCACGCTGTCAGTGACGTGCATGAGGTGAGCTGAGTTCATTGGACATGACCTCGGCTCATCTTTGTGCCGTTACAGCCAGACACTGAGGAGCGCAAGCATGCCTGCGCTTCTCAGTGTCTGCGTCATGGCAAGCTGGATGGCAGCTTTCGGCTGCGATCCAGCCTGTCATGTGAATGTAGCAGAGCTGAAGCTGTCCTGGGAACCATGGAAAGGTAAGGATGATGTTGCTTTATTATTTTACTTTTATTGCAGGAGATCGTTGGCTTCAGCTGGAATGGGCGTGATGGTAAGTATGGTTTAATTTAGAACAATAAAGAATTGTGTGTTTATTTCAATTAAAGGACTTTATTCTGGGTGTTGTGTTTTTTGAAATACTTTACTAGAAATTCATGGCGGTCATGTCTAATATTGGCGTGACCCCATGAATTTCGGGCTTAGGGCCAGCTGATAATACCAAGCTGGCCCTAACCCCTTTATTACCCAGTGAGCCACCGCACCAGGGCCCTGGATGAGTTGGGTACAGCGCCAGAAGATGACGCTTCTATGAACGCGCCATTTTCCGGGGTGGCTGCGGACTGCAATTTGCAGCGGGGGTGGGGGGGGGGGGGGCAGAAAGCTTGGGCCTCCCTGCACTGCAGATTCCAGCCCCCAGCTGCCTAGTTGTACCTGGCTGGACACAAAAATAGCGCGAAGCCCCACGTATTTTTTTTTTAATTATTTCATGAAATTCATGAAACAATTAAGAAAAAAAGGGCTTCCCTATATTGTTGTGTCCGGCCAGGTAAAAATAGGCAGCTGGTGGTTGGGGGCTGCCCCTTCCTGCCTGCTGTACCTGGCTGGACACAAATATAGTGCGAAGCCCCATGTCAATTTTTAAAAAATTATTTCAGGAAATTCACGAAATAATTTTAAAAAAAAATTGACGTGGGGCTTCGCACTATATTTGTGTTCAGCCAGGTACAACTAGGCAGCTGGGGGCTGGTATCCGCAGAGCAGGGAGGCCCAAGCTTTCTGCCCCCCCCCCCCCCGCAGCAAATTGTAGTTCACAGTCACCCCGGAAAATGGCACGTTCATAGAAGCGCCATCTTCTGGCGCTGTACCCAACTCATCCAGGGCCCTGGTGCGGTGGCTCACTGGGTAATAAAGGGTTTAGGGCCAGCTTGGCATTATCAGCTGGCCCTAAGCCCGAAATTCATGGGGTCACGCCATTATTAGACATGACCGCCATGAATTTCTAGTAAAGTATTTAAAAAAAACACAACACTCAGAAAAAAGTCCTTTAATTGAAATAAACACACAATTCTTTATTGTTCTACATTAAGCCATACTTACCATCACGCCCATTCCAGCTGAAGTCAATGATCTCCTGCAATAAAAGAAAAATAATAAAGCAACATCATCCTTACCTTTCCATGGTTCCCACGACAGCTTCAGCTCTGCTACATCGAGATGACAGGCTGGACCGCAGCAGAAAGCTGCCATCCAGCCTGTCATCCCGCAGACACTGAGAAGAGTACGCATGCTTGCGCTCTGCAGTGTCTGGCTGTGACGGCATCCAGATGAGCCGAGGTTATGTCCAATGAACTCAGCTCACCTCATGCACGTCACTGACAGCGTGGGAAAATTCTGCTGCGCTAAGCGCTTCAGCGTGAGAATTCTCTCAAGCTCGCCGCATGCGCAGGAGAATTCTCCCACGCTGTCAGTGACGTGCATGAGGTGAGCTGAGTTCATTGTCGGCTCATCTGGATGCCGTCACAGCCAGAAACTGAGGAGCGCAAGCATACCTGCGCTTCTCAGTGTCTGCGGGATGACAGGCTAGATGGCAGCTTTCTGCTGCGGTCCAGCCCGTCATCTCGATGTAGCAGAGCTGGAGCTATCCTGGGAACCATGGAAAAGTAAGGATGATGTTGCTTTATTATTTTTCTTTTATTGCAGGAGATCGTTGGCTTCAGCTGGAATGGGCGTGATGGTAAGTATGGTTTAATTTAGAACAATAAAGAATTGTGTGTTTATTTCAATTAAAGGACTTTATTCTGGGTGTTTGTGTTTTTTTGTAACTTTGACTATGGGGTTAGCAATGGGGGTGTATTATAGACGCCTCTCCATTACTAACCTGGGCTTGATGTCAGCTGGCATTATAAGCTGACATCAACCCCAGCCCTATTACCCCACTGCCACCGCTACAGGGCAGTGGGAAGAGCGAGGCTATGTGCCAGAATTGGCGCATCCTATGGATGCGACATTTCTGGGGGCGGCTGACGGCTGGTGTTTCTAGCCTGGGAGGGTGCCAATATTCATGGCACCCTTCCTGGGCTATTAATATCAGCCCCCAGCTGTCTGCCTAGCCTTTGCTAGTTATTAACATAGGGGGGACCCCACGTCATTTTTTTGGGGAGGTCCCCCATTTTAATAGCTAGAAAAGGCTAGGTATTCAGCTGGGGGCTGATATTAGTAGCCTGGGAAGCTCCGTGGGTATTACCCCCTTCCCAGACTTCAAACATCTGCCCAAGCCATGTGCTTAACCTCCGCTAGAGCCTAAAATTACGGGGAACCCCACGCCAATTTTTTTTTTAATAAATCCTTTATTTTAACACTAAATGACAAGTACAGTAACCAACACTATCACTGTACTTAGAAACATGTCAGTCACATACATAATATCTATCTAATCTATGTGTGATGGTCTATCTTTCTGTTCTAAATTGTCGGGTACCGCTGCTGAATTGCCGGCCAGCTTTTTTAAAGAGACAGTGCATGAAAACACTATTTTTTTAAATAAATCCTTTACACTAAATGACAAGTACAGTAAGCAACACTGTCACTGTACTTATTATATATGTGACTGACATGTTTCTATCTATCTAATCTATGTGTGAAGCTCTATTCTTTCTGTTCTAAATTGTCGGGTACCGGTGTATGCCGCTGCTGAATTGCCGGCTTTTCATGTTTCACTGTGAGCACTGTTCCCATCGATTTGGGCAACCACCTCCCCCAATACATTCTACATTATTGTCAGTTGTTTTCCTTCATGTAGAATTAACCTACAAGGAAAGAAAGGGTTTATTTTCATTCCGATATTTGTGTCCCATTGACTTGCATTGGTTTCCGGTATCGGAATCGGCGATATCCGATACTTTTTGAGTATCGGCCCGATCCAATCCGATCCGATATTTCCTGATATCGGAAGGTATCACTCAACACTACTCATGAGCGATGACATTACTAAGTTACTGACGTTATCGGTTGTGAGACATAACCGGGAGTGACCTATGAAGCATGGTTCTCAAAACGACGCTCCATAGCTTGCTGTACAGAATCGTTAGATGTCGTGGGAACCCCAATGGGTCACGTCGCAGGTGCAGAGATTGTAATTTAAAAATAAATTGGCGAATGAGCGAGAGTTTCTTCCTTTTATTTATTTAACTTTCCTTTTATGTCTTTCAGGTTCCCATTTTTGGACTTCTTCTGATTGGCTGGATTACGTTGGATCTTCATGGTTTTTTTTTTGCTTTTTAATAAATAGGTGAACGAGGTGTGGGGGAGTGTTCTTTAAAATAAACTATGTTTTCCTGTGTGTGTGTGTGTTTTTGTTTTTTTTTATTACTGGGTTAGTAATGGGGATGTCTGATACACACCACTCCATTACTAACCCTTGGTTTTGATGCCAGCTGACATTACAAGGCTTAAAATGATGAATCCCGTCACTCACGTGGTTGATTAAAAGTTCTTTTTAATGGAGGTCCACATACAAAACATTTCAGCCCATCCCAGACTTTTGTCAATCATTACATTACAAAGCTGACATCAACCTGATAAAACTACTACCCCAATTGCCACTGCACCAACGCAATCAGGAAAAGCCAGCAAAGAGCCTGAGTTGGCGCATCTCATTGATGCGCCAATTCTGGGGTAACTGCAGGCTTTTATTTTTAGGCTGGGAAAGGGCCAATATCTATGGACCTTCCTATCTTGTTAATACAAGAGCACACCTCTGTTCTTTACAAAGGCTGGTTATAAAAAGAAGGGGGGAACCCACATCATTTTTTTTTATTTATTTATGATATGCATGTGTCTTTGGGTGCATTTGCGCTGTGAAAACACACGTTACAAAGTGTGTTCTTTTTTTACTGCAGTGCTGTGGGAAAGTTCTCACCGCACATGCGTTAATGTTAGTGAGGTGAACAGAGTTCATTGGATAAGGACTCCGATGACCTTTCTGCCAGCACACTGAGGTGCGCAAGCTTGCACAGCTAATTGTCTCTGCAGGATGGCAGACTGTATAGTCGTATCTTGCGACAATACAGCCTGCCATCTTGATGTAGCAGACCTAGACCTGTCGTGCAACAAATGGATGATTTTATTCACGTCAGGGACAGGTGAGGATGATGATGCTTTGTTATTTTATTTCAATTGACATCGGCTTCAATGGAATGGGTGTTATGTTATTAGTTAAATTTAGATTTATTAAAGGAGTCTGTGTGTTTCTTTCAAATAAATTAACTGATTCTGGGTATTTAAAAATTGAACGGCACTCGCAAGGTCCGAGAGCCGTGTGATTTTTTTTTCTCGCACCCATTGACTTGCGATTTTTTTTCTAAGTCCGATTTCAGCTGTGAAAAAAATCACAGATGAGCGGTAACTCATAGATTAATATTGGTCAAAGTAGAATCCAATTTTTTATCGGATTGCACTCGTTCGTTTTCCTTGAAAATGAATGTGAGATAAAACATTTCCCTGCCTGGTTTTAAAAAATGTTTTACCTCAAAGAAAGAATTTTTTGTGATCCAGTCCTGTAATGTCTGTATATTCTTTTGCGTCTCCCCCTTCCCAGGAGCTGTGGAATTATCTGTCCATGTCCCTGTACCGTCAGACAAAGCCATTACACACTACACAGCAGGGGCCCATTTATAAGATTATCTCAGCACAGGAACATTTTATTTAAACACATCTAATTGTGAAATTTATTATTATCAAGATCTATTGATTAAAATGAACTTTGCAGGTAAACATCTTTAAGTTTTACTTTGGCTGTGTTCACACATGTTGTGTTTTTCAGCTTCAGAAAACTGCATCAAAACACAATCTCTGGCAGGAAATCAGCTGCGTCAAAAACGTTTTGCTGCGTTTTTTGATGCATTTTTTGTGAGTTTTTTCAGCGATTTTTTTCATTGTCCTGTCTCTATTTATGCATGTACATAAAGTTCTGTTAAAAAAAAAACCCCATTCTATTTCACCATCAAAAACGCTGCTGCAAATTTTGGTGCATTTTTTCAGCGTTTTTTTCACCACTGTATAAGGATGTGATTTTCCTCCAAACTATCAGTAATTAATGGGGGCACTCTCCTACACCTCTACTGAGGTCTGATATTAACTATTAACATCAAACTTGACTATTAATAATTAATTTCCACTAACGTTATCTGTGCCTTATACTATATACCAACTGAGACAAAACCGTGTGCTAATAAAAGGTATTTATTACACAAAAGTCTACAGTTAATATACTACTAGGTATCACACTAACACAGTACACAAAACGGATTCACAATTCCCAATTACCTAATATATTTTCCACCCACGTTTGCTAATCACTCATGCAATATCGGCCCACCCAACTATACCAACTTTGCCTATATATATCTATCAATATCTAGGAGGGTTAGTACAGGGTATGTAGGGCTAGTAAGTAAAGAAGTTACAGGGGAAGAGAGATACTCAGCCATGTGTTGTTATGTCCATCCTCAAGAGTCTAAGGGGCCTTAGCACATGTGCATTCTGGGTTTTTAAGTCCAGCCAGTGTCCAGCTTCATGTCACAGGAAATGATGTATTATTCCCTGCCCACTGGCTAAGATCTTTGTTCATGTCCAACCATACTCGCAAAACCTGATTTAGCACATGGCTGGACATTCTATTGAAACCTCCTCCAGCAGCAAACAGACTGAAACACATGGGGAGATGTGGGGCCAATATATACATGTATACTTATCTGCAAGCATGGCTAGCATGTATATACATGTACAACCTGGGACACTTCCCTTTACAACTACCCATTATTTCCCATGGGTGAAAAAACACTGACAAAAATGCTGAAAGTGACATGCTCTATTTTCCAAAAACCCAACCAAGGCACAAAATACACAACAACAAAAAAGCATGATGTGTGAACAGAGAATTCTGGTTTCTCATAGACTTTGCTGGTACTGCAAAACACAGCTGAAAATTTGCATAAAAATCTGCAGCAAAAAATGCTAAAAAAACACAACATGTGTGAACATAGCTTTTAAGTGAAGTTTAACTTATACTTATTATATGTTGTCAAAATTACTCACAAAACGTCGCTTTCAAAAGCCACAAAAGACGACGGAGGGGTTTCCTCATTTCTTGTGAATTTCTTTCTGTAGAAACATACAAATCAAGGTCTGTGTTAAGAGTCAAAGTGAAAAGAAAAATACTATTTTAAATGATAAAACCATCAAGGTAGAGGGAGTTGTACTTGCAAATGTGGAGTGAAGAAATGTTCATTGTTCTCATGGGTCTTAATTCACCAACAACTACTTGGATATTGCATTTTACCTAACCAGGTGGGTGTCAAAAAGGGCAGATAGACACCTACACCATCACAAGACCCTACAATTACCATGTAAGGCAGCACCCACCACTTCCTCACTGATACCTCAGATGCCTCTCCTAGATAAGAGCAGTCTATGCGGTATGCAATGTATCGTCCTTCAGGGAGCGCTTCTTCCCAGACCATTTCAAGGTCTCCAGCATATCCAACTCCTTTTGAGTACCAGCCTACTGCTCCAATCATGCATTCCCCGTCACCTCTTTTGCCATACTTACAGATGCAAAGTCTGCTTCCAATATCACGGGCTGGAGTGACTTGTAAGTTTCGTAATTGTGAGATCACAGATGTCTATGCAAGCACCGTGTAACGCATGTTACACGAGTCTTGAATGGTGGCTCAAAAAAAGATGAAGAAGCATCGACTTCAATATCATCATAAGAAGCGTCGACACAAGTTTGCAAAAAGGTATGAAAAGTGAACTGTAGAAGATAGGAAACGGGTGGTTTGCAGCTATGGGACAAAAGTCAATAGACTAGGCTATGATGGGTGAAAATGGGTCTGGAAGAAACAAAGGAAAATGGGGCTAAAGGATGGAGAAATTGAAGGAACTGTCAAGTTCGGTGAAGGAAGTCTGATGATATGGGGTTGTTTCACAGCTAAAGGCGTTGGATACTTTACCAGAATCGATGGTGGTCTCAATGCTGAGCTATATGTGAGTATCCTACAAGACTAATTACTTTGTACACTCGAGTACCATCGGTATGAAAAGGACAACATAGTGTTCCAGCAGGACAACGACCCAAAGCATATGTTGAGATTGGCAAATAAATGGTTCAATGACAATGAAGTCGAAGTGCTGGATTGGCCCCCACAGACCTCAGACCTTAATCCAATTTAACACTTGTGGGTAGAATGGAATAAAAAACTATATACATATCCAAGCGAGTCGAAGAGCATGCACCAACTGGGAACATGTAAAAGAGACCCGGAATTAGATGTCGGTCAAGACATGTTTGAATCTGATCGAGAGCATGCCCAGAAGGATTCAGGCAGTGTTGAAAGCCAAAGGTGGATTTACAAAATACTAATAAAATAATAAAAAATTGTACTTAGATTTTTAGGAGCAAAACAGTAACAGTGCAGTGACATGACAAGAATCTGCATAATTAATCATATGCCAAATAGTTGCAACTCAAGTTTATATATGAGATAGACAAGATGATTGTCTATAAAATGAGGGTAGTCTCACAATAAAATAAGTAGTGGATGGTGAGATATGGAGCCTGAAAGTCAAAAGTTCAAAAGATTGATACTCTTTTGCTCTTCACTGTATTCATGTGCAGTTGGTGGTTCTGGCGATGTATTCAATTAATAATGATGGTCCCAGTGCTATATTCAATTACCGATTATGGTTCTAATAATGAATTAGTGTATTAATGGTTGTTTTGGTGCTGTATCTAAGTACTAATGAGGATGCTGGTGCCATTCATGTACTGATGGAATGTTCTGGTGATGTATTCATTTAATGATCATGGATCTGGTGCGGTCTTCCCTCATTAAACACAAATTAAACAATTAAAGAAAATTTGGTATGTCCACATCCTTAAAAGTCTGATCTATCAAAATATAAAAAGAACTAACATATGCAGTAAAGAGAAAAAAAAATAGAAGAACTACTTTTTTTTGTCACCACACCTCTTACAGCAAAAAGCCATCCAAATGTATGCACCCTGAATTGATAGCAATAAATATTTCAACTTACTGTGCAAAAAACAGCCCTCACATAGCTTCATAGATATATTTTTATTGTTCTAACAGGTCCTTAAAAAAGCATCACAAGCTAAATGTTGTTTTTTTTAACAAAAATAAGAATCTCTGAACGTTTAGGATTACTGTAATCACAAAGACCTGGAGAATCATGTTCACACGTCACTTTTACCACATAATGAATATCTTAAAAGCAAAACCTAAAAAACAATGATGGGATTGTGTTTATTCACTGCAGGTATACCATGAACTGCTGGGAGGGGTGCCACTTGAATTTTCGCCTTGGGCACCAAAAAAAAAAGCTAGAATCAGGCCTGTCCCCACAGACGTTAGGAAGCTAACCGATTCAAGCCAAAATCACCGGGTTTAGCCAACTTCTATCTCATGAGTCTGAGGGCATTTAGAATTAAATAACTCTTTGATCGCTGGGCATCAAAACAGCTCAGACCCCAAGTGATAAAGTCACAATATGATGCTGTTTTTCAGTTACAGTATGGTGGTTCTAAAATCATGTTATAAAAGTATAATTTAGTAACTATATGGCAGTATTAGTTACGGTATTAACCACACATGGTATAGAGAGATTCAGTAATGCTATGGTGGTATGTGGTGGTACTGTTCAATCACTATAGTTGAGGATTTCTGTCCTTTAACCCTTTCACGACCTTGGGATTTTCCGTTTTTCGCTCCCCTTTTTCCCAGAGGCATAACTTTTTTATTTTTTAATATGTCCCTGTGATGGTTTATTTTTTCTGGGACGAATAGTAATTTTGAACGACATCATTGGTTTTACAATGTCGTGTACTGGAGAAAAAGGAAAAAATTCAAAAGTGCGTCAAAATTGCAAAAAAAGTATAATTCTACACTTGTCTCTTGGTTGTTGTTTTTTTTTACCATGTTCACTAAATGCTAAAACTGACCTGCAATTATGATTCTCCAGGTCATTATGAGTTTGCAGATACCAAATATGAATAGGTTATTTTTTTTAAAGTGGTGAAATAAATTCTAAAGTTTGTAAAAAAAATTATAATGGCGCCATATTCCGAGACCCGTAGCGTCTCCCTTTTTCAGGATCTGGGGCTGGGTGAGGGCTTATTTTTCGCACGCTGAGCTGAAGGTTTTATTGATAATATTTTTAGGTAGATATAATGTTTTAATTGCTTGTCATTACGTTTTATTGCGATGTTGCAGCGACCAAAATAACTTAATTCTGGTGTTTTGTTTTTTTTTCTCGTTACACAGTTTACCATTTGGATTAATTCTTTTTATATCTTGATAGATCGGGCGATTCAGAATGCAGCAATATATGTATATTTTAGTTTTATTATTCATTTATTTTGAATGGGGCAAAAGGGGGGTGATTTGAACGTTTATATTTTTAAAAAAAAACAAACATTTTTTTTTTACTTTTTTCTGGCCTTAATAGTTTCCTTAGAAGAATTGAAGGTGCTTTCATCCAATCACTTGTGCTACACATGGTTAAAATGATCATCTGCTATGAGCGATGGCCAACGGGTAACGCTCATGGCAAATCGTCACATGATCATGCTAAAAAACAGATTGCAGTAAAAAAGAAAACAATTTAAGACATTCCCGTCCTTATTTGAATGAACTATTTTTGCATTGTATCTTTTCATTTTTTATCGCCCCTAACAAATCCAAAAACAGGTATAACTACCAGACATGTGAACATAGCCTTACAATACAATGTAACGAATGATAGTCGTATTTAGTGCTTACGTTGGCTGCACCTCCTCCTCACTGTCGTCCTCAATAATTGGACGCTTTCTGCCTCTTATTCTGGACGTCCTTCCTAAAATATATAACAAAACTGATTATGATTCTCATTCACCTCCAGATTTACACATCATCAGAGAAGCAGTCTCCACCTCTCACCATGGAAGAAGCAGAACCTATTACACACTGTAGGGATAAAATTATTGGGACACATACACATTACTCCTGGAGGAAATTTTATGACATTGCTTTTTAAATCCAGGGTCATTAACATGGAGTTGATCTCCCTTTGCAGCTAATAAAGCTTCCACTCTAAAAAAAAAAATTGGGGATATTTCTGTGCAATTTGTTGTCTATTCTTCCAGAAGAGCAGTTATCAGGTCAGACACTGATGTTGGACAAGGGGACCTGGCTTGTAATCTCTGGTTAATCCAAAAGGTATCTATCTGATGGAGTTGAGGTTAGGTCTCTTGAAGGGTCAGTCATGTTCTTCCACACCAAACTCACCCAGCCATGTCTTATTTGAACTTTCATGAACTGACTTGTGACAACATATGACAGCAAGATGCTGAATTCAGGGAGCTCTTTAGAACGAGCCATTTTATCACAACTGTTCGCACAGGCAGACTACATGCTTAGATGCTGGATTTTATACCCATGGCAATGGAACCAAAAGAGAAAACCTTAATTCAATGATTAAGAGGTGACTTTTCATACTTGTTCACACAGTGTGTAAAGCTTCCTTCACATGTACATGTTTTCAGCACGTGTGGCATTCGCTTTCACATGCACTGAAGACACGTATGCACACATACCTATCATAATCTATGGAGATCTTTGCATGAGACCCGTCCGCATGGATTACAAGGGCCAATACACATTTCTGGCTCCGTGTGAAACATCCTTGTGACAACCGTGTGCTGTACATGTTTAACACTGCAAAGTATAGGAGAAGCTTTGGAATTGATATTTAAGTCATGGTGGAAAAAAAATGAATTGCACACGGATGGAACACTGATGGCACACGGATGACACACTGATCCAAAATACTTATGACACCGGTACCATTTTTCCAGTACCGGTATTATATGGACATGTGAAGGGTGGTTTAGTCAAAGGAATCTGTTAAACATGTCGTCGGTCGGGTAACAAACCCTGAGCTGGAGGTTTTCAGGAGGCAGACACAGAGCTTTTCCCCAGGATATTGTAACTTACTTTTTCCTCTCCTTGTAACAAGAACCATAACCTTTCTAATATTTCGACATAGCCGCAAGAGGGCTTGTTTTTTTGCAGAACACAACTTATTCTATGAAATAAGTGGAAACGGTGAGGAAAAAAACTGTAATTCCACATTTTCTTTTTCAAGGTTTTGTACTAGCGCCGCTTACTTTGTGGTAATCAGGTGGTGATCTGTTACCTTTGCTCTATGGGTCAGTATGGTTACGGGATCCCAAATCTATATATTTCTATTCATGATTTACTAATTAAAAATAAAATAAAAACATTTACAAAAACAATTTGGCTTTTGTCACCATATTCTGAGAGCCATATATATATTTTTTTAAAGTGGTCATCCGGCAGTCAAGGTAACCCTTCGTCAATGTGCATTCATACTGCACGGTGGCCCCATGTTCATTAGAACTGATGGCCATTATGTTAAAGTCTGTTACATGTCACCATCACACTTGACAGCGGTATTAACCCCATAACGCCCAATGACGGACACTGCACGGCATGAGCAGGTGTAAGTTAATGCTCCTTGCCGTGCAGTGTCCGTTATGGCTTTAAACTGTCACAGCGTGTAAACACGCAGTGACAGATAAGTGCGGACAGCTATCTGTGACAGCTGAGCAGCACAAGATGGGGTGCAGGGAGCCATATGGTCGGTCCGCACACCTAGATCGCTGCGATCGGTCAGTCAATCTGACTGACCGATCTCAGCATGATCGTGCAGAAGATGCTGAAATATCAGCGTCTCCAGCCCGATCAGTGCCGGAGTTCAGCACCGCCAGTGGCTGAGCTCCGGCACTAAACAGCTAGTAGCCGTGTCAGCACCACCCCTGGCTGTTAACCCCCTGACAGATCGGTGGCCCTGCGATGTCGTGGGGCCCAATCATTGCCATGGTGACCAGGGGTCGTCATGACGACCCCCGGGTCACCAAGCTACGGAAAGCTGCTGAAACCATGCTCACAGCATGGGCTCAGGAGCTTTCACTAAAGGTATAATGAATGCACTGCAATCTAGTACATTGCAATACATTATACCTGTGATCAAAGAGAAACAAGTGAAAGTCCCATAAAGGGACTAAGTAAAAAGTAAAGAATAAATGGCAAAAAATGTGTAAAAATATGTAAAAAAATTAAATTAATAATAATAATTTAAAAAAAATATTCACTAATAAATACACATTTTTATGTAAAAAATAAATAAATAAATAAAATAAAAAAAAGTACACATATTTGGTATTGCCGAGTCTGGAACAACCCGACCTATAAAAGTGTCACACTAGTTAACCCCTTCAGTGAACGCCGCACAAAAAAAACTTAAAAAAACGAGGCTAACGATGCTTTATCACCATGCCACTGGGAAAAAAAGGGGAATGAAACACGATAAAAAAAACAAATATAAATAAAATTAGTACTGCTGAAAACGTCATCTTGTCCCACAAGAAACAAGCCGCCATACAGCCCCATCATTGATAAAGATGTTAAACAATACAGGTCCCAGGACAGAGCCCCGTGGTACCCCACTTCAGACATTCATCCAGCTGGATGTGAAGCCATTTACAACCACCCGTTGAGTCCGATCACTAAGCCAGTTATGAATCCACCTAACAGTTGCCTTGTCCTTTCAATACTTGGTCATTTTTTCAATAAGGATGGTGTGAGATACTTTGTCAAATACTTTGCTGAAGTCAAGATATACTATATCTATGGCATTTCTGTTAGGCGTCAGGTGTTTGCTGGATTTGAAATGGGTTCAGAACCATCAGTGGATTCTGTAGTCTCCCATTCCAGTCCAGCCAGGGCTGATGCTGCTCAGCATCATCATCAGTCCCAACGCCTAGCTGGTGCACGAGATGTACAGGTTGTCTCTTTGGTCTTTGTTCCTAGCAACATGAAGGATAGGTTGCGGAGGGAAACAGGGCTGCTAAAGCTTAAGTCCAGGATTCTCTGCACTGAACATGCCCGTGACATGGTGGACCGTGATTGGTGGTTTGGGAGTCAGCTGATCCGGTGACCTGGCGCCGCCTGATTGGTTGCGGGTGACGTCACCAATAGTGTGACGGTGGGCAGGGCTTAATCTTTAAATAGCCCCCTCACAAACATGGCGGCGCGCTCTGATCATTGACCTGTGATGGTGTTGTGTGGACGCTTGGTCTTTTGGGCTCCACGTGTGCTTTAGTTTCTGGCAGGCAGGTTTAGTGGAAATAGGCAGGCTTAGATGAAATAGGCAGGCTTAGATGAAATAGGCAGGTAGCTTCATCTGACAGTCTGGCTCCGACAAAGGGGTCGCCATACACCCCGAGCAGTCTGCAGACACCCTATTCCCGGCACCGCCTGTAAGCCACGTGGAGAGATACTGCTCAGTCCGGTAGCACGCCGGCTGGGAGCACGTATTCGCCGACGTGAGTCACACACGCATCCTAGCGTCTGCTGTGTAGTCCCTGTGCAGTTAACAGGGCTACAGATATATTATTTATCGCACATCTCTCGTGCTGTTAACGGAGATAGTGCGAATCCCTAATCCTGTTCCGGTGTGCAGTAACACGGAAGGGATTGTTATTTAAGTTGGTTGTTTTACCTTCTCACCCGGAAGGTGTTTGGCCGCAGTCCACCAGGCTGCATCGCGGACCCCGTGTAAGGTTGCTTTCCATTATTTAATAAAAGTTGTTTGCAACCGTCCCCTTAACAATTTCCCTGATCCACCCAGTCAGTGATTCTGTCATAGAAGGAAATTAAGTTAGTCTGACATGATTTGTTAGTTACAAACCCATGCTGACTCTGGTTAATCACTTCATTCTTATCCAGGTACTTACATACATGTTGTTTAATAATTTGTTCAAAAATCTTTCCTGGTATAGCAGTCAGACTCACCGGCCTATAGTTCCCTGGGTCCACTTTCTTCCCCTTTTTGAAGATAGGAACAACATTTGCTCTTCTCCAGTCTTCTGGGACTTCTCCTGTTCTCCAAGAATTTTCAAAGATTATGGAGAGTGGTTCTAAAATTTCTTCTACGATCTCCTTCAGTACTCTGGGGTTTAATTCATCTGGACCTGGAGACTTGAACTCATTTATGTTAGCTAAATATTCCCTCACAATCTGTCTGTTTACAGATAACCTGGATTCTTCAATTCCTTTAATAGGACAGTGAAGATCAGTTGATGCTCCATTTTCTTTCTGAGAGAAAACAGATGCAAAATAGGAATTAAAAAGTTCGGCCTTCTCAACATCCTTTCTTACCATTTCACCATTTTCATCCTGTAAAAATCCTATAGCATCTTTGACTTTTCTTTTACTTTTGACATACCCCCAAAATCCTTTTTTATTGCTTTTGACATCTCTTGCAAGCCTTAATTCATTGTCAGCTTTAGCTGACCTGATACGTGCCCTGCAGGATCTGCAGACTGCATTATAATCTTCTTTAGATATGACTCCTTCTTTCCATTTGATAAACATTTCTTTCTTTCTTTTTAGCATGTGTTTAAGTTCTGTGTTCATCCATCCTGGTTTCCTTAAATGCTTCCCATTCTTCCTACTTTTCGGGATTGTTAACGATTGTGCTTTGAGAATCTCATTTTTAAAAATTTCCCATCCTTCCTGGACATTTTTGTCCTTAAGGACATCCAGCCATTGGATCCCTCCTATTCTCTTTCTGAGTCTCTTAAAATCTGCCTATTTAAAATCTAACCTTGAAGTTTGAGTCTTCACATGTCTTCCTCCTCTAGTTATCCAAAATTCTATAATAGCATGATCGCTGCCTCCTAGGGTCCCAGACACTTTTATCTCCTCAACCATTTCCTCCCTGTTTATAAGGATTAGATCCAAAGTAGCAGATCCCCTTGTTTTCTCCCCTACCTTTTGGAAGATAAAGTTGTCAGCAAGAGAGGATAAGAATTTGCTTGACCTGTTAGTTTTACTTGAGAGAGATTCCCAACAAATGTCTGGATAGTTGAAATCTCCCATGACCACTACGTCATATTTTTTGGAGAACTTGGTCATTTGATACATAAAGTGTTCATCCATATCTTCAGCTTGCCCAGGTGGCCTGTAGTAAATGCCTACAATGGTGTCCTTTCCGTTGTTCTCTCCTTGTATTCTTACCCAAACACTTTCCACAGAACTCCCAGTCTCTGCTTCAATCTCTCTGCAGATATACGCTTTTCTAACATACAATGCGACACCTCCTCCTTGTTTATCAAGTCTGCTTCTTACAAATAAGTTGTATCCTTTTAGCCTTGTATTCCAATCATGTGTATCGTCCCACCAAGTTTCAGTGACATCATATTTCTTTTCCTGCGTTAGTAGTTCCAATTCTCCTTGTTTGTTGCCCATGCTTTGTGCATTTGTATAAAAACATTTTAGTTTGTGATTGGTTTCTCTTCCTCCCATATTTTTATTACTTAGATTTTTTTGTCTTTGTTCTTCCTTTCCGCTTCCAATAGCAGAGATCTCAATAGTATTTGTCAGCTGTATGGCTTTTTCTGGCCTTTTGCTTCCCTTCCCACATTGTTCTAGTTTAAAGCTCTCCTGATGAGTGTAGCAAGGCGACTTCCAAATACATGTATTCCAGTCTTCGTAAGGGGCACCCCATCTCTAGCAAGTAGTCCATCATATAGATAATTCATTCCGTGATCCAGAAATCCAAATCCTTGTTGACAGCACCATCGACGTAGCCAGTTGTTCACCTGTAGAATCTTATTCCACCTCATTGTTCCATGGCCATCCACTGGGAGGATGGATGAGAAGACCACCTGCGCTCCCAATTCTTTCACTTTCTTGCCTAAGTCTTCAAAGTCACTGCAGATGGTTTCCAGGTCCTTTCTTGCAGGGTCATTTGTCCCCACATGTATTAGCAGGAATGGGTAGTGATCTGTAGGTCTGAAAAGTCTTGATATCCTGTCAGACACATCTTTAATTTTTGCTCCTGGAAAACAGCACATTTCTCTTGAGGTTATGTCTGGTCTGCAGATAGCGGCCTCTGTTCCTCTCAACAGGGAATCCCCCATGACCACCACTCTCCGTTTTTCCTTCACAACATTTTCTTTCTCTATCCAGGAGGATTCTGAGGGCTTACAAGGTTATTCATTGTGGGCAAAGTCTTATCTTGCTGTATTTCTTCATGGTTCTCCTGTGTGAGAGCCTGGTACTGGTTCCTGAGCAGTATGGGTGCTGACTGCCTCTCGATACTCCTGCTTCTCTGGGTCACATGCTTCCATTCCTCTATTTCATCAGGTGCAGTTCGAATTTCTTCTCTTCCTGTATCATGAAGAGATAATTCTCCTCTAAGAACTCTTCACCTTCCTTAATGATTTTCAAGGTAGTTAACCTCTCTTCTAGATTTCACAACTTTTCCTCCAACAGGGACACAAGCTTGCATTTCTGGCATGTGAAGTTTGGCTTTTCCCTGGCAAGTATGTGAACATGTATCAGGATATGCAGCTCACCAAATGGCTCCTGGACTCTTCCATGTTCTTATTGTTAATGTGTTATGAAAACAGTGAAAAACGCTCCAAAATTCGGTTTATCGATGTCCTCCTTTCAGCTCCAACGGCCAAAATCCAGTGTTCTTTGAGCTCGCGGAGACTCTTCACTTATCCCAAAATGCAGTGGGAGTATGCAAATTATCTCCTCAGGACTCCTCCCCTGGTTTCATCTGTCAATGTAAATATAGGGTGCTTCCACGTTACTGGTAGCACAAGGGCACTGGAAAAGTGAAATAACTCCTCGCCCCCAAAAGAAATATAGCAAATTCTGTGCTCCGAAATTTTAATGCTACCCTCCCACCCCCGCCCTCCAGAGCTCCAGTGTGTGCCTACATCAGATTTACCATCCACATGTTTGGCAGGGGTATAACTTACAAAATGGGGTCACTTGAGGGGGGGTATTCTGCTCTTTTAGCATTTAGGGTCTCTGTATATGGAGTCCGCAAACTATTCTAGGAAAACCTATACTCCAGCAGTCAAATAGCGCTCCGTCCTTCCCGAGTGTCGCCGTGTGGCTAAGCAGTACTGTACAGCCACATATGAGGTATTGCCACATTCAGCAGAAATTGTGGGCCACATTTTAGGGGCCAGTTTTATCCATTAACCCCATTTAAAACGTAAAATCTGGGGCTAAAACAAAATATTTGAGATAAAAATGTAATTATTTTTTCTTCACTGCCCAATGGTATAAAATTCTGTGACACACCCATGGTGTTAATATGATCATTGCACCCCTAGATGAGTTCACTGAGAGGTGTACTTTGTAAAATGCGGTCCTCAGGCTGTTATGGCACCTCAGTGGATCTCCCAGTGTATGATGGCACCCGATGCAGATCACGTAGGAGAGGGAGCCCTCTCCCTCCTCAAGCCTTCTAAATGCTGTTATTTCTATTGATATCGACATTTAAGGGGTTAAAAAGCTGGGAATGGTGAGGGCAATGCTCCTGACAGTGACAGCTGAGGCTCTGCTATCACTTAAGCCAAGCTCCCGACGATGATGGTGAGGGCACAGCCCCTGGGCCCCGCACAATCGTCATGATGTTACTGTATGTCAGTGGTTGGGAATCCCTTCCCGATCAGGACGTATAGGTATGTCAAAGGTCATGAAGGGGTTACAATTTTAGCAGCAATTTTTCATATTTCCAAGGAAATTTAAAATAAACTGCATTTTTATGGACCTATTCACTTTTGAAGTGACTTTGAAGAGCCTTTTATTGTAACCCCCTAAAAAACACCCCAATTTAAAGAATGGAGGTTTCAAAGCATACAAGAAGTTTGCTATTCCTTGAGGTGCTTTGCATTAATGAAAATATAAGAAAAAAAAATTAATAATTCCATTTAGTCAAATTCCATTCAGCTAAAATGTTACTTCAGCCCTAATTTTTAGACTGCACAATTTATTACGCAATTTCTCCTGAATGCAGCATTACTCCTTGTATAGCAGACACTAATATTGTATAGCTATTGTACGGTTTGGTACTCACTCGGCTGCGGCTGAGGTAGGCACAGGAAGCATTTTCATTGAAATCCAGGCTAGTTTATTCAGACAGCATAAACTGCTCAGGTAGCAAAACAAAAACACCCTTTTCCGGCACAAAGTGGAAATACAAAGTAAAATGTCCATACAATGTTGCGGGTTCGACCGCTCAGGTCAGTTTCCAATCCTTAGGTGTTTAGCACAGACCAGCATCCTGGAGATCCACATATCTCCAGACACAGAATGAGACAATTGGTCTCCATTTTATTTACCAAACCACGCCCCCGGGGTGGGGATATGTGAGCAGCCATTCCCACCAATCTCTTATGACTGCTCGTAAAAGCGGCCCTCATACGACCTATTAACCCTTTCAGTACTATATGTGCTGGAGCATGCTTTTCTGGGTTTACATCACCGAAGCTAACAACCTCGAGGACCTGTCCGGTGGCCATCTTACATACCCTCCTCTGCCCAAAGCTGGCGGGCTTGGCTATCAATAAGCAAAAAAACTCAAAATTCGAAAATCACGATACACATGAAGATTAGAAAAGGAATAATCAGTTCTGAGAAGGAAATGTATTAAGTATAGCACTGTGTGTGTGTATGTATGCATGCATGTACAGTACAGACCAAAAGTTTGGACACACCTTCTCATTTAAAGATTTTTCTGTATTTTCATGACTATGAAAATTGTACATTCACACTGAAGGCATCAAAACTATGAATTAACACATGTGGAATTATATACTTAACAAAAAAGTGGGAAACAACTGAAAATATGTCTTATATTCTAGGTTCTTCAAAGTAGCCATCTTTTGCTTTGATGACTGCTTTGCACACTCTTGGCATTCTCTTGATGAGCTTCAAGTGGTAGTCACCGGAAATGGTTTTCACTTCACAGGTGTGCCCTGTCAGGTTTAATAAGTGGCATTTCTTGCCTTATAAATGGGGTTGGGACCATCAGTTGTGTTGTGCAGAAGTCTGGTGGATACACAGCTGATATAGTCCTACTGAACAGACTGTTAGAATTTGTATTATGGCAAGAAAAAAGCAGCTAAGTAAAGAAAAATGAGTGGCCATCATTACTTTAAGAAATGAAGGTCAGTCAGTCTGAAAAACTGGGAAAACTTTGAAAGTGTCCCCAAGTGCAGTTGCAAAAACCATCAAGCGCTATAAAGAAACTGTCTCACATGAGGACCGCCCCAGGAAAGGAAGACCAAGAGTCACCTCTGCTTCTGAGGATAAGTTTATCCGAGTCACCAGCCTCAGAAATCGCAGGTTAACAGCAGAGACCAGTTCAATGCCACACAGAGTTCTAGCAGCAGACACATCTCTACAACAACTGTTAAGAGGAGACTTTGGGCAGCAGGCCTTCATGGTAAAATAGCTGCTAGGAAACCACTGCTAAGGACAGGCAACAAGCAGAAGAGACTTGTTTGGGCTAAAGAACAGAAGGAATGGACATTAGACTAGTGGAAATCTGTGCTTTGGTCTGATGAGTCCAAATTTGAGATCTTTGGTTCCAACCACCGTGTCTTTGTGCGACTCAGAAAAGGTGAACGGATGGACTCTACATGCCTGGTTCCCACGATGAAGCATGGAGGAGGAGGTGTGATGGTGTGGGGGTGCTTTGCTGGTGACACTGTTGGGGATTTATTCAAAATTGAAGGCATACTGAACCAGCATGGCTACCACAGCATCTTGCAGCGGCATGCTATTCCATCCGATTTGTGTTTAGTTGGACCATCATTTATTTTTCAATAGGACAATGACCCCAAACACACCTCCAGGCTGTGTAAGGGCTATTTGACCAAGAAGGAGAGTGATGGGGTGCTACGCGAGATGACCTGGCCTCCACAGTCACCAGACCTGAACCCAATCGAGATGGTTTGGGGTGAGCTGGACCGCAGAGTGAAGGCAAAAGGGCCAACAAGTGCTAAGCATCTCTGGGAACTTCTTCAAGATTGTTGGAAGACCATTTCCGGTGACTACCACTTGAAGCTCATCAAGAGAATGCCAAGAGTGTGCAAAGCAGTCATCAAAGCAAAAGGTGGCTACTTTGAAGAACCTAGAATATAAGACATATTTTCAGTTGTTTCAGACTTTTTTGTTAAGTATATAATTCCACATGTGTTAATTCATAGTTTTGATGCCTTCAGTGTGAATGTACAATTTTCATAGTCATGAAAATACAGAAAAATCTTTAAATGAGAAGGTGTGTCCAAACTTTTGGTCTGTACTGTATGTATATATATTATATATATAAACATATAAACATATATATATATATATATATATACACACATACATACATACATACACTACCTAGTCAGGGTGCATGTTTAAAAAGGACTGTATAGACCAATCGGTAACTAAAACACAGAAAACCACTCATATAGAACCAAAAAGAAGACCAGACTATGCTAAAATATAACAAATTTTAATGGATCAAGCTAAAATACGAATAGGGGTGGGAACAAAGCAACCAGGAGAAAGCGCTGAACAACATGTGTTTCCCACATGCAAATGTACAGTACAAATCAATGGAATATATACCATTACCACCAGAATACATATATATACATACAGTGGGTACAGAAAGTATTCAGACCCCTTTAAATTTTTCACTATTTGTTTCATTGCAGCCATTTGATAAATTCTAAAAAGTTCATTTTATTCTCATTAAAGTACACTTTGCATCCTATCTTGACTGGAAAAAAAACAGAAATCTAGAAATTTTTGCAAATTTATTAAAAAAGAAAAACTGAAATATCACATGGTCATAAATATTCAGCCCCCTTGCTCGGTATTGAGTAGAAGCACACTTTTGAATTAGTACAGCCATGAGTCTTCTTGGGTATGAAGCAACAAGTTTTTCACACCTGGATTTGGGGATCCTCTGCCATTCTTCGTTGCAGTTCCTGTCCAGTTCCGACAGGTTGGATGGTGAACGTTGGTGGACAGCCATTTTCAGGTCTCTCCAGAGATGCTCAATTAGGTTTAGGTCAGGGCTCTGGCTGGACCAGTCAAGAATGGTCACAGAGTTGTTGTGAGGCCACTCCTTTGTCATTATAGCTGTGTGCTTAGGGTCATTGTCTTGTTCGAAGGTGAACCTTCGGCCAAGTCTGAGGTCCAGAGCACTCTGGAAGAGGTTTTCACTCAGGAAATCTCTGTACTTGGCCGCATTCATGTTTCCTTCAATTGCAACCAGTCGTCATGTCCCTGCAGCTGAAAAACACCCCCATAGCATGATGCTGCCACCACCATGTTTCACTGTTGGGATTGTATTGGGTAGGTGATGAGCAGTGCCTGGTTTTCTCCACACATACCGCTTAGAATTATCATCAAAAAGATCTATCTTCATCTCATCAGACCAGAGAATCTTATTTCTCATAGTTTGGGAGTCCTTCATGTGTTTTTGAGCAAACTCTATGCGGACTTTCATTTGTCTTGCACCGAGGAGAGGATTCCGTCGGGCCACTCTGCCATAAAGGCCTGACTGGTGGAGGGCTGCAGTGATAGTTGACCTTGTGGAACTTTCTCCCATCTCCCTACTGCATCTCTGGAGCTTAGTCACAGTGATTTTGGGGTTCTTCTTTACCTCTCTCACCATGGATATTCTCCCACGATTGCACTGTTTGACTGGATGGCCAGGTCTAGGAAGACTTCTGGTGGTCCCAAACTTCTTCCATTTAAGGATTATGGAGGCCACTGTGCTCTTAAGAACCTTGAGTAATGCAGAAATTATTTTGTAACCTTGGCCAGATCTGTGCCTTGCCACAATTCTGTCTCTGAGCTCCTTGGGCAGTTTCTTTGAGCTCATGGTTTTCATTTGGTCTGACATGCATTGTGAGCTGTGAGGTCTTATACAGACAGGTGTGTGCCTTTCCAAATCAAGTCCTATCAGTTTAATTAAACACAGCTGGACTCCAATGAAGGAGTAGAACCATCTCAATGAGGATCACAAGGGGTCTGAATACTTTCCATACCCATTATGTATATGTGTATATACATATATATATATATATATAATACACATATAAATAAAACAATAAGAAACCAGGTGTATATCAATACAGACTATATGTATTAGATATGGGGAAAACATATGTACTACCTCTATCAGGGTGTAAATAAATATTGTGCAAAAGAACCACAGGACGCAAGAGAGGGCAATGATGGAAATAGCTCCTAACGTATAAACTATTCCATAATAATAAACCAATATAGGCGGGTATAGAATAGTCTATATACCTGTGTATGAGTCTGGAGTAGAGGGGGCATACGGTGCAGCGTCGCCACCCCGACACGCTATCAAGCAGTGGACCCTCGACAGTGCATCAGCATTGCCATGCAGTTTCCCGGGCCTATGCTCTGCATGGAAGCTAAAATCCTGAAGGGCTAGGGACCATCTGGTCACTCCGGCATCGTTCCCCTTCTTGTCCCTCATCCACCTTAGTGGGGCATGGTCTGACACTAGCCTGAACTTCCTGCCTAAGAGGTAGTATCTTGAAGAGTCCAACACCCACTTGATGGCCTTTTCCACAATGGAGTAATTCTTCCCACAGGATGTCACATTCTGACTTAAATACATTATGGGATGCTCTTCCCCGTTCACTTCTTGTGATAGGACAGCACCCAGCCCGACATCTGACATGTCTGTCTGGACCACAAACTTATTTGAGAAATCCGGTGCCACCATAACTGTCTGTTTACACAGAGCTACCTTCAGTTCCGCGAAGGCAGTCTCAGCTTCTGGAGATTACTTAGCCATAACCGACTTTGTCCCTGTAAGGAGGTCTGTCAAAGGGGCCGCTATCATGACGAAGTTAGGGATGAACCGGCGGTAATAGCCCACGATGCCTAGGAACGCTTTGACCTGTTTCCCTGAGAGGGGTTGTGGCCAACTCTTGATCACGTCGACTTTATTTGGGGCTTTATTTCACCTCTCCCTACGACATAACCCAAGTATTTGGTTTCTTCAATGCCCATGGCACATTTCTTCAGGTTTATAGAAAACCCTGCCTTCTTTAAAGAATCAAGTATCGCCTGGACTTTGCTCAGATGGCTTCCCCAATCCTGGCTATAGATCACGATGTCATCCAAGTAGACTGCTGCATACTTCTTGTGGGGAGCTGGAATCAAGTCCATGGTCCTCTGGAAGGTAGCCAGGGCTTCTTGCAACCCAAACGACATCCTTGTGAAGTAGAATCAACCATCTGGCGTTGAGAAGAAAGTCTTCTCCTTGGCATCTTGGGACATGGGTATTTGCCAATTCCTTTAGTGAGGTCAAGGGTGATAATATACCTGGCTGGCCCCAATCTTTCAAACAGTTCATCTACACTGGGCATTGGGTAGGTGTCAAACTTCAAGACTTTGTTGAGTTTCCTATAGTCATTGCAAAACTGCCATTCTCTATCTGGTTTTGGCACTAAGACTTTGGGACTGGACCAGCCACTCCTGGACTCCTCAATGACTCCCATGCTCAGCATCCGCTTCACCTCTTTTGCAATTACCTCTCGGTGGGCTTCAGGAATCCGATACGGCTTCATATTTACTTGGACATGATGACCCGGAAGAAACTCATGCTCTATGATCCGAGTACACCCTGGTAGTTTTGAGAACAGGTCTCAGTTCCGCTGTAGCAACTCTCGGCACTGTGGCTTCTGGGCATGTGACAGCAACTTTGCCAGCTTGACTTCCTCCACGTGGGCTTTGGTCTTCGCCACCAAACAGGAGCTTCCACAAACTCCCTATGTCATTTGGCTTGATCAGGTTGACGTGGTACACCTGGTAGGGCTTCCTTTTCCCTGGTTAGTGGACTCTATAGTTGACATTGCCAAGCTTTTCAAGAACTTCATAGGGGCCCTGCCACTTGGTCAGGAATTTGCTCTCCACCGTAGGCACTAGTACCCAATTGCCAAGGTGGAAGTGTCTCACCCTCACCGATCTTTAGTACACCCTTGACTGTGCCTCTTGTGCTTTGAGGAGGTGTTCTTTCACAATAGGCATCACCTCAGCAATCCTCTCTTGCATCTGGGCCACATGTTCCATTACAATCCTGTAGGGTGTAGACCCTCCTTTGCTACATCCAGGAGTCCAAGGGGCTGTCAGCTATATAACAGCTCAAATGGGGAGAAGCCAGTAGAGGCCTGTGGGACTTCTCTAATAGAAAACAGAAGGTACGGCAGTAGACAGTCCCAGTCCCGACCGTCTTTCTCAACGACCTTCTTCAACATGGCCTTCAAGGTTTTATTAAACCTCTCCACTAAGCCGTCTGTCTGGGGGTGGTAGACTGAGGTCCTGAGTTGTGTGATTTGCAGGATTTTTCACAACTCCCTCATCCCCCTTGACATAAATGGGGTCCCTTGGTCCGTTAGGATCTCCTTACGCAACCCCATTCTAGAAAAGACGTGGACTAGCTGTTATGATCTGCTACAGAGACTAAGGAAAGAGAGGAGATCTGTCCCTACAATAGAACTAAACTAGATCCCTACGATGTAACGGGGAACCTGATCCTGCGATCAGACCCGCTAAAGTCCTCGGCTAGTCTGAACGCAGGCCTATAGATGTGAGGGAGGGATCCCTACAAGATCTAGGGACTGGGAAAAGTTGGACACCTCCTAGCAGAAATAGTAGCAGTCAAAGACAAACACACAACAAAAAGGCATAGGGGTCAGAAGACCTAGCAAAACTAACAGAGAACGGCAACAGAGCAACAAGCTAGCTCAACAGTAGTAAATACAAATGAAGTCCAGCAAAGCCAGGAGGGCGGAGCCGGATTAAATAGGCAAAAATGGTCATGTGACCAGCAAACTAAAAAAAACTAACAGGAGAGTTGTAACAGTACCCCCTCTTCTAAGAGGATCCTCCGGATCCCCTAGGCCCAGGCTTACCAGGAAACCTCCTGTGAAACGCTCAGACAAGTCTGGAAGCAGAAACATCATCCGCCCTCACCCATGAGTTATCCTCAGGTCCGAAACTCTTCCAAGCGACGAGATACTGCAAACTCCCTCTATACCGTCTAGAATTTAGGATGCGGGAAATTTCATATTCCCCGTCCTCCACCACAGGAGGAACAGTGACAGAGGCATCACCATCCGACACATCAGCTTTTTTCAACAGAGAAACATGAAACACCGGATTAATCCTCCAGGACGTAGGAACCTCCAGCCTAACAGCAGATTGGCTAACTATCTGAAGTACATTAAAGGGCCCTACGAACTTGGGACCCAATTTTTTAGAAGGAATCCTCAATCGCAGATTCTTAGAGGACAACCAAACCATGTCACCAACAGCAAACAAAACCTCTTGCCGTTTCCTATCAAAGTACCTCTTAGATTTTTTGTTAGCCTCCTGAAGATTACCACGCACATCCGTCCAAACTCTCTCCAAATCACAGGAAAAACTCTCCTCCTCAGGCACAGCCGAAACCAATTTGGAGAATGACCAAAAAGACGGATGTCTCCCAGAACAACAAAAAAAAGGCGAACACCCAGCAGAAGAGGATGTATGGTTGTTAAGAGCAAATTCAGCAAGTGGCAGAAACTCAGACCACCCCTCTTGATTGTCTGCCACAAAACAACGCAAGAACTGCTCAACATCCTGGTTCTTCCTTTCTGTCTGGCCATTAGACTCAGGATGATATCCGGATGAAAACGACAAATGAACTCCCAACCTGTCACAAAAGGCACGCCAAAAACGAGCCACGAACTGAGGTCCCCTATCAGAAACAATGTCAGTAGGAACACCATGTAGTCTGACAATTTCCTTGACAAAGGCCTTGGCGAGTGTCTTAGCGCAAGGCAGTTTGATGAAGGGAACCAAGTGACACATCTTGCTAAAACGGTCCACGACCACCCAGATGACCGTGAAACCTTCAGAGGGAGGAAGGTCAGTAATAAAGTCCATAGCCAGATGTGTCCAAGGTGCACTAGGAACCTCCAGAGGGCAAAGCAACCCCGCAGCAGGAGCATGCGAAGACTTGGATCTTGCACACACAGTACATTGGCGCACCCACTTAATGACTTCCTTCTGCCATCCAGGCCACCAAAAACTGCGACCCACAAGTCTCTTGGTCTCAGAAATTCCTGGATGACCTGCCAACCGAGACTCATGACACTCAACAAACAAATCTCTCCTAAAGGTCCAAGGCACAAACAACCTCCCATGGGGAGTGTTAGATGGGGCATTCTCCTGTGCTTTAAGAATCTCATCCTCCAAAACGGAGTCCAAAGCAGCAATCACAACACCTTCTTGTAAAATGGTCTCCTCTTCCTCCTCAACACCGACCATGGGAGAAAAGCTGCGAGACAAAGCATCCGCTTTAACATTCTTGGTACCCGGGATGTAAGTAACGGAAAAATTAAACCGCGAGAAAAAAAGTGCCCACCTAGCCTGACGGGCATTCAAGCGCTTGGCAGCATCAAGATAGATCAGATTTTTATGATCAGTGAAAACCTGAATGGGAAATTCAGCACCTTCCAAGAGATGACGCCAGTGTTCAAATGCGAGTTTAATCGCCAGCAATTCCCGATTACCAATATCGTAATTAAGTTCAGTCTCGGAAAATTTTTTTGAAAAAAAGGCACAGGGATGTACTCCATCCTTGTTTTCCTGAGACAACACCGCACCGACCCCCACCGAAGAAGCATCAACCTCAACCAAAAACGGCTTAGTCACATCAGGCTGCATAAGGATGGGAGCAGAGGTGAACCTCTCCTTTAGAAACACAAAAGCTTCAATGGCCTCAGAAGTCCACTGAACCGCATTAGCACCTTTCCTGGTGAGATCGGTCAGCGGTTTGACAATAATAGAAAAATTTTTTATGAATTTTCTGTAATAATTGGCGAAACCCAAAAACCTCTGTATCGATTTGAAACCAATAGGCCTAGGCCATTCCTGCACAGCTTGAACTTTAACCGGGTCCATCTCAAAACCTTCACTGGAGATAATGTAGCCCAAAAAACTAATTCTCTGTACAGCGAACTCACATTTCTCCAGCTTAGCAAAAAGCGAATTGTCCATTAATAACTGTAATACCTCACATACGCTCTGCCAATGAGACTCCAGATCCGGCGAATAAATCAAAATGTCATCCAAATACACAACCACATTTTTGCCGATTAAAGGTCTAAGGATATCATTGATAAGATTCTGAAAAAATGCTGGAGCATTGGTGAGACCAAAAGGCATAACCAGATTCTCAAAATGACCCACAGGAGTGTTAAAAGCAGTCTTCCATTCATCACCCTCCTTCATGCGCAACAAATTGTATGCCCCCCGGAGATCAATTTTAGAGAACCACTTGGCCCCCACTAACTGGTTAAATAAATCAGGAATCAATGGCAGTGGGTAAGGATTGCGTACAGTAATTTTATTAATCTCACAAAAGTCCAGACAAGGACGTAAACCGCCATCTTTTTTTTTTACAAAAAAAAATCCAACAGCCACAGGAGACTTGGAAGGCCTAATGTGACCGGCAGCCAAGCTTGTCTGTATGTATTCTTCCAAAGCCTTTCTCTCAGGAATAGTAAGATTAAATAAACGACTCTTAGGAAGAGTCGCGCCAGGGACAAATTCAATGGTACAATCATAGTCTCTAGGGGGAGGCAAAACCTGCGACTCCTCCTCAGAAAAAACTCTCCAAAAATCCTGAATAGGTACAGGCAATTCCCCTCTATCCACAGCAGCAATGCGCCCGTTACAACACTTGTCATAACACTTAGGGCTCCAGGACTTAATTTCATTGGTAGACCAATCCAGTACAGGATTGTGCAATTTTAACCAGGGTAACCCCAATATTACTGGAGAAGGCAAATTATCCAATACCACCAAATCCAAATTCTCTTGATGAATACCATTAATAGTGAGGGGAAATTCACAGACCTTGTGAGTAACACTCTTCAAGGGAGAGCCATCGACAGAAACCACAGCAATAGGGGATGACAAAGTTTTAGGTTCTAATCTAAGTTTTTCCAAGAATCCCCCATCAATCACATTTAGAGTAGATCCACAATCCACAAATACCCGAAATTCAATTAATTCATCCTGAGCAGCAGTAGTGGCAGATAGGAATACTCCCTTAGAATTTAAACAGGCAATACGAGCATGACTGACCTTTTTTTTTTCTTTCTTCTTACGAAGTACACAGCTCTTAATAAAAT
The DNA here is from genome assembly GCF_046119375.1 of Phyllobates terribilis. Taxonomy (NCBI): domain Eukaryota; kingdom Metazoa; phylum Chordata; class Amphibia; order Anura; family Dendrobatidae; genus Phyllobates; species Phyllobates terribilis. The sequence continues at coordinate 147,407 of NW_027362978.1, read as the reverse complement.
GACCAGAATTTCCGCAATAGAAACACAAGCCTTCAGAAAGCCTGCGGTCTTTTTCCTGAGAGCGGGGTGTCATCGCCCCAATCTCCATCGGCTCTCCATTGTCAGCACAGACCCTCTCAGGACTCGGAGCTGACATAGCAGAGGATTTGCTCTCATTAACCCTTTCACGCAGTCTCCTGTCCACCCGTATAGCTAATTGCATTGCCTCCTGCAAGTTTCCAGGTGTGGGATAAGCAATCAGTAAATCCTTTACCCTTTCACATAGCCCTGCAAGAAACAAGCTTTTCAAAGCAGAATCGTTCCACCCCACCTGGGCAGACCACCGACGGAAGTGAGAACAATATTTTTCCACATTACCTGATCCCTGCCTCAAACGTCTTAATTCAGACTCAGCAGATGAGACACGATCAGGATCATCATACAACAAACCCAAAGCAGAAAAAAAACTATCCACTGATCTAAAGCACGGATCACTAGAATGGAGAGAGAAGGCCCATCCCTGAGGATCTTTGCGCAAAAGTGACATTATGATCCCTATGCGCTGTGATTCATCACCAGAGGATCCGGGTCTCAAATGAAAATATATAAGACAAGCATTTTTAAAAGAAAAAAAATCTTGTTGTTCGCCAAAAAATAGATCAGGCAGACGTACCTTTGGTTCCACAAAATGCGCTCCAGAACAGCTACTCACGTGTTGTTGGAGCTTGGTCACCTCCAGAGAGAGTCCCTGCAAGCGTTGAGAAAAATCTTGCACCGAGACCATGATGGAAAACTGGAGGTCTTTCCTTAGAGAAAATTTTTTCTTTTTTTTTTCTTTTATGGCTGGACTTACTGTTATGATCTGCTACAGAGACTAAGGAAAGAGAGGAGATCTGTCCCTACAATAGAACTAAACTAGATCCCTACGACGTAACGGGGAACCTGATCCTGCGATCAGACCCGCTAAAGTCCTCGGCTAGTCTGAACGCAGACCTATAGATGTGAGGGAGGGATCCCTACAAGATCTAGGGACTGGGAAAAGTTGGACACCTCCTAGCAGAAATAGTAGCAGTCAAAGACAAACACACAACAAAAAGGCATAGGGGTCAGAAGACCTAGCAAAACTAACAAAGAACGGCAACAGAGCAACAAGCTAGCTCAACAGTAGTAAATACAAATGAAGTCCAGCAAAGCCAGGAGGGTGGAGCCGGATTAAATAGGCAAAAATGGTCATATGACCAGCAAACTAAAAAAAACCTAACAGGAGAGTTGTAACACTAGCTCCTGGACTATGCACTTGGCAGAGGAGTTTCGTGGTGGTACAGCCTTCGGGTAACATGTAGCGTTGTCCAGTACCACCAAGATATACTGATGTGCTCTGGCGGACTTGACCAGGGGTCCCACTAGATCCATGGTGATGCGATCGATTGGGACCTCAATGACAGGTAGTGGCACTAAAGGGCTACGGAAGTGAGCCACAGGGGAGGTCAGCTGATAGGTGTGACAGGACCTACAGTAATTCACAATCTCTCGGTGACAACTGGGACAGTAGACCCTCTGGAAGATTCTTTCCTGGGTTTTTTCTACCTCCAGATGACCACCTAAGACATGTGCATTGGCCATATCTAACACCCTGCGTCTGTACGACCCTGGCACTAGTAACTGATCGATTACCTCTCTTCTGAGCTTCGTGACCTGTCATATTAACTCCTCAATTCCAGCAAAGTACGGATATCAGGTATCAGCCATAGACTCTTGAGCAACACCATTCAGAACAGTGACATTATTAAACACACCTTTTAGAGTTCAGTCCCTGAGCTGGGCGTTTCCAAAGTTTCCCCACCTCCAGCTCAGGGATGCTGCCTCATCCTCACCCCCAACAAGCACATGAAAGGGAAAACTGTCGGTTGCGGCCTGCGACGAGGTTTCTTTAGGAGCGACCTGGTTGTGGTCTGGGCAACCCGGCTTCCTCCCTTTCTCCCACAAGTCCCAAAACAAGGCAAAGTCCTGCCCTATTATAACAGGGTGCAACAGGTCCTTGACTACGCCCACCTCATGGGACTCAGTGCTACAGTTTGTGCCTATGACCACTAGGACCACAGGGTAGTCCTTAGCGTCTCAATGGATACAGCAGATGTCCACCTTTTTCTGCAGAATCAGACGATGAGGAATTATGGCCCTACTAGGGTTACCAAACTCCCAGAATCGAACAGACCAGTCATTTGCGCTCCATTCACTGACACGGGGCATGCCTGCGGTCCCACACCTCGTGGAGGGACAGCACTGCAGGCAGGATATGCAAAGTAGCGCCGTCCTGTGCTGCAGTCTACTGGCTCGTTGGTCATAGGGCAACAGGTCACTATTAGACCCGGGGTGTGACATTGCCAACAAATTAAGTTATTGGATGGGGCCTTTGGTAGCAACTCAGACCCCTCCTGAACTCTAGGACGCCCCCCAGATGTGGTTCTAGTTCCCCTCTTTTGGGTGTCCATCCCCCCTGTTGGGAACCACAGTATGGAGATGCTCCCACCCCTTACTTCCCCAAAGCACTCTTGACCGCCTGGTACCTTTCTACCAACCTCACAAGGTCATTGGCATTATGGGGATCTCCCTGGGCAACCCAGGATTGCACCAGCCTTGGAAGGGAGTGTATGAACCTGTCCATCACAATCCTCGCCACTAACTGTGCTGGAGAGAAAGATTCTGGTTGCAACCACTTTTGGACCAAGTGTAGGAGGTAAAACATTTGGGACCGGGAAGATTTGTCACTGCAATAGGCCCAGTGGTACACCCGCATCATGTCAGTCAGAGTCACTCCTAAGCACGTCAAAATCTCAGTCTTCAACTTGGTGTACTCTTTTGCATCTTGCAAGGCCAAGTCATAATAGGCCTTCTGCTGTTGCCCTGTTAAATATGATGCCAGAACCTCCGCCCACTGCTCTGGAGGCAATATCTCTCGCTCCGCCACCCTCTCAAAAATTGTCAGGAACGCCTCGTCCTCATCACCCGGGATCATCTTTTGTATGGCTCTTCTTAACGTCTTCCTGGCAAGTGAGTCATCACTTAGACTTGGGGGTGGGGCGATTGAACTGCCATGGGTTAACTCGGCTAGGAGGTTTATCTGCTGCTTGTACTGCTGTTGCTGCCACTACTGCTGTTGATGCTGCCGGAGATTAGCCTGCACAAGTTGCTTTATCAGCTCCTCCATGATGCCAGACGTCCCCTACTGGCTGACGGCCCTCACCCAAGACTTAAACGGTTTCCTGTAGCAGTCACACTGCCCCTTGGGATTTGTGACTGTGCTTCTAGCACCAATTGTAGGGTTTAATACTCACTCGTCTGCGGTTGAGGTAGACACAGGAAGCATTTTCATTGAAATCCAAACTGGTTTATTCAGACAGCATAAACAAAAACAGCCTTTTCCGGCACAAAGTGGAAGCACAAAGTAAAATGTCCACACAATGTTGCAGGTTCGCCTGCTCAGGTCAGTGTCCAATCCTTAGTACAGACTAACGCCTTGGAGATCCACAGGTCTCCAGACACAGACACTGAATGAGACATTTGGTCTCTATTTTATTTACCAAACCACGCTCCAGAGGTGGGGATATGTGGGCAGCCATTCCCACCCATTTTTTATGACTGCTCTTAAAACCGGCCTGATACGCCCTATTAACCCTGTCAGCAGTATAAGTGCTGGAGCATGCTTTCTCGGGTTTACATCACCGAAGCTACCAACCTCGATGATACATATTTCCCCTCAAGGACCTGTCCGTCAGCCATCTTACACTATATACATGTCATTAAGGGTATACAAGTTTAAAGATTGCACATTTTTCAAAATCTTCAGAAAATTTGGAATATTTTCATGAATAAAGACAAAACAACAGATCTGAATTTACCGGTAGTAACAGGTAAAATGTTTTACAACAACAAAATCACAATCTCAGAATCACTGACAGAAGCATTTTAAAGTTATTACCACAGAAAGTGACGTATCAGACTTGAAAAATGGGGCTGTCAGGAAGTTTAAGGCTGATTTACACGAGACAGGGTTAAGAAACATGGAATGGTATTGTGCAGTACATACCTATAGGTGAAGCATCATCTCCCTCAGAATCTTCCTCTGTATAGTAATGAAACACTTATTAGTAAGGGTGAAAAAATAATATATATATACATTATATATACAGTACAGACCAAAAGTTTGGACACACCTTCCCATTTAAAGATTTTTCTGTATTTTCATGACTATGAAAATTGTACATTCACACTGAAGGCATCAAAACTATGAATTAACACATGTGGAATTATATACTTAACAAAAAAGTGTGAAACAACTGAAAATATGTCTTATATTCTAGGTTCTTCAAAGTAGCCAAGTTCATGTTAAAAAAGGTGGTTTCTAAGGACGGAAGGGATTGGGACATGTTGCTACCCTATTTGATGTTCGCCATCCGTGAGGTACCCCAGGCTTCCACAGGGTTCTCTCCCTTTGAGTTATTGTACGGCAGACACCCTAGAGGTCTGTTGGACGTAGCCAAAGAGACGTGGGAACAAGAGCCGACTCAACATAGGAGTATAACTGAACACGTGGCTAGCATGCAGGACCGGATCGCGGCGGTCATGGACATCGTGAAAGAACATTTGTTAGATGCCCAGGCAGCCCAGAGGCGCACATATAATAAAAGAGCCAGAGTCAGGTCTTTTAACAAGGGCGATCAGGTGTTAGTACTTGTACCCACAGCCGAGAGTAAGCTCATGGCCAAGTGGCAAGGGCCATATGAGGTTCGAGAAAAGGTGGGGGAGGTAAATTACCAGGTGTATCAGCCTGGAAGGAGGAAACGGGAGCAGCTTTATTATGTAAACCTGCGAAAACCTTAGAAAGATCGAGAGTGGTTAGTTACAGACATCACTCCGGGCATATCACCAGAGAGTTCTCTACCTTCAGCCAGGGATGCGTCCGGGGGAGAGGTCAGGATAAGTGATGCTCTCACTAAACAGCAGCGACGGGCGGCTCGCTCACTGGTGCAGCAGAATACCAACGTGTTCTCAGAGCTACCGGGTAGGACTACAGTTTTCCAACATGACATTGTCACCGAACCTGGGGTAAGGGTGCGAAAGAGATCGCACCGGGTACCCAAAGTCCGGAGGCAAGCCATCACGGCTGAGGTAAAACAGATGCTCCAGTTAGGCGTCATCGAGAAATGACAGAGTGGGCTAGCCCCATTGTACTGATTACGAAACCAGACGGATCGTTACGCTTCCGTAACGATTTCCGAAAACTAAATTAAGTGTCGAAGTTTGACCTTTATCCAATGCCCAGGGTGGATGAGCTGATTGAGAGACTGGGGTAGGCCCAGTACTTTACCACGCTCGATCTCACCAAGGGTTACTGGCAGGTACCTCTCACGAAATCAGCGGAGGAAAAGACCGCCTTCATAACTCCGGAGGGTCTATATCACTATGCGGTCTTACCTTTTGGGTTACATGGGGCCCTGGCTACATTCCAGAGGTTGATGGAAATAGTGCTCAAGTCTCATCAGGAGTACGCCTCCGCATATCTAGATGATATTATCATCTTTAGCACCGACTGGCATACGCATCTATCCCAGGTACAAGCAGTGCTGGATTCTCTCAGAGTCGCTGAGTTAACGGCAAACCCGAAAAAATGTGCGATAGGGCTAGAGGAAGCCCGATATTTGGGGTATGCGATTGGCCGAGGAGTTATCAAGCCCCAAATCAATAAAGTTGAGGCCATAAAAAATTGGCCTAAACCGTCAAATACACAGCAGGTGAGGGCGTTCCTTAACATCCTTGGGTATTACCGCCGGTTTATACCTAATTTTCCTGGGAGAACGGCGGCCCTGACCGATCTCTTGAAAGGAAAAAAATCACTAATGGTTCAGTGGAACCTTCAGGCAGAAGAAGCCTTTCAGTCCATGAAGTTGGCCCTGTGTGGACAGCCGGTCCTCATCAGCCCCAACTTCAAGGAAACTTTCATTGTACAGACAGATGCCTCAGAAGTAGGCCCAGGGTGCCAGTGGCGACTTTGCCAATCCTGGTGTTATGTGGCAAATGCCAAGCGTCCTGCACGGTGTTGGGCTGTGAGCACAACCCCCATCTGTGGACGTCAGACCCTCATACCACCCTCATGGAGTCGGTTTCCAACTGATTGTGCAGACACATGCACATTTGTGACCTGCTGGAGGTCATTTTGCACGGCTCTGGCAGTGCTCCTCCTGTTCCTCCTTGCACAAAGACGGAGGTAGAGGTCCTGCTGCTGGGTTGTTGCCCTCCTACAGCCCTCTCCACGTCTACTTTTGTACTGGCCTGTCTCCTGGTAGTGCCTCCAGCCTCTGGACAGTACGGTGACAGACACAGCAAACCTTCTTGCCACAGCTTGCATTGATGTGCCATCCAGAATGAGCTGCACTACCTGAGCAACTTCTGTGGGTTGTCGAGTCCGTCTCATGCTACCACAAGTATGAAAGTACAACCAACATTCAAAAGTGACCAAAACATCAGCCAGAAAGCATTGGTACTGAGATATGGTCTGTGCTCCCCACCTGCAGAACCACTCCTTTATTGAGGGTGTCTTGAAAATTGCCAATCATTTCCATCTATTGTCTATTCCATTTGCACAACAGCATGTGAAATTGATTGTTAATCAGTGTTGCTTCCTAAGTGGACAGTTTGATTTCACAGAAGTTTCATTTACTTGGAGTTATATTCTGTTGTTTAAGTGTTCCCTTTATTTTATGAGCAGTGTATTTGATATGTAACTTTCTATGTATTTGTCTCATTGGTCATGTAATGGGTGTGATCTCATTGGTCATGTAATTGGTGTATTACTTGTAATTGGTTTCGGAAATATTTAAAAGATCACAGAATCATGTCATAGTAGCTTGACAAAGAAAGCTGGTTGGCTTTGGAAACGAATTGCTATGTGAATCCCCATGTACCTTGTAACCTCATCAGATGTTAAAATGATGTAATAACAACTTGGAATTTTTTAATACAACTTTTTTGGAGATGGAATTTTTCATTTCTTTTCTTGCAATACATTGTGCAGACTGCCGGTTGGAAGCTGTTATGACAGGAACTGCCCAAACCCGACCAGCTGATCACCCACTACCAGGATGTAGGGGAATAACACCAGGTGGCGCCAGAGAGCAGCATTCATAAAAGTAAAAGCTTGGTAACTTTTGAATGAAGCATAATTTTGAATCACTGTAAATTACAAAACTATTTATTTCCACCTTTTCTGGTTGGTTAACTGTATTCTTTATGGTGGCACAACCGCTTTGTTTACCCTTAATGCCATGTACTGTATATAGCTAGAAAATATTAGTGTCTGCTATGTATGGGGCAATGCTGCGTTTAGGAGAAATTACATAATAAATTGTGCAGGCTAAAATTTAGGTCTAAAGTAACATATTAGCTGAATGGAATTTGACTTAATGGAATTTTTCACTTCTTTTTTGCATTGATTCCAAGTGTGACCACACGTTGTTCCTGGCTTCAACACACTGAAATCCTGGAGGGTGAGCTGACTTCCATTTGTTCTCTATTGTTATGCACAATGTATTCTTTGTCACAAGGCTCCCTGCTGTAAACACAGAGTGTCTGTCATTCACCCCCTCCCCCTGTGCTCATAGCTGATCTCCAGGTGGGACACCTCCTCCCCCTGCTTCATAGCTGATCTCGGGGTGAGACACTCCCTCCCCCTGCACTCACAGCTGATCAACAGGTGAGATACCTCCCCCCTGTGTTCACAGATGATCTTCAGGTAAGATACTCCCTCCCATTGTGCTCACAGCTCATAGCTCATCTCCAGGTTAGACACCCTCTCCCCCTGTGCTCATAGCTGATCTCCGGGTGAGATACCTCCCCCCTGTGTTCACAGATGATCTCCAGGTGAGATACTCCCTCCCATTGTGCTCACAGCTCATAGCTCATCTCCAGGTTAGACACCCTCTCCCCCTGCGCTCACAGCTCATCTCCGGGTGAGATCATCTGCTTCACAGACTTGAGAGCCCGATAGCAGGGAAACACTTCCCATACTTAGTCTGCGAAGCAGATGATCTCACCCAGAGCTGAGCTGTGAGCACAGGGGGAGGGGGTATCTCACTCGGAGATCAGCAGTGAGCGCAGGGGGAGTATCTCACCTAGAGATCAGCAGTGAGCGCAGGGGGAGGGGGTATCTCACCTAGAGATCAGCAGTGAGTGCAGGGGGGGTATCTCACCTAGAGATCAGCAGTGAGCGCAGGGGGAGGGGGTATCTCACTCAGAGATGATCTGTGAGTGCAGGGGGAGGGGGTATCTCACCCAGAGATCAGCTGTGAGTGCAGGGGGAGAGGGTATCTCACTCGGAGATGAGCTGTGAGTGCAGGGGGAGTATCTCACCTAGAGATCAGCAGTGAGCGCAGGGGGAGGGGGTATCTCACTCGGAGATGAGCTGTGAGTGCAGGGAGAGGGGGTGTCTCACCTAGAGATCAGCAGTGAGCGCAGGGGGAGGGGGTATCTCACCCGGAGTTGAGCTGTGAGTGCAGGGGGAGAATCTCACCTAGAGATCAGCTGTGAGTGCAGGGGGTGGGGGTATCTCACTCGGAGATGAGCTGTGAGGGCAGGGGAGTATCTCACTCGGAGATGAGCTGTGAGGGCAGGGGAGTATCTCACCTAGAGATCAGCAGTGAGCGCAGGGGGAGGGGGTATCTCACTCGGAGATGAGCTGTGAGTGCAGGGGGAGGCTGTGTCTCACCCGGAGATCAGCAGTGAGCGCAGGGAGAGGGGGGTATCTCACCCGGAGATGATCTGTGAGTGCAGGGGGAGGCTGTGTCTCACTCGGAGATCAGCAGTGAGCGCAGGGGGGGGGGGTATCTCACTCGGAGATGAGCTGTGAGTGCAGGGGGAGGTGGTATCTCACCCGGAGATCAGCAGTGAGCGCAGGGGGAGGGGGTATCTCACTCGGAGATGAGCTGTGAGTGCAGGGGGAGTATCTCACCCGGAGATCAGCAGTGAGCGCAGGGAGAGGGGGTATCTCACTCGGAGATCAGCAGTGAGCGCAGGGAGAGGGGGTATCTCACTCGGAGATGAGCTGTGAGTGCAGGGGGAGTATCTCACCCGGAGATCAGCAGTGAGCGCAGGGGGAGGGGGTATCTCACTCGGAGATGAGCTGTGAGTGCAGGGGGAGGCTGTGTCTCACACGGAGATCAGCAGTGAGCGCAGGGAGAGATGGGTATCTCACTCGGAGATGAGCTGTGAGTGCAAGGGGAGGGGGTATCTCACCCGGAGATGAGCTGTGAGTGCAGGGGGAGAATCTCACCTAGAGATCAGCTGTGAGTGCAGGGGGTGGGGGTATCTCACTTGGAGATGAGCTGTGAGTGCAGGGGGAGGCTGTGTCTCACCCGGAGATCAGCAGTGAGAGGGGGATATCTCACTTGGAGATGAGCTGTGAGTGCAGGGGGAGGCTGTGTCTCACCCGGAGATCAGCAGTGAGCGCAGGGAGAGGGGGGTATCTCACCCGGAGATGATCTGTGAGTGCAGTGGGAGGCTGTGTCTCACCCGGAGATCAGCAGTGAGCGCAGGGAGAGGGGGGTATCTCACCCGGAGATGATCTGTAAGTGCAGGGGGAGGCTGTGTCTCACCCGGAGATCAGCAGTGAGCGAACGAAAAATGGGGTATCTCACTCGGAGATGAGCTGTGAGTGCAGGGGGAGGCTGTGTCTCACCCGGAGATCAGCAGTGAGCGCAGGAAGAGGGGGTATCTCACCCGGAGATGATCTGTGAATGCAGGGGGAGGCTGTGTCTCACCCGGAGATCAGCAGTGAGCGCAGGGAGAGGGGGTATCTCACCCGGAGATGATCTGTGAGTGCAGGGGGAGGGGGTATCTCACTCGGAGAAAAGCAGTGAGCGCAGGGGGAGGGGGTATCTCACTTGGAGATGAGCTGTGAGTGCAGGGGGAGTATCTCACCCGGAGATCAGCAGTGAGCGCAGGGGGAGGGGGTATCTCACTCGGAGATGAGCTGTGAGTGCAAGGGGAGGGGGTATCTCACCCGGAGATGAGCTGTGAGTGCAGGGGGAGAATCTCACCTAGAGATCAGCTGTGAGTGCAGGGGGAGGGGGTATCTCACTCGGAGAAAAGCAGTGAGCGCAGGGGGAGGGGGTATCTCACTTGGAGATGAGCTGTGAGTGCAGGGGGAGTATCTCATCCGGAGATCAGCAGTGAGCGCAGGGGGAGGGGGTATCTCACTCGGAGATGAGCTGTGAGTGCAAGGGGAGGGGGTATCTCACCCGGAGATGAGCTGTGAGTGCAGGGGGAGAATCTCACCTAGAGATCAGCAGTGAGTGCAGGGGGTGGGGGTATCTCACTCGGAGATGAGCTGTGAGTGCAGGGGGAGTATCTCACCTAGAGATCAGCAGTGAGTGCAGGGGGAGGGGGTATCTCACTCGGAGATGAGCTGTGAGTGCAGGGGGAGGCGAGGCTGTGTCTCACCCGGAGATCAGCAGTGAGAGCAGGGAGAGGGGGATATCTCACTTGGAGATGAGCTGTGAGTGCAGGGGGAGGCTGTGTCTCACCCGGAGATCAGCAGTGAGCGCAGGGGGAGGGGGTATCTCACTCGGAGATGAGCTGTGAGTGCAGGGGGAGACTGTGTCTCACCCGGAGATCAGCAGTGAGCGCAGGAAGAGGGGGTATCTCACCCGGAGATGATCTGTGAATGCAGGGGGAGGCTGTGTCTCACCCGGAGATCAGCAGTGAGCGCAGGGAGAGGGGGTATCTCACCCGGAGATGATCTGTGAGCGCAGGGGGAGGGGGTATCTCACTCGGAGAAAAGCAGTGAGCGCAGGGGGAGGGGGGTATCTCACTCGGAGATGATCTGTGAGTGCCGGGGGAGGCTGTGTCTCACCCGGAGATCAGCAGTGAGCGCAGGGAGAGGGGGTATCTCACCCGGAGATGATCTGTGAGTGCAGGGGGAGGGGGTATCTCACTCGGAGAAAAGCAGTGAGCGCAGGGGGAGGGGGTATCTCACTTGGAGATGAGCTGTGAGTGCAGGGGGAGTATCTCACCCGAAGATCAGCAGTGAGCGCAGGGGGAGGGGGTATCTCACTCGGAGATGAGCTGTGAGTGCAGGGGGAAGCTGTGTCTCACCCGGAGATCAGCAGTGAGCGCAGGGAAAGGGGGGTATCTCACTCGGAGATGAGCTGTGAGTGCAAGGGGAGGGGGTATCTCACCCGGAGATCAGCAGTGAGCGCAGGGAGAGGGGGGTATCTCACTCGGAGATGAGCTGTGAGTGCAGGGAGAGGGGGTATCTCACCCAGAGATCAGCAGTCAGCGCAGGGGGAGGGGGTATCTCACCCGGAGATCAGCAGTGAGCGCAGGGGGAGGGGGTATCTTACTCGGAGATGAGCTGTGAGTGCAGAGGGAGGCTGTGTCTCACCCGGAGATCAGCAGTGAGCGCAGGGAGAAGGGGGTATCTCACTCGGAGATGAGCTGTGAGTGCAGGGGGAGGCTGTGTCTCACCCGGAGATCAGCAGTGAGCGCAGGGGGAGGGGGTATCTCACTCGGAGATGAGCTGTGAGTGCAGGGGGAGGCTGTGTCTCACCCGGAGATCAGCAGTGAGCGCAGGAAGAGGGGGTATCTCACCCGGAGATGATCTGTGAATGCAGGGGGAGGCTGTGTCTCACCCGGAGATCAGCAGTGAGCGCAGGGAGAGGGGGTATCTCACCCGGAGATGATCTGTGAGTGCAGGGGGAGGGGGTATCTCACTCGGAGAAAAGCAGTGAGCGCAGGGGGAGGGGGGTATCTCACTCGGAGATGAGCTGTGAGTGCAGGGGGAGGCTGTGTCTCACCCGGAGATCAGCAGTGAGCGCAGGGAGAGGGGGGTATCTCAACCGGAGATGATCTGTGAGGGCAGGGGGAGGCTGTGTATCACCCGGAGATCAGCAGTGAGCGCAGGGAGAAGGGGGTATCTCACTCGGAGATGAGCTGTGAGTGCAGGGGGAGGCTGTGTCTCACCCGGAGATCAGCAGTGAGCGCAGGGGGAGGGGGTATCTCACTCGGAGATGAGCTGTGAGTGCAGGGGGAGGCTGTGTCTCACCCGGAGATCAGCAGTGAGCGCAGGGAGAGGGGGTATTTCACCCGGAGATGATCTGTGAGTGCAGGGGGAGGCTGTGTCTCACCCGGAGATCAGCAGTGAGCGCAGGGAGAGGGGGGTATCTCACCCGGAGATGATCTGTGAGTGCAGGGGGAGGCTGTGTCTCACCCGGAGATCAGCAGTGAGCGCAGGGAGAGGGGGTCTCTCACCCGGAGATGATCTGTGAGTGCAGGGGGAGGGGGTATCTCACTCGGAGATCAGCAGTGAGCGCAGGGGGAGGGGGTATCTCACTCGGAGATGAGCTGTGAGTGCAGGGGGAGGGGGTATCTCACTCGGAGATGAGCTGTGAGTGCAGGGGGAGTATCTCACCCGGAGATCAGCAGTGAGCGCAGGGGGAGGGGGGTATCTCACCCGGAGATGATCTGTGAGTGCAGGGGGAGGCTGTGTCTCACCCGGAGATCAGCAGTGAGCGCAGGGAGAGGGGGGTATCTCACCCGGAGATGATCTGTGAGTGCAGGGGGAGGCTGTGTCTCACCCGGAGATCAGCAGTGAGCGCAGGGAGAAGGGGGTATCTCACTCGGAGATGAGCTGTGAGTGCAGGGGGAGGCTGTGTCTCACCCGGAGATCAGCAATGAGCGCAGGGGGAGGGGGTATCTCACTCGGAGATGAGCTGTGAGTGCAGCGGGAGGCTGTGTCTCACCCGGAGATCAGCAGTGAGCGAAGGACGAGGGGGTATCTCACCCGGAGATGATCTGTGAATGCAGGGGGACGCTGTGTCTCACCCGGAGATCAGCAGTGAGCGCAGGGAGAGGGGGTATCTCACCCGGAGATGATCTGTGAGTGCAGGGGGAGGGGGTATCTCACTCGGAGAAAAGCAGTGAGCGCAGGGGGAGGGGGGTATCTCACTCGGAGATGATCTGTGAGTGCCGGGGGAGGCCGTGTCTCACCCGGAGATCAGCAGTGAGCGCAGGGAGAGGGGGTATCTCACTCGGAGATGATCTGTGAGTGCAGGGGGAGGGGGTATCTCACTCGGAGAAAAGCAGTGAGCGCAGGGGGAGGGGGTATCTCACTTGGAGATGAGCTGTGAGTGCAGGGGGAGTATCTCACCCGGAGATCAGCAGTGAGCGCAGGGGGAGGGGGTATCTCACTCGGAGATGAGCTGTGAGTGCAGGGGGAGGCTGTGTCTCACCCGGAGAACAGCAGTGAGCGCAGGGAGAGGGGGATATCTCACTCGGAGATGAGCTGTGAGTGCAAGGGGAAGGGGGTATCTCACCCGGAGATCAGCAGTGAGCGCAGGGAGAGGGGGGTATCTCACTCGGAGATGAGCTGTGAGTGCAGGGAGAGGGGGTATCTCACCCAGAGATCAGCAGTAAGCGCAGGGGGAGGGGGTATCTCACCCGGAGATCAGCAGTGAGCGCAGGGGGAGGGGGTATCTTACTCGGAGATGAGCTGTAAGTGCAGGGGGAGGCTGTGTCTCACCCGGAGATCAGCAGTGAGCGCAGGGGGAGGGGGTATCTCACTCGGAGATGAGCTGTGAGTGGAGGGGGAGGCTGTTTCTTACCCGGAGATCAGCAGTGAGCGCAGGGGGAGGGGGTATCACACCCGGAGATGATCTGTGAGTGCAGGGGGAGGGGGTATCTCACCCGGAGATCAGCAGTGAGCGCAGGGAGAGGGGGTATCTCACCCGGAGATGATCTGTGAGTGCAGGGAGAGGGGGTATCTCACCCGGAGACCAGCAGTGAGCACAGGGAAAGGGTTTATCTCACTCGGAGATGAGCTGTGAGGGCAGGGGAGTATCTCACTCGGAGATGAGCTGTGAGGGCAGGGGAGTATCTCACTGGGAGATGAGCTGTGAGGGCTAGGGAGTATCTCACTCGGAGAAGAGCTGTGAGGGCAGGGGAGTATCTCACTCGGAGATGAGCTGTGAGGGCAGGGGAGTATCTAACTCGGAGAGGAGCTGTGAGGGCAGGGGAGTATCTCACTCGGAGATGAGCTGTGAGGGCAGGGAAGTATCTCGGAGATGAGCTGTGAGGGCAGGGGAGTATCACACTCGGAGATGAGCTGTGAGGGCAGGGGAGTATCTCACTCGGAGATGAGCTGTGAGGGCAGGGAAGTATCTCGGAGATGAGCTGTGAGGGCAGGGGAGTATCTCACTTAGAGATGAGCTGTGAGTGCAGGGGGAGGGGGTATCACACCCGGAGATGATGTGTGAGTGCAGGGGGAGGGGGTATCTCACCCGCAGATCAGCAGTGAGCGCAGGGAGAGGGGGTATCTCACCCGGAGATGATCTGTGAGTGCAGGGGGAGGGGGTATCTCACCCGGAGATCAGCAGTGAGCACAGGGAAAGGGTTTATCTCACTCGGAGATGAGCTGTGAGGGCAGGGGAGTATCTCACTCGGAGATGAGCTGTGAGGGCAGGGGAGTATCTCACTGGGAGATGAGCTGTGAAGGCTAGGGAGTATCTCACTCGGAGAAGAGCTGTGAGGGCAGGGGAGTATCTCACTCGGAGATGAGCTGTGAGGGCAGGGGAGTATCTCACTCGGAGATGAGCTGTGAGGGCAGGGGAGTATCTCACTCGGAGATGAGCTGTGAGGGCAGGGAAGTATCTCGGAGATGAGCTGTGAGGGCAGGGGAGTATCTCACTCGGAGATGAGCTGTGAGGGCAGGGGAGTATCTCACTCGGAGAAGAGCTGTGAGGGCAGGGAAGTATCTCACTCGAAGATGAGCTGTGAGGGCAGGGGAGTATCTCACTCGGAGATGAGCTGTGAGGGCAGGGGAGTATCTCACTCGAAGAGCTGTGAGGGCAGGGAAATATCTCACTCGGAGATGAGCTGTGAGGGCAGGGGAGTATCTCACTCGGAGATGAGCTGTGAGGGCAGGGAAGTATCTCGGAGATGAGCTGTGAGGGCAGGGGAGTATCTCACTCGGAGATGAGCTGTGAGGGCAGGGGAGTACCTCACTCGGAGATGAGCTGTGAGGGCAGGGGAATATCTCACTCGGAGATGATCTGTGAGTGCAGGGCGAGGGGGTATCTCACTCGGAGATGAACTGTGAGTGCAGGGGGAGTATCTCACCTAGAGATCAGCTGTGAGTACAGGGGGAGGGGGTATCTCACTCGGAGATGAGCTGTGAGTGCAGAGGGAGTATCTCACCTAGAGATCAGCAGTGAGTGCAGGGGGAGGGGGTATCTCACTTGGAGATGAGCTGTGAGTGCAGGGGGAGGCTGTGTCTCACCCGGAGATCAGCAGTGAGCGCAGGGAGAGGGGGGTATCTCACCCGGAGATGATCTGTGAGTGCAGGGGGAGGCTGTGTCTCACCCGGAGATCAGCAGTGAGCGCAGGGAGAAGGGGGTATCTCACTCGGATATGAGCTGTGAGTGCAGGGGGAGGCTGTGTCTCACCCGGAGATCAGCAGTGAGCGCAGGGGGAGGGGGTATCTCACTCGGAGATGAGCTGTGAGTGCAGGGGGAGGCTGTGTCTCACCCGGAGATCAGCAGTGAGCGCAGGGAGAGGGGGTATCTCACTCGGAGATGAGCTGTGAGTGCAGGGGGAGTATCTCACCCGGAAATCAGCAGTGAGCGCAGGGGGAGGGGGTATCTCACTCGGAGATGAGCTGTGAGTGCAGGGGGAGGCTGTGTCTCACACGGAGATCAGCAGTGAGCGGAGGGAGAGATGGGTATCTCACTCGGAGATGAGCTGTGAGTGCAGGGGGAGGGAGTATCTCACCCGGAGTTGAGCTGTGATTGCAGGGGGAGAATCTCACCTAGAGATCAGCTGTGAGTGCAGGGGGTGGGGGTATCTCACTCGGAGATGAGCTGTGAGTGCAGGGGGAGGCTGTGTCTCACCCGGAGATCAGCAGTGAGAGCAGGGAGAGGGGGATATCTCACTTGGAGATGAGCTGTGAGTGCAGGGGGAGGCTGTGTCTCACCCGGAGATCAGCAGTGAGCGCAGGGAGAGGGGGGTATCTCACCCGGAGATGATCTGTGAGTGCAGGGGGAGGCTGTGTCTCACCCGGAGATCAGCAGTGAGCGCAGGGAGAGGGGGGTATCTCACCCGGAGATGATCTGTGAGTCAGGGGGAGGCTGTGTCTCACCCGGAGATCAGCAGTGAGCGCAGGGAGAAGGGGGTATCTCACCCGGAGATGAGCTGTGAGTGCAGGGGGAGGCTGTGTCTCACCCGGAGATCAGCAGTGAGCGCAGGGGGAGGGGGTATCTCACTCGGAGATGAGCTGTGAGTGCAGGGGGAGGCTGTGTCTCACCCGGAGATCAGCAGTGAGCGCAGGAAGAGGGGGTATCTCACCCGGAGATGATCTGTGAATGCAGGGGGAGGCTGTGTCTCACCTGGAGATCAGCAGTGAGCGCAGGGAGAGGGGGTATCTCACCCGGAGATGATCTGTGAGTGCAGGGGGAGGGGGTATCTCACTCGGAGAAAAGCAGTGAGCGCAGGGGGAGGGGGTATCTCACTTGGAGATGAGCTGTGAGTGCAGGGGGAGTATCTCACCCGGAGATCAGCAGTGAGCGCAGGGGGAGGGGGTATCTCACTCGGAGATGAGCTGTGAGTGCAGGGGGAGGCTGTGTCTCACCCGGAGATCAGCAGTGAGCGCAGGGAGAGGGGGGTATCTCACTCGGAGATGAGCTGTGAGTGCAAGGGGAGGGGGTATCTCACCCGGAGATCAGCAGTGAGCGCAGGGAGAGGGGGATATCTCACTCGGAGATGAGCTGTGAGTGCAGGGAGAGGGGGTATCTCACCCAGAGATCAGCAGTGAGTGCAGGGGGAGGGGGTATCTCACCCGGAGATCAGCAGTGAGCGCAGGGGGAGGGGGTATCTTACTCGGAGATGAGCTGTGAGTGCAGGGGGAGGCTGTGTCTCACCCGGAGATCAGCAGTGAGCGCAGGGGGAGCAGGTATCTCACTCGGAGATGAGCTGTGAGAGCAGGGGGAGGCTGTTTCTTACCCGGAGATCAGCAGTGAGCGCAGGGGGAGGGGGTATCACACCCGGAGATGATCTGTGAGTGCAGGGGGAGGGGGTATCTCACCCGGAGATGATCTGTGAGTGCAGGGGGAGGGGGCATCTCACCCGGAGATCAGCAGTGAGCACAGGGAAAGGGTTTATCTCACTCGGAGATGAGCTGTGAGGGCAGGGGAGTATCTCACTCGGAGATGAGCTGTGAGGGCAGGGGAGTATCTTACTTGGAGATGAGCTGTGAGGGCTAGGGAGTATCTCACTGGGAGAAGAGCTGTGAGGGCAGGGGAGTATCTCACTCGGAGATGAGCTGTGAGGGCAGGGGAGTATCTCACTCGGAGATGAGCTGTGAGGGCAGGGAAGTATCTCGGAGATGAGCTGTGAGGGCAGGGGAGTATCTCACTCGGAGATGAGCTGTGAGGGCAGGGGAGTATCTCACTCGGAGAAGAGCTGTGAGGGCAGGGAAGTATCTCACTCGAAGATGAGCTGTGAGGGCAGGGGAGTATCTCACTCGGAGATGAGCTGTGAGGGCAGGGGAGTATCTCACTCGAAGAGCTGTGAGGGCAGGGAAGTATCTCACTCGGAGATGAGCTGTGAGGGCAGGGTAGTATCTCACTCGGAGATGAGCTGTGAGGGCAGGGAAGTATCTCGGAGATGAGCTGTGAGGGCAGGGGAGTATCTCACTCGGAGATGAGCTGTGAGGGCAGTGGAGTACCTCACTCGGAGATGAGCTGTGAGGGCAGGGCAAGATCTCACTCGGAGATGATCTGTGAGTGCAGGGGGAGGGGGTATCTCACTCGGAGATGAACTGTGAGTGCAGGGGGAGTATCTCACCTAGAGATCAGCTGTGAGTACAGGGGGAGGGGGTATCTCACTCGGAGATGAGCTGTGAGTGCAGAGGGAGTATCTCACCTAGAGATCAGCAGTGAGTGCAGGGGGAGGGGGTATCTCACTTGGAGATGAGCTGTGAGTGCAGGGGGAGGCTGTGTCTCACCCGGAGATCAGCAGTGAGCGCAGGGAGAGGGGGTATCTCACCCGGAGATGATCTGTGAGTGCAGGGGGAGGCTGTGTCTCACCCGGAGATCAGCAGTGAGCGCAGGGAGAAGGGGGTATCTCACTCGGAGATGAGCTGTGAGTGCAGGGGGAGGCTGTGTCTCACCCGGAGATCAGCAGTGAGCGCAGGGGGAGGGGATATCTCACTCGGAGATGAGCTGTGAGTGCAGGGGGAGGCTGTGTCTCACCCGGAGATCAGCAGTGAGCGCAGGGAGAGGGGGTATCTCACCCGGAGATGATCTGTGAGTGCAGGGGGAGGCTGTGTCTCACCCGGAGATCAGCAGTGAGCGCAGGGAGAGGGGGGTATCTCACCCGGAGATGATCTGTGAGTGCAGGGGGAGGCTGTGTCTCACCCGGAGATCAGCAGTGAGCGCAGGGAGAGGGGGTCTCTCACCCGGAGATGATCTGTGAGTGCAGGGGGAGGGGGTATCTCACTCGGAGATCAGCAGTGAGCGCAGGGGGAGGGGGTATCTCACTCGGAGATGAGCTGTGAGTGCAGGGGGAGTATCTCACCCGGAGATCAGCAGTGAGCGCAGGGGGAGGGGGTATCTCACTCGGAGATGAGCTGTGAGTGCAGGGGGAGTATCTCACCTGGAGATCAGCAGTGAGCGCAGGGGGAGGGGGTATCTCACTCGGAGATGAGCTGTGAGTGCAGGGGGAGGCTGTGTCTCACACGGAGATCAGCATTGAGAGCAGGGAGAGGGGGATATCTCACTTGGAGATGAGCTGTGAGTGCAGGGGGAGGCTGTGTCTCACCCGGAGATCAGCAGTGAGCGCAGGGAGAGGGGGGTATCTCACCCGGAGATGATCTGTGAGTGCAGGGGGAGGCTGTGTCTCACCCGGAGATCAGCAGTGAGCGCAGGGAGAGGGGGGTATCTCACCCGGAGATGATCTGTGAGTGCAGGGGGAGGCTGTGTCTCACCCGGAGATCAGCAGTGAGCGCAGGGAGAAGGGGGTATCTCACTCGGAGATGAGCTGTGAGTGCAGGGGGAGGCTGTGTCTCACCCGGAGATCAGCAGTGAGCGCAGGGGGAGGGGGTATCTCACTCGGAGATGAGCTGTGAGTGCAGGGGGAGGCTGTGTCTCACCCGGAGATCAGCAGTGAGCGCAGGAAGAGGGGGTATCTCACCCGGAGATGATCTGTGAATGCAGGGGGAGGCTGTGTCTCACCTGGAGATCAGCAGTGAGCGCAGGGAGAGGGGGTATCTCACCCGGAGATGATCTGTGAGTGCAGGGGGAGGGGGTATCTCACTCGGAGAAAAGCAGTGAGCGCAGGGGGAGGGGGTATCTCACTTGGAGATGAGCTGTGAGTGCAGGGGGAGTATCTCACCCGGAGATCAGCAGTGAGCGCAGGGGGAGGGGGTATCTCACTCGGAGATGAGCTGTGAGTGCAGGGGGAGGCTGTGTCTCACCCGGAGATCAGCAGTGAGCGCAGGGAGAGGGGGGTATCTCACTCGGAGATGAGCTGTGAGTGCAAGGGGAGGGGGTATCTCACCCGGAGATCAGCAGTGAGCGCAGGGAGAGGGGGATATCTCACTCGGAGATGAGCTGTGAGTGCAGGGAGAGGGGGTATCTCACCCAGAGATCAGCAGTGAGTGCAGGGGGAGGGGGTATCTCACCCGGAGATCAGCAGTGAGCGCAGGGGGAGGGGGTATCTTACTCGGAGATGAGCTGTGAGTGCAGGGGGAGGCTGTGTCTCACCCGGAGATCAGCAGTGAGCGCAGGGGGAGGGGGTATCTCACTCGGAGATGAGCTGTGAGTGCAGGGGGAGGCTGTTTCTTACCCGGAGATCAGCAGTGAGAGCAGGGGGAGGGGGTATCACACCCCGAGATGCTCTGTGAGTGCAGGGGGAGGGGGTATCTCACTCGGAGATGAGCTGTGAGTGCAGGGGGAGGCTGTTTCTTACCCGGAGATCAGCAGTGAGCGCAGGGGGAGGGGGTATCACACCCCGAGATGCTCTGTGAGTGCAGGGGGAGGGGGTATCTCACCCGGAGATGATCTGTGAGTGCAGGGGGAGGGGGTATCTCACCCGGAGATCAGCAGTGAGCACAGGGAAAGGGTTTATCTCACTCGGAGATGAGCTGTGAGGGCAGGGGAGTATCTCACTCGGAGATGAGCTGTGACGGCAGGGGAGTATCTTACTGGGAGATGAGCTGTGAGGGCTAGGGAGTATCTCACTTGGAGATGAGCTGTGAGTGCAGGGGGAGTATCTCACCCGGAGATCAGCAGTGAGCGCAGGGGGAGGGGGTATCTCACTCGGAGATGAGCTGTGAGTGCAGGGGGAGGCTGTGTCTCACCCGGAGATCAGCAGTGAGCGCAGGGAGAGGGGGGTATCTCACTCGGAGATGAGCTGTGAGTGCAAGGGGAGGGGGTATCTCACCCGGAGATCAGCAGTGAGCGCAGGGAGAGGGGGATATCTCACTCGGAGATGAGCTGTGAGTGCAGGGAGAGGGGGTATCTCACCCAGAGATCAGCAGTGAGTGCAGGGGGAGGGGGTATCTCACCCGGAGATCAGCAGTGAGCGCAGGGGGAGGGGGTATCTTACTCGGAGATGAGCTGTCAGTGCAGGGGGAGGCTGTGTCTCACCCGGAGATCAGCAGTGATCGCAGGGGGAGGGGGTATCTCACTCGGAGATGAGCTGTGAGTGCAGGGGGAGGCTGTTTCTTACCCGGAGATCAGCAGTGAGCGCAGGGGGAGGGGGTATCACACCCGGAGATGATCTGTGAGTGCAGGGGGAGGGGGTATCTCACCCGGAGATGATCTGTGAGTGCAGGGGGAGGGGGTATCTCACCCGGAGATCAGCAGTGAGCACAGGGAAAGGGTTTATCTCACTCGGAGATGAGCTGTGAGGGCAGGGGAGTATCTCACTCGGAGATGAGCTGTGAGGGCAGGGGAGTATCTTACTGGGAGATGAGCTGTGAGGGTTAGGGAGTATCTCACTGGGAGAAGAGCTGTGAGGGCAGGGGAGTATCTCACTCGGAGATGAGCTGTGAGGGCAGGGGAGTATCTCACTCGGAGATGAGCTGTGAGGGCAGGGAAGTATCTCGGAGATGAGCTGTGAGGGCAGGGGAGTATCTCACTCGGAGATGAGCTGTGAGGGCAGGGGAGTATCTCACTCGGAGAAGAGCTGTGAGGGCAGGGAAGTATCTCACTCGAAGATGAGCTGTGAGGGCAGGGGAGTATCTCACTCGGAGATGAGCTGTGAGGGCAGGGGAGTATCTCACTCGAAGAGCTGTGAGGGCAGGGAAGTATCTCACTCGGAGATGAGCTGTGAGGGCAGGGTAGTATCTCACTCGGAGATGAGCTGTGAGGGCAGGGAAGTATCTCGGAGATGAGCTGTGAGGGCAGGGGAGTATCTCACTCGGAGATGAGCTGTGAGGGCAGTGGAGTACCTCACTCGGAGATGAGCTGTGAGGGCAGGGCAATATCTCACTCGGAGATGATCTGTGAGTGCAGGGGGAGGGGGTATCTCACTCGGAGATGAACTGTGAGTGCAGGGGGAGTATCTCACCTAGAGATCAGCTGTGAGTACAGGGGGAGGGGGTATCTCACTCGGAGATGAGCTGTGAGTGCAGAGGGAGTATCTCACCTAGAGATCAGCAGTGAGTGCAGGGGGAGGGGGTATCTCACTTGGAGATGAGCTGTGAGTGCAGGGGGAGGCTGTGTCTCACCCGGAGATCAGCAGTGAGCGCAGGGAGAGGGGGGTATCTCACCCGGAGATGATCTGTGAGTGCAGGGGGAGGCTGTGTCTCACCCGGAGATCAGCAGTGAGCGCAGGGAGAAGGGGGTATCTCACTCGGATATGAGCTGTGAGTGCAGGGGGAGGCTGTGTCTCACCCGGAGATCAGCAGTGAGCGCAGGGGGAGGGGGTATCTCACTCGGAGATGAGCTGTGAGTGCAAGGGGAGGCTGTGTCTCACCCGGAGATCAGCAGTGAGCGCAGGGAGAGGGGGTATCTCACTCGGAGATGAGCTGTGAGTGCAGGGGGAGGCTGTTTCTTACCCGGAGATCAGCAGTGAGCGCAGGGGGAGGGGGTATCACACCCCGAGATGCTCTGTGAGTGCAGGGGGGGGGGGTATCTCACCCGGAGATGATCTGTGAGTGCAGGGGGAGGGGGTATCTCACCCGGAGATCAGCAGTGAGCACAGGGAAAGGGTTTATCTCACTCGGAGATGAGCTGTGAGGGCAGGGGAGTATCTCACTCGGAGATGAGCTGTGACGGCAGGGGAGTATCTTACTGGGAGATGAGCTGTGAGGGCTAGGGAGTATCTCACTTGGAGATGAGCTGTGAGTGCAGGGGGAGTATCTCACCCGGAGATCAGCAGTGAGCGCAGGGGGAGGGGGTATCTCACTCGGAGATGAGCTGTGAGTGCAGGGGGAGGCTGTGTCTCACCCGGAGATCAGCAGTGAGCGCAGGGAGAGGGGGGTATCTCACTCGGAGATGAGCTGTGAGTGCAAGGGGAGGGGGTATCTCACCCGGAGATCAGCAGTGAGCGCAGGGAGAGGGGGATATCTCACTCGGAGATGAGCTGTGAGTGCAGGGAGAGGGGGTATCTCACCCAGAGATCAGCAGTGAGTGCAGGGGGAGGGGGTATCTCACCCGGAGATCAGCAGTGAGCGCAGGGGGAGGGGGTATCTTACTCGGAGATGAGCTGTCAGTGCAGGGGGAGGCTGTGTCTCACCCGGAGATCAGCAGTGATCGCAGGGGGAGGGGGTATCTCACTCGGAGATGAGCTGTGAGTGCAGGGGGAGGCTGTTTCTTACCCGGAGATCAGCAGTGAGCGCAGGGGGAGGGGGTATCACACCCGGAGATGATCTGTGAGTGCAGGGGGAGGGGGTATCTCACCCGGAGATGATCTGTGAGTGCAGGGGGAGGGGGTATCTCACCCGGAGATCAGCAGTGAGCACAGGGAAAGGGTTTATCTCACTCGGAGATGAGCTGTGAGGGCAGGGGAGTATCTCACTCGGAGATGAGCTGTGAGGGCAGGGGAGTATCTTACTGGGAGATGAGCTGTGAGGGTTAGGGAGTATCTCACTGGGAGAAGAGCTGTGAGGGCAGGGGAGTATCTCACTCGGAGATGAGCTGTGAGGGCAGGGGAGTATCTCACTCGGAGATGAGCTGTGAGGGCAGGGAAGTATCTCGGAGATGAGCTGTGAGGGCAGGGGAGTATCTCACTCGGAGATGAGCTGTGAGGGCAGGGGAGTATCTCACTCGGAGAAGAGCTGTGAGGGCAGGGAAGTATCTCACTCGAAGATGAGCTGTGAGGGCAGGGGAGTATCTCACTCGGAGATGAGCTGTGAGGGCAGGGGAGTATCTCACTCGAAGAGCTGTGAGGGCAGGGAAGTATCTCACTCGGAGATGAGCTGTGAGGGCAGGGTAGTATCTCACTCGGAGATGAGCTGTGAGGGCAGGGAAGTATCTCGGAGATGAGCTGTGAGGGCAGGGGAGTATCTCACTCGGAGATGAGCTGTGAGGGCAGTGGAGTACCTCACTCGGAGATGAGCTGTGAGGGCAGGGCAATATCTCACTCGGAGATGATCTGTGAGTGCAGGGGGAGGGGGTATCTCACTCGGAGATGAACTGTGAGTGCAGGGGGAGTATCTCACCTAGAGATCAGCTGTGAGTACAGGGGGAGGGGGTATCTCACTCGGAGATGAGCTGTGAGTGCAGAGGGAGTATCTCACCTAGAGATCAGCAGTGAGTGCAGGGGGAGGGGGTATCTCACTTGGAGATGAGTTGTGAGTGCAGCGGGAGGCTGTGTCTCACCCGGAGATCAGCAGTGAGCGCAGGGGGAGGGGGTATCTCACTCGGAGATGAGTTGTGAGTGCAGCGGGAGGCTGTGTCTCACCCGGAGATCAGCAGTGAGCGCAGGGGGAGGGGGTATCTCACTCGGAGATGAGCTGTGAGTGCAGGGGGAGGTTGTGTCTCACCCGGAGATCAGCAGTGAGCGCAGGAAGAGGGGGTATCTCACCCGGAGATGATCTGTGAATGCAGGGGGAGGCTGTGTCTCACCCGGAGATCAGCAGTGAGCGCAGGGAGAGGGGGTATCTCACCCGGAGATGATCTGTGAGTGCAGGGGGAGGGGGTATCTCACTCGGAGAAAAGCAGTGAGCGCAGGGGGAGGGGGGTATCTCACTCGGAGATGATCTGTGAGTGCCGGGGGAGGCTGTGTGTCACCCGGAGATCAGCAGTGAGCGCAGGGAGAGGGGGTATCTCACCCGGAGATGATCTGTGAGTGCAGGGGGAGGGGGTATCTCACTCGGAGAAAAGCAGTGAGCGCAGGGGGAGGGGGTATCTCACTTGGAAATGAGCTGTGAGTGCAGGGGGAGTATCTCACCCGGAGATCAGCAGTGAGCGCAGGGGGAGGGGGTATCTCACTCGGAGATGAGCTGTGAGTGCAGGGGGAGGCTGTGTCTCACCCGGAGATCAGCAGTGAGCGCAGGGAGCGGGGGGTATCTCACTCGGAGATGAGCTGTGAGTGCAAGGGGAGGGGGTATCTCATCCGGAGATCAGCAGTGAGCGCAGGGAGAGGGGGGTATCTCACTCGGAGATAAGCTGTGAGTGCAGGGAGAGGGGGTATCTCACCCAGAGATCAGCAGTGAGCGCAGGGGGAGGGGGTATCTCACCCAGAGATCAGCAGTGAGCGCAGGGGGAGGGGGTATCTTACTCGGAGATGATCTGTGAGTGCAGGGGGAGGCTGTGTCTCACCCAGAGATCAGCAGTGAGCGCAGGGGGAGGGGGTATCTCACTCGGAGATGAGCTGTGAGTGCAGGGGGAGTATCTCACCCGGAGATCAGCAGTGAGCGCAGGGGGAGGAAGTATCTCACTCGGAGATGAGCTGTGAGTGCAGGGGGAGGCTGTTTCTTACCCGGAGATCAGCAGTGAGCGCAGGGGGAGGGGGTATCACACCCGGAGATGATCTGTGAGTGCAGGGGGAGGGGGTATCTCACCCGGAGATCAGCAGTGAGCGCAGGGAGAGGGGGTATCTCACCCGGAGATGAGCTGTGAGTGCAGGGAGAAGGGGTATCTCACCCGGAGATGATCTGTGAGTGCAGGGGGAGGGGGTATCTCACCCGGAGATCAGCAGTGAGCACAGGGAAAGGGTTTATCTCACTCGGAGATGAGCTGTGAGGGCAGGGGAGTATCTCACTCGGAGATGAGCTGTGAGGGCAGGGGAGTATCTCACTGGGAGATGAGCTGTGAGGGCTAGGGAGTATCTCACTCGGAGAAGAGCTGTGAGGGCAGGGGAGTATCTCACTCGGAGATGAGCTGTGAGGGCAGGGGAGTATCTCACTCGGAGATGAGCTGTGAGGGCAGGGGAGTAGCTCACTCGGAGATGAGCTGTGAGGGCAGGGAAGTATCTCGGAGATGAGCTGTGAGGGCAGGGGAGTATCTCACTCGGAGATGAGCTGTTAGGGCAGGGGAGTATCTCACTCGGAGAAGAGCTGTGAGGGCAGGGAAGTATCTCACTCGGAGATGAGCTGTGAGGGCAGGGGAGTATCTCACTCGGAGATGAGCTGTGAGGGCAGGGGAGTATCTCACTCGGAGATGAGCTGTGAGGGCAGGGAAGTATCTCGGAGATGAGCTGTGAGGGCTGGGGAGTATCTCACTCGGAGGTGAGCTGTGAGGGCAGGGGAGTATCTCACTCGGAGATGAGCTGTGAGGGCAGGGGAGTACCTCACTCGGAGATGAGCTGTGAGGGCAGGGGAATATCTCACTCGGAGATGAGCTGTGAGGGCAGGGGAGTATCTCACTCGGAGATGAGCTGTGAGGGCAGGGGAGTATCTCACTCGGAGATGAGCTGTGAGGGCAGGGGAGTATCTCACCTAGAGATCAGCAGTGAGCGCAGGGGGAGGGGGTATCTCACTAGGAGATGAGCTGTGAGTGCAGAGGGAGGCTGTGTCTCACCCGGAGATCAGCAGTGAGCTCAGGGGGAGGGGGTATCTCACCTGGAGATGAGCTGAGAGGGCAGGGGGAGGGGGTATCTCACCTGGAGATCAGCTGTGAGTGCAGGAGGAGAGGGTATCTCACCGGAATATGAGCTGTTAGCACAGGGGGAGGGGGTGTCTCACACGGAGATCAGCTGTGAGCCCAGGGGGAAGGTGTCTCACCCGGGGATCAGCTGTGAGTGCAGGAGGAGGGGGTATCTCACCTGGAGATGAGCTGAGAGGGCAGGGGGAGGGGGTATCTCACCTGGAGATGAGCTGTGAGGGCAGGGGAGTATCTCACTCGGAGATGAGCTGTGAGGGCAGGGGAGTATCTCACTCGGAGATGAGCTGTGAGGGCAGGGGAGTATCTCACTCGGAGATGAGCTGTGAGGGCAGGGGAGTATCTCACTCGGAGAAGAGCTGTGAGGGCAGGGAAGTATCTCACTCGAAGATGAGCTGTGAGGGCAGGGGAGTATCTCACTCGGAGATGAGCTGTGAGGGCAGGGGAGTATCTCACTCGGAGATGAGCTGTGAGGGCAGGGAAGTATCTCGGAGATGAGCTGTGAGGGCAGGGGAGTATCTCACTCGGAGATGAGCTGTGAGGGCAGGGGAGTATCTCACTCGGAGATGAGCTGTGAGGGCAGGGGAGTATCTCACTCGGAGATGAGCTGTGAGGGCAGGGAAGTATCTCGGAGATGAGCTGTGAGGGCTGGGGAGTATCTCACTCGGAGGTGAGCTGTGAGGGCAGGGGAGTATCTCACTCGGAGATGAGCTGTGAGGGCAGGGGAGTACCTCACTCGGAGATGAGCTGTGAGGGCAGGGGAATATCTCACTCGGAGATGAGCTGTGAGGGCAGGGGAGTATCTCACTCGGAGATGAGCTGTGAGGGCAGGGGAGTATCTCACTCGGAGATGAGCTGTGAGGGCAGGGGAGTATCTCACCTAGAGATCAGCAGTGAGCGCAGGGGGAGGGGGTATCTCACTAGGAGATGAGCTGTGAGTGCAGAGGGAGGCTGTGTCTCACCCGGAGATCAGCAGTGAGCTCAGGGGAGGGGGTATCTCACCTGGAGATGAGCTGAGAGGGCAGGGGGAGGGGGTATCTCACCTGGAGATCAGCTGTGAGTGCAGGAGGAGAGGGTATCTCACTGGAATATGAGCTGTTAGCACAGGGGGAGGGGGTGTCTCACACGGAGATCAGCTGTGAGCCCAGGGGGAAGGTGTCTCACCCGGGGATCAGCTGTGAGTGCAGGAGGAGGGGGTATCTCACCTGGAGATGAGCTGAGAGGGCAGGGGGAGGGGGTATCTCACCTGGAGATGAGCTGTGAGGGCAGGGGAGTATCTCACTCGGAGATGAACTGTGAGGGCAGGGTAGTATCTCACTCGGAGATGAGCTGTGAGGGCAGGGGAGTATCTCACTCGGAGATGAGCTGTGAGGGCAGGGGAGTATCTCACTCGGAGAAGAGCTGTGAGGGCAGGGAAGTATCTCACTCGAAGATGAGCTGTGAGGGCAGGGGAGTATCTCACTAGGAGATGAGCTGTGAGGGCAGGGGAGTATCTCACTCGGAGAAGAGCTGTGAGGGCAGGGAAGTATCTCACTCGGAGATGAGCTGTGAGGGCAGGGGAGTATCTCACTCGCAGATGAGCTGTGAGGGCAGGGGAGTATCTCACTTGGAGATGAGCTGTGAGGGCAGGGAAGTATCTCGGAGATGAGCTGTGAGGGCTGGGGAGTATCTCACTCGGAGATAAGCTGTGAGGGCAGGGGAGTATCTCACTCGGAGATGAGCTGTGAGGGCAGGGGAGTACCTCACTCGGAGATGAGCTGTGAGGGCAGGGGAATATCTCACTCGGAGATGAGCTGTGAGGGCAGGGGAGTATCTCACTCGGAGATGAGCTGTGAGGGCAGGGGAGTATCTCACTCGGAGATGAGCTGTGAGGGCAGGGGAGTATCTCACCTAGAGATCAGAAGTGAGCGCAGGGGGAGGGGGTATCTCACTAGGAGATGAGCTGTGAGTGCAGAGGGAGGCTGTGTCTCACCCGGAGATCAGCAGTGAGCTCAGGGGGAGGGGGTATCTCACCTGGAGATGAGCTAAGAGGGCAGGGGGAGGGGGTATCTCACCTGGAGATCAGCTGTGAGTGCATGAGGAGGGGGTATCTCACCCGAATATGAGCTGTTAGCACAGGGGGGGGGGGGGTGTCTCACCCGGAGATCAGCTGTGAGCCCAGGAGGAAGGTGTCTCACCCGGGGATCAGCTGTGAGTGCAGGAGGAGGGAGTATCTCACCTGGAGATGAGCTGAGAGGGCAAGGGGAGGGGGTATCTCACCTGGAGATGAGCTGAGAGGGCAGGGGGAGGGGGTAACTCACCCGGAGATGAGCTGTGAGCGCATTGGGAGGGGGTGTCTCACCCTGAGATCAACTGTGAGCGCATTGGGAAGGGGTATCTCACCCGGAGATTAGCTATGAGCTCAGGGGGAGGGGGTATCTCACCCGGAGATCAACTGAGAGCTATGAGCAGAGGAGGAGGGGGTTTTCTGACCCAGAGGTGAGCTGTGAGCGCATTGGGAGGGGGTATCTCACCCGGAGATCAGCTGTGAGCTATGAGCACAGGGGGAGGGGGTGAATCACACACAGGCTGTGCTTACAGCAGGGAGAGTTGTGACAGAGAATACATTTTGCATGCTGCGAGTAGGGAGCTCTTACGCCAGGAACTGCGCAAACTCGACCAGCTGATCACCCACTACCAGACGTAATGGAATAATGCAAGGGGGCGCCAGAGAACAGCATTTGAAAAATAAAAGCTTGGTATCTTTTGAATGAAGCATAATTTTGAATCACTATAAATTACAAAACGATTTATTTCCACCTTTTCTGGTTGGTCAATTGTATTCTTTATGGTGGCACAACCGCTTTAAGTTTAAAATTTCACATTTTTCTAAATTTTTAGAAAATCTGGGATATTTTCATGAATAACAACAAAACGTATTAATTTAAAATTTTCCAGCTGCAACAGGTACAATTTGTTCCAAAAAGAAGATCAGAATATCAGAATGACTAGCAGAAGCATTTCAAAGTTATTACCAAATAAAGTGACGTTTCAGATATGAAAAATGGGGCTGTCAGAAAGGTTAATACTGATTACCACGAGACAGGGCTAAGAAACATGAAATGGTAATGTGCAGTACATACCTATGCTCAAAAGTGCTGGCATATCATGCCAGTAATAAAAGAAAATACTGATTAGTCAGGGTGATAAAACAATGTATGTAACATGTAGGTGTGTGGTATGTATAAATATCATTTTTTTTTTCAGTGCCCTGGATAAAGTGACTACAAGAAGTAGGATTTTAGTTAATACCTCACTGAACACAAGAACAGTTTCCAAAATACTAACAAGACGGAGTTTCACAGAACATTTTTTTCACCCATAGCATGAAAGTAATGTTAATATCATAACTTTCATTACAAAATCTTCAGTTTTACCCAAATTCAGTGATGCACCCTACACCAAAACTACTACATCTAGTATTTTGTATGACCTCTATGATTGTTAAGGACAGCACCAAGTCTTCTACACATGGACCGAATAAGTTGGTGACATAAAGTAACATCTATCTCTTTCTATTCCTCCAGAACGACCATTTTAGAACCTGAATGTAGAGCCCTTCTAACTTGTCTCTTCAGAATTCCTCGGTATGTCCTGCACTTCTGTGATGCGTGTTGGAGTACTTGTAAGATGTGTGCAGCTTATTCTTGTGATCTTTCTGATATGTGCACATCTACTTGTGTAATTTGTGCACTGTGCTTGTGTGACATCTCTCAAGTCTACGCTGTGCTTGTGTGACATCTCTCAAGTCTGCGCTGTGCTTGTGTGACATCTCTTAAGTCTGTGCTGTGCTTGTGTGACATCTCTCAAGTCTAAGCTGTGCTTGTGCGACATCTCTCAAGTCTAAGCTGTGCTTGTGTGATATCTCTCAAGTCTGTGCTGTGCTTGTGTGACATCTCTCAAGTCTAAGCTGTGCTTGTGTGACATCTCTCAAGTCTACGCTGTGCTTGTGTGACATCTCTCAAGTCTGCGCTGTGCTTGTGTGACATCTCTCAAGTCTGTGCTGTGCTTGTGACATCTCTCAAGTCTAAGCTGTGCTTGTGTGACATCTCTCAAGTCTGCGCTGTGCTTGTGTGACATCTCTCAAGTCTGTGCTGTGCTTGTATGACATCACTCAAGTCTGCGCTGTGCTTGTGTGACATCTCTCAAGTCTGCGCTGTGCTTGTGTGACATCTCTCAAGTCTGCGCTGTGCTTGTGTGACATCTCTCAAGTCTGCGCTGTGCTTGTGTGACATCTCTCAAGTCTGCGCTGTGCTTGTGTGACATCTCTCAAGTCAGAGATGTGCTTGTGTGACATCTCTCAAGTCAGAGCTGTGCTTGTGTGACATCTCTCAAGTCAGAGCTGTGCTTGTGTGACATCTCTCAAGTCTGCGCTGTGCTTGTGCGATTTGTCTGGTGTGTGACAAGTGATTTTTTGATGTGTGCCTAACATGTTTTTATTGCATCAAATAATGTTACTTAAAGTGAATTTCTGTTTTAATTCTTTTACTGTCCTTAGGCTTGCCCTAGAGAAAAACAATAAAATCAGGGATACTCTCAGGGTCAGCAATTCCTCTTCCGCTACTGCCCTGGTCTTTGTTTTCAGGCTGCAGCCGTGATGTCCTGACTAAAACACGTGACTGCTGGAGCTTAAAGGGGTTATCCCAGAAACAAAAGTTCATTTTAAAAATGGTCTGTGTCTGACCGTGTATGGAAAATACCACAGCTCCTGAGCGGAGGAGGAAGCCAAAGACAATACAGACATTACATCAGGGGATCACAAAGGATTCATTTTGAGAGGTAAAATATTGTTTAAACACAGGCAGTGAAATATTTTACCTCACAAAATGAATCAATCCTATGAGATCCCGTGCTGGAATGTCTGCATTGTCTTTTGCAGCCTTCCCTGCCCAGGAGCTGTGGTATGATCAGACCATGTTCCGCACACGGTCAGACACAGCCAATTTATAAAATTAACTTTTGTTTGTAGGAAAACCCTTTTAATGACTGAGCTCAGCAGTAATGCCAAGGTAGATGGAACAAGCTGCTGACCCTATGATTGGCTACAGTGGTCACATGAGATATTACCACTGCAGCCTGTAAACACGGACAGGCCAGGAGCATAAAGACATCAATAGACTAGGTGAAAATGAGTAACTCTGATTTTATTATTTTTAGACCAGGTGAAAATGAGTAAATCTGATTTTATTATTTTTAGACTAGGTGAAAATGAGTAACGCTGATTTTATTATTTTTAGACTAGGTGAAAATGAGTAACTCTGATTTTATTATTTTTAGACCAGGTGAAAATGAGTAACTCTGATTTTATTATTTTTAGACTAGGTGAAAATGAGTAACGCTGATTTTATTATTTTTAGACTAGGTGAAAATGAGTAACTCTGATTTTATTATTTTTAGACCAGGTGAAAATGAGTAACTCTGATTTTATTATTTTTAGACTAGATGAGAATGAGTAACTCTGATTTTATTATTTTTAGACTAGGTGAAAATGAGTAACTCTGATTTTATTATTTTTAGACTAGGTGAAAATGAGTAACTCTGATTTTATTATTTTTAGACTAGGTGAAAATGAGTAACTCTGATTTTATTATTTTTAGACTAGGTGAGAATGAGTAACTCTGATTTTATTATTTTTAGACTAGGTGAAAATGAGTAACTCTGATTTTATTATTTTTAGACTAGGTGAAAATGAGTAACTCTGATTTTATTATTTTTAGACCAGGTGAAAATGAGTAACTGATTTTATTATTTTTAGACTAGGTGAAAATGAGTAACTCTGATTTTATTATTTTTAGACTAGGTGAAAATGAGTAACGCTGATTTTATTATTTTTAGACTAGGTGAAAATGAGTAACGCTGATTTTATTATTTTTAGACTAGGTGAAAATGAGTAACTCTGATTTTATTATTTTTAGACTAGGTGAAAATGAGTAACTCTGATTTTATTATTTTTAGACTAGGTGAAAATGAGTAACTCTGATTTTATTATTTTTAGACTAGGTGAAAATGAGTAACTCTGATTTTATTATTTTTAGACTAGGTGAAAATGAGTAACTCTGATTTTATTATTTTTAGACTAGGTGAAAATGAGTAACTCTGATTTTATTATTTTTAGACTAGGTGAAAATGAGTAACTCTGATTTTATTATTTTTAGACTAGGTGAAAATGAGTAACGCTGATTTTATTATTTTTAGACCAGGTGAAAATGAGTAACTCTGATTTTATTATTTTTAGACTAGGTGAAAATGAGTAACTCTGATTTTATTATTTTTAGACTAGGTGAAAATGAGTAACGCTGATTTTATTATTTTTAGACTAGGTGAAAATGAGTAACTCTGATTTTATTATTTTTAGACTAGGTGAAAATGAGTAACTCTGATTTTATTATTTTTAGACTAGGTGAAAATGAGTAACTCTGATTTTATTATTTTTAGACTAGGTGAAAATGAGTAACTCTGATTTTATTATTGTTAGACTAGGTGAAAATGAGTAACTCTGATTTTATTATTTTTAGACTAGGTGAAAATGAGTAACTCTGATTTTATTATTTTTAGACTAGGTGAAAATGAGTAACTCTGATTTTATTATTTTTAGACTAGGTGAAAATGAGTAACTCTGATTTTATTATTTTTAGACTAGGTGAAAATGAGTAACTCTGATTTTATTATTTTTAGACTAGGTGAGAATGAGTAACTCTGATTTTATTATTTTTAGACTAGGTGAAAATGAGTAACTCTGATTTTATTATTTTTAGACTAGGCGAGAATGAGTAACTCTGATTTTATTATTTTTAGACTAGGTGAAAATGAGTAACTCTGATTTTATTATTTTTTTTCCCTAGCGCAAGCCGATGAGCACAAAAATAATTAAAATGAAAGTCCCCTTTAAGAAGGGGGGATCATACACAATTCTTGCACAGGGACCCTTTGGTCTCAGTGCCCGCCCCTGCTTGAGACGTTATAATAATTCATAAATCATATGGTTTTGATTGGCTGCTCCTAGTAAGAACACAATAAAATAAGCTCTAGTGGGCTGTGTGCCCACTATGCGTTTTTTAAGCATTTCCGCAGCGGCAATTACGCTTAAAAAACGCTTGGTAGGAGGTCTGCAATGTTCCCCAATGATAATCCACATGTGCTGTGCACATGCTGCGGAAATATCCGCTGCGGATTATTATTACAGAAAAAAGCGCAGCACTACCAACTATTTTGCGTAAGCGCAGCGTTTTTGCCGCCATTGACTTGCATTGATTCGCATAATATCTGCATGACTACATGTACACATGCGGAAATTAAGCAATTCAATGTGCGGATGGAGAAGAGGAGACTCTCATCCAGACCCGGGTACCATAGTACCTGTAAAAAAAAAATTAAAATTAAAAAAAACATTATACTCACCTTCTGATGGCCTGCGGTCTTCTCTCCGGTGTGTCTTGGCTCCCCGGTGGCTCGTCAACGTCAGCGGTCATGTGACCTGTCACCTGACTAAATTACATCATGGAAGGTCCTTTTACACCACCACGGGCCACCAGGGAGACCGGAGAAGGAGACCGTGGGCCATCGGAAGGTGAGTATAATGTTTTTTTTTATAGTTTTTACTATTTTTATTATTTTTTTTTAACTAACTTAGTCACACGGTTGCATGGATTTATATAGTGTGACCAAGTTGTCAAGCACTTTTCCAAGCCAAAATCTTTTAGAAAACGCTTGACAACCCGCATGGGAAATCGCATGTGCTAAACGCGTGACAAACGCTTGTCCCGGGCTGAAAATACGCATGTAAAATCCGCATGAGCTTTTTCTGCCAAGGAGATGCAGAAACGCTCAGGAAAAATCCGGAGCGTTTCTGCATTGTGGGCACATTGCCTAATAGTGGCTGTGGATCAACATACTTAATTCTCATCAATACTAAGCAGTATAAATTAATATAACTTTGCTTAATATTTCCACTAATATTCTTAATTTCAGTGTGTTGGTTTAGCCCTGCACTACAGTCACAGTATTTCATGTGAGCCCTTGAGAAAACTAATTGCCGACCCCCGATCCATGCTCTGTTAACCCCTTTACACCCCTTTACAGAATCTCTCACTGTTTCCGGCAATGTGATTGCCGGAAACAGAGGAGCACCGATCCTAGGCTGCAGATCAAAGAGCACCGATCCTAGGCTATTGCTAGTACACCACAGCCCTGGCCCCAGACTGCTATGATCGGTGCGATCGCCGATCACATCGATCGCAGCGCGATAACAGGGCGGTCATGGGGCGGTGACCGGCTTGTGACCTGCCTGTCACTGCCCCATGACCCCCTGTAATGTAATCAAAGTCCCCAGACTGCTGTGATTGGAGCGATCGATGATGACATCGATCGCTCCAATCAGAGCTCCTGAATACAGGCTGTCATAGGGAGGTGTCACCTCTCTGTGACCCCCTGTGGTGCGTTCTCTGCTACAGCCATGTCTGATTGGTGCAATCAATGTCACCAATCAGATGGCTGGTGCACAGCATGCACCACAGGGGGTCACAGAGAGGTGACACCTCCCTGTGACCGCCCGGTCACCTGTATTCAGGAACTCTGATTGGAGCAATCATTGATGACATTGATTGCTCCAATCAGATTACCTGACTACCTCCACCTGTCACCACCCCATCATCACCCTGTGACCACCCTGCAGACCCTCACACTTGGTGAGGATTTCTACAAAGCGGTCACATCTGATGTGTGTGTGCTGAGCCTTGTAGTGCCACAGAATATTCTGTGACACCACAAGACCATCTTCTCACCTGTTTCAGTCGCTGCTGCTGCTGCTCCTGGATCTTCTGCTCCAGCGTCCTGGGTATCCTGCTCCAGAGCCTGCTGCCGATCCTGCTGCTGATCCTGCAGAGAAGACTTTGGTAAGTCTGTTCTCCACTCATCCACCCCAATCCCCCCTCCCCCCTCTTTTTACCCCCCCTTACCACCATTTATTTTTCTGCGTCCTGCAGCGGTCTCCAGCTCCGGTCCGAGTCTCCAGCTCCGCTCCCAGCGCCGGGCTCTCGTTCCGGGCTCCCGGTCAACAGCACCGGTCTCCTGCTCCGGGCTCCGTCTCCTGTTCCGGTCCTGCTGCTGATCCTGTTGACCCCTTGGTAAGTCCATCTCTGATCTCCCCTCATCCACCCCAATCCCCCTCTCCCCACTCCCCCATCTTTTTACCCCCCTTCCCACCTCAATCTCCCTCACTTCAGTGTCCCTGTTAATTCTCTCGTTTCTGGTCTCCAGCTCCAGTACCGGACTCCTGCTCTGGGCTCCCGGTCTCCTGCTCCGCGCTCCCGGTCTCCAGCGTCGTGCTCCCAGTCTCCTGCTCCGGGCTCCCGGTCTCCTGCTCCGGGTCTTCTGTTCCAGTCCTGCTGACCCTTTGGTAAGTCCATCTCTGATCTCCCCTCGTCCACCCCAATCCCCCTCTTCCCACTCCCCCATCTCTGAAGTTTTGGGGCCTGGTCCTTCTTATGGGGATCCTGAACAAGCCCGAGCTTCGGCAATACTGGAGTGCTGACGTTTTGTATAACACTCCAGTGTTCCGAATGGCCATGATCTGGAGACGCTTTCAGGCCATCCACATGTTCTTGCATTACCAAGATAATGCAAGGTGTCCTGCACGCGATGACCCGAACTTTGATCGTCTTTTCAAAGTTCGGCCGGTCATCGAACACTTCAACAACAAGTTTGCTGAAGTGGACGTGCCCCAAAGGGACATCTGCGTGGATGAGTCCTTAATCTCTTTTAAAAGGCGGCTTGGATTCCGGCAGTACCTGCCCAGTAAGAGGTCCAGGTCCGGGATCAAGCTGTATAAACTTTTTCAGAGTACCTCAGGGTACACTCACAAGTTTAGAGTTTATGAAGGGAAGGACTCCCGGATTGAACCCCCTGAATGCCTCCCGTTCTGGGAGTGAGTTGGAAAATTGTGTGGGACTTGGTGCACCCACTGCTGGATAAAGGTTATCACCTCTTTGTGGATAACTTATATACAAGTATCCCGCTCTTCAAGTCCCTCTCTGCGTGACGTACTGCAGCCTGCGGTACTGTCCGCAAAAATTAGAAAGGCCTCCCAAAGACACTAATTGGGCAGCTGCTCAGAAGGGGTGAGTGTTACAACTCTCCTGTTAGGTTTTTTTTAGTTTGCTGGTCACATGACCATTTTTGCCTATTTAATTCGGCTCCGCCCTCCTGGCTTTGCTGGACTTCATTTGTATTTACTACTGTTGCGCTAGCTTGTTGCTCTGTTGCCGTTCTCTGTTAGTTTTGCTAGGTCTTTTGACACCTTTGCTTTTTGTTGTGTGTTTGTCTTTGACTGCTACTATTTCTGCTAATGGGTGTCCAACTTTTCCCAGTCCCTAGATCTTGTAGGGATCCCTCCCTCACATCTATAGGTCTGCATTCAGACTAGCCTAGGACTTTAGCGGGTCTGATCGTTACATCGTAGGGATCTAGTTTAGTTCTATTGTAGGGACAAATCTCCTCTCTTTCCTTAGTCTCTGTAGCAGATCATAACAGTAAGTCCAGCCATAAAAAAAAAAAAAAAAAATTTTCTAAGGAAAGACCTCCAGTTTTCCATCATGGTCTTGGTGCAAGATTTGGCTCAACGCTTGCAGGGACTCTCTCTGGAGGTGACCAAGCTCCAACAACACGTGAGTAGCTGTTCTGGAGCGCATTTTGTGGAACCAAAGGTACGTCTGCCTGATCTATTTTTTGGCGAACAACAAGATTTTTTTTCTTTTAAAAATGCTTGTCTATTATATTTTCGTTTGAGACCCGGATCCTCTGGTGATGAATCACAGCGCATAGGGATCATAATGTCACTTTTGCGCAAAGATCCTCAGGGATGGGCCTTCTCTCTCCAACCTAGTGATCCGTGCTTTAGATCAGTGGATAGTTTTTTTTCTGCTTTGGGTTTGTTGTACGATGATCCTGATCGTGACTCATCTGCTGAGTCTGAATTAAGACGTTTGAGGCAGGGATCAGGTAATGTGGAAAAATATTGTTCTCACTTCCGTCGGTGGTCTGCCCAGGTGGGGAGGAACGATTCAGCTTTGAAAAGCTTGTTTCTGGCAGGCCTAGGTGAAAGAGTTAAGGATTTACTGATTGCTTATCCCACACCTGGAAACTTGCAGGAGGCAATGCAATTAGCTATACGGGTTGACAGGAGACTGCGTGAAAGGGTTAATGAGAGCAAATCCTCTGCTATGTCAGCTTCGAGTCCTGAGAGGTTCTGTGCTGACAATGGAGAGCCGATGGAAATTGGGGCGATGACAACCCGCTCTCAGGAAAAAGACCGCCGACTTTCTGAAGGCTTGTGTTTCTATTGCGGAAATTCTGGTCATCTTATTAAGAGCTGCGTGCTTCGTAAGAAGAAAGAAAAAAAATGGTCAGTCATGCTCGTATTGCCTGTTTAAATTCTAAGGGGGTATTCCTATCTGCCACTACTGCTGCTCAGGATGAATTAATTGAATTTCGGGTATTTGTGGATTGTGGATCTACTCTGAATGTGATTGATGGGGGGATTCTTGGAAAAACTTAGATTAGAACCTAAAACTTTGTCATCCCCTATTGCTGTGGTTTCTGTCGATGGCTCTCCCTTGAAGAGTGTTACTCACAAGGTCTGTGAATTTCCCCTCACTATTAATGGTATTCATCAAGAGAATTTGGATTTGGTGGTATTGGATAATTTGCCTTCTCCAGTAATATTGGGGTTACCCTGGTTAAAATTGCACAATCCTGTACTGGATTGGTCTACCAATGAAATTAAGTCCTGCTGTGGATAGAGGGGAATTGCCTGTACCTATTCAGGATTTTTGGAGAGTTTTTTCTAAGGAGGAGTCGCAGGTTTTGCCTCCCCATAGAGACTATGATTGTACTATTGAATTTGTCCCTGGAGCGACTCTTCCTAAGAGTCGTTTATTTAATCTTACTATTCCTGAGAGAAAGGCTTTGGAGGAATACATACAGACAAGCTTGGCCGCTGGTCACATTAGGCCTTCCAAGTCTCCTGTGGCTGTTGGTTTTTTTTTTGTGAAAAAAAAAGATGGCGGTTTACGTCCTTGTCTGGACTTTCGTGAGATTAATAAATTTACTGTACGCAATCCTTACCCACTGCCATTGATTCCCGATTTATTTAACCAGTTAGTGGGGGCCAAGTGGTTCTCTAAAATTGATCTCCGGGGGGCATACAATTTGTTGCGCATGAAGGAGGGTGATGAATGGAAGACTGCTTTTAACACTCCTGTGGGTCATTTTGAGAATCTGGTTATGCCTTTTGGTCTCACCAATGCTCCAGCATTTTTTCAGAATCTTATTAATGACATCCTTAGACCTTTAATCGGCAAAGATGTGGTTGTGTATTTGGATGACATTTTGATTTATTCACCGGATCTGGAGTCTCATTGGCGGAGCGTACGTGAGGTATTACAGTTATTAATGGACAATTCGTTTTTTGCTAAGCTGGAGAAATGTGAGTTCGCTGTACAGAGAATTAGTTTTTTGGGCTACATTGTCTCCAGTGAAGGTTTTGAGATGGACCCGGTTAAAGTTCAGGCTGTACAGGAATGGCCTAGGCCTATTGGTTTGAAATCGATACAGAGGTTTTTGGGTTTCGCCAATTATTACAGAAAATTCATAAAAAATTTTTCTATTATTGTCAAACCGCTGACCGATCTCACCAGGAAAGGTGCTAATGCGGTTCAGTGGACTTCTGAGGCCATTGAAGCTTTTGTGTTTTTAAAGGAGAGGTTCACCTCTGCTCCCATCCTTATGCAGCCTGATGTGACTAAGCCGTTTTTGGTTGAGGTTGATGCTTCTTCGGTGGGGGTTGGTGCGGTGTTGTCTCAGGAAAACAAGGATGGAGTACATCCCTGTGCCTTTTTTTCAAAAAAATTTTCCGAGACTGAACTTAATTACGATATTGGTAATCGGGAATTGCTGGCGATTAAACTCGCATTTGAACACTGGCGTCACCTCTTGGAAGGTGCTGAATTTCCCGTTCAGGTTTTCACTGATCATAAAAATCTGATCTATCTTGATGCTGCCAAGCGCTTGAATGCCCGTCAGGCTAGGTGGGCACTTTTTTTCTCGCGGTTTAATTTTTCCGTTACTTACATCCCGGGTACCAAGAATGTTAAAGCGGATGCTTTGTCTCGCAGCTTTTCTCCCATGGTTGGTGTTGAGGAGGAGGAGACCATTTTACAAGAAGGTGTTGTGATTGCTGCTTTGGACTCCGTTTTGGAGGATGAGATTCTTAAAGCACAGGAGAATGCCCCATCTAACACTCCCCATGGGAGGTGGTTTGTGCCTAGGACCTTTAGGAGAGATTTGTTTGTTGAGTGTCATGAGTCTCGGTTGGCAGGTCATCCAGGAATTTCTGAGACCAAGAGACTTGTGGGTCGCAGTTTTTGGTGGCCTGGATGGCAGAAGGAAGTCATTAAGTGGGTGCGCCAATGTACTGTGTGTGCAAGATCCAAGTCTTCGCATGCTCCTGCTGCGGGGTTGCTTTGCCCTCTGGAGGTTCCTAGTGCACCTTGGACACATCTGGCTATGGACTTTATTACTGACCTTCCTCCCTCTGAA
The DNA here is from genome assembly GCF_046119375.1 of Phyllobates terribilis. NCBI lineage: Eukaryota > Metazoa > Chordata > Amphibia > Anura > Dendrobatidae > Phyllobates > Phyllobates terribilis. The sequence continues at coordinate 107,700 of NW_027362978.1, read as the reverse complement.
GGTTTCACGGTCATCTGGGTGGTCGTGGACCGTTTTAGCAAGATGTGTCACTTGGTTCCCTTCATCAAACTGCCTTGCGCTAAGACACTCGCTAAGGCCTTTGTCAAGGAGATTGTCAGACTACATGGTGTTCCTACTGACATTGTTTCTGATAGGGGACCTCAGTTCGTGGCTCGTTTTTGGCGTGCCTTTTGTGACAGGTTGGGAGTTCATTTGTCGTTTTCATCCGGATATCATCCTGAGTCTAATGGTCAGACAGAAAGGAAGAACCAGGAAGTTGAGCAGTTCTTGCGTTGTTTTGTGGCAGACAATCAAGAGGGGTGGTCTGAGTTTCTGCCACTTGCTGAATTTGCTCTTAACAACCATACATCCTCTTCTGCTGGGTGTTCGCCTTTTTTTTGTTGTTCTGGGAGACATCCGTCTTTTGGGTCATTTTCCAAATTGGTTTCGGCTGTGCCTGAGGAGGAGAGTTTTTCTGGTGATTTGGAGAGAGTTTGGACGGATGTGCGTGGTAATCTTCAGGAGGCTAACAAAAAATTTAAGAGGTACTTTGATAGGAAACGGCAAGAGGTTTTGTTTGCTGTTGGTGACATGGTTTGGTTGTCCTCTAAGAATCTGCGATTGAGGATTCCTTCTAAAAAATTGGGTCCCAAGTTCGTAGGGCCCTTTAAGGTACTTCAGATAGTTAACCAATCTGCTGTTAGGCTGGAGGTTCCTACGTCCTGGAGGATTAATCCGGTGTTTCATGTTTCTCTGTTGAAAAAAGCTGATGTGTCGGATGGTGACGCCTCTGCCACTGTTCCTCCGGTGGTGGAGGACAGGGAATATGAAATTTCCCGCATCCTAAATTCTAGACGGTATAGAGGGAGTTTGCAGTATCTCGTCGCTTGGAAGGGTGTCGGACCTGAGGATAACTCATGGGTGAGGGCGGATGATGTTTCTGCCCCCAGACTTGTCCGAGCGTTTCACAGGAGGTTTCCTGGTAAGCCTGGGCCTAGGGGATCCGGAGGATCCTCTTAGAAGAGGGGGTACTGTTACAACTCTCCTGTTAGTTTTTTTTAGTTTGCTGGTCACATGACCATTTTTGCCTATTTAATCCGGCTCCGCCCTCCTGGCTTTGCTGGACTTCATTTGTATTTACTACTGTTGAGCTAGCTTGTTGCTCTGTTGCCGTTCTCTGTTAGTTTTGCTAGGTCTTCTGACCCCTATGCCTTTTTGTTGTGTGTTTGTCTTTGACTGCTACTATTTCTGCTAGGAGGTGTCCAACTTTTCCCAGTCCCTAGATCTTGTAGGGATCCCTCCCTCACATCTATAGGTCTGCGTTCAGACTAGCCTAGGACTTTAGCGGGTCTGATCGCAGGATCAGGTTCCCCGTTACATCGTAGGGATCTAGTTTAGTTCTATTGCAGGGACAGATCTCCTCTCTTTCCTTAGTCTCTGTAGCAGATCATAACAGTGAGAGCATAGCCCAATGTAGCGACAACCTGCTGATGGTCAAGTACAAGGACAAGAGGCATGTCCTTTTGTTGACCACCATACATGGTGATGGCAGCACCCTCAGCTCTGTAAGAGGTTCCACTACACAGGTCGCCAAACCAGACTGTGTAGTGGGGTACAACAAGTACATGGGGGGAGTTGATCTCTCAGATCAAGTCCTCCAGCCCTACAGTGCTTTCAGAAAGGCCAAGGTATGGTATAAGAAGCTGGCCGTGCACATTGTACAGATGGCAATGCACAACGCTTTCCTTCTGTCACAACTTGCAAGCCAGACTTCTACGTCGTACCTTCACTTCCAGGAGACTGTTATCAAGGCCCTGATATTTGGCAGCGGTGACGGAGCAGGCCCTAGTAGTTCCGGAATTGAAGGACTGAGAATTGTACCAGGCCAGCATTTCCCAGGGCAGATCCCTCACAGCGGAAAAAAAGGAAAGTCACAAAAGAGGTGCCGAGTGTGTTATAAAAGTGGAATACGCAAGGACACCATTTATCAATGTGACAACTGCCCTGACAAACCTGGCCTGTGTATGAAAGACTGCTTCAAAAGGTACCATACTTCGATGGACTATTAAATTAATTTCTGACGTATGAGAACCTGACAAACACTACACAACTGACGTAGTGTTCGTCAGGTTGTCATACGTCAGTTGTGTAGTGTTTGTCAGGTTGTCCTACACAACTGATGTATAACACTACTGTTAGGTGTCGGTCTGGTGCTGGATTCGAAATGGGTCCAGGACCTTCTATGGTCTCAGAATCGCCGTCAGCCCCAACGACTAGCTGGTCCGCGAGCACTGTTTATCTCCCAGGTAGTTGTGCCTAGCAATGTTAAGCCTGGGTTGCAGAAGGAGACAGGGCTTGTGGAATCTAAGTCCAGGATTTGCCGAACTGAGCATGTCCGTGACCTGGCGGATCATGATTGGTGGGTTGGCACTCACCTGACCCGGTGACCAGCCACCGCCTGATTGGTCATTTGTCAAAGTGCGTGCTTAGTAATTGTCAAGGATTTATCATGAAGAGATTAACATTGCTGGACAACACTAGTCCAGCAACGCCCCCTGCTGTGATAAGCAGCACACCGTCTATGGACTTTGAACATGGAGAGCCTGGTGTGGGTGGGGACAGCTTTCTCAGCTCTGCTTCATTCTAAATCTAAAAGCTCTGATTGGGTCAGAACTGCTGCACCCAGTAATCTAAGTGATACATTGATAGATTCAGCTTCTATTTGTCTACATTACGCTCCTCTCAGATGAGTAGTAAAACCTGCCGACAAATTCCCTTTTAGATTTTATTGCCGGTGTCAAGCTATTATTTATATGTACATTTTATAAAACCTATAAAAAGTTTGGAATCAATAAAATATAAAGTCATAGATTTCATTATACCTTCTGAATGCTCGTAGAGTTGTTCGCTAGGCCCACTTGCACTGCAGATTTAAGAAAAAAAAAGACATTACTACATGCATGTAAGAATTATTAACTACAATAAAAAATGGTTCTTTCCTTAAAGGGAACCTGTCACCTGAAAAAAACACAATCAGACTGCAGATATGGGGATAATCTCCAGATTAACCCTGCTCTGAACTTTATTTCTCCCGGCATCCATTGGATTCAGTCACCGCTCTGTGTATAGTGAGAAGTGGCAGCAAACACTCCCCCTGCACTGACTTACAGCAGCTCAGCAGTAGGGCCGGCTGTCAATCACTGCCGGGGACGAGGTTACAGCCGCCGCTCTCTATACAGAGAACGGTGACTGAACCCGCGCCGGCGCCGCCCGTGACTGAAACCAGAATGCTAAAAGGAGGAATAAAGATCATTTCCTCATGACAGTAGGGGTCTAAGTGCTGGGCAGGTTGAGAACGCTATTAATCTGCAGATTAACCCCATATATGCAGAAAAATAGCTTCTTTCATGTCACAGGTTCCCTTTAAGGAAAGAAAAAGTAATATTACATCAGTTGAGACCCTAGAAAGACCTAGGTGCATTCTGACCATAGGAAGAATCACCAAATACCAAGGTTCAGGAAGAACCAAATAGAGGACAATATACAGTAGGTACAGAAAGTATTCAGACCCCTTTAAATTTTTCACTCTTTGTTTCATTGCAGCCATTTGGTAAATTCTAAAAAGTTCCTTTTTTTCTCATTAAAGTGCACTCTGCATTCCATCTTGACTGAAAAAAAAACAGAAATGTAGAAATTTTTGCAAATTTATTAAACAAGAAAAACTGAAATATCACATGGTCATAAATATTCAGCCCCTTTGCTCGGTATTGAGTAGAAGCACCCTTTTGAGCTAGTACAGCCATGAGTCTTCTTGGGAATGATGCAACAAGTTTTTCACACCTGGATTTGGGGATCCTCTGCCATTCTTCCTTTCTCCAGTTCTGTCAGGTTGGATGGTGAACGTTAGTAGACAGCCATTTTCAGGTCTCTCCAGAGATGCTCAATTGGGTTTAGGCCAGAGCTCTGGCTGGACCAGTCAAGAATGGTCACAGAGTTGTTCTGAAGCCACGCCTTTGTCATTATAGCTGTGTGCTTAGGGTCATTGTCTTGTTCGAAGGTGAACCTTCGGCCAAGTCTGAGGTCCAAAGCACTCTGGTGGAGGTTTTCATCCAGGATATCTCTGTACTTGGCCACATTCATGTTTCCTTCAATTGCAACCAGTCGTCATGTCCCTGCAGCTGAAAAACACCCCCATAGCATGATGCTGCCACCACCATGTTTCACTGTTGGGATTGTATTGGGCAGGTGATGAGCAGTGCCTGGTTTTCTCCACACATACCGCTTAGAATTATCACCAAAAAGTTCTATCTTCGTCTCATCGGTCCAGAGAATCTTATTTCTCATAGTCTGGAGTCCTTCATGTGTTTTTCAGCAAACTCTATGCAGGCTTTCATATTTCTTGCACTGAGGAGAGGCTTCCATCGGGCCATTCTGCCAAAAAGGCCCAACTGGTGGAGGGCTACAGTGATAGTTGACTTTGTGGAACTTTCTCCCATCTCCCTACTGCATCTCTGGAGCTCAGCCACAGTGATTTTGGGGTTCTTCTTTACCTTTCTCACCAAGGCTCTTCTCCCATGATTGCTCTGTTTGGCTGGACGGCCAGGTCTAGGAAGACTTCTGATGGTTCCAAACTTCTTCCATTTAAAGATTATGGAGGCCACTTTGCTTTTAGGAACCTTGGGTAATGCAGAAATTCATTTGCAACCTTAGCCAGATCTGTGTCTTGCCACAATTCTGTCTCTGAGCTCCTTGGGCAGTTCCTTTGAGCTCATGATTCTCATTTGGTCTGACATGCACTGTGAGCTGTGAGGTCTTATACAGACAGGTGTGTGCCTTTTCAAATCAAGTCCTATCAGTTTAATTAAACACAGCTGGACTCCAATGAAGAAGTAGAACCATCTCAAGGAGGATCACAAGGAAATGGACAGCATGTGACTTAAATATGAGTGTCTGAGCAAAGGGTCTGAATACTTATGACCATATGATATTTCAGTTTTTATTTTTTAATAAATTTGCAAAAATGTCTATGTAGCGCCCCGAGGGTTCGGCCGCTACAGGGGTATTGCACCTCAGACCAGAGGTGTGATATTCCACTCCCAGGTAAGGATGGAGTATGGACCAGGGCTCAGTTAGCTGCATACAGCACACACACACCATTTCCGAGGGACAGCTCAACGGTGCTCCCACTAGACAGAAGTGCAGGCACGCCCGACTATGTCCCTGCCTGGAGTGGGGAGGGGGGTGGAACACCCAGTGCTGTAGGGGCAGATAGGGGTTGGTTCCTGAGCGTAGGAAGGAGCTCATTGGTTGCTGGTCACCTGGGCTCATGGTCAGAGGGAGGTATAAAAGGTGGGCACCATCTTAGATCTAGGTTCGTTCAACCAGAGGAGAAGACCGGGAGTGGAGGCTCTGTAGGAGCTCCACTCTGGAGCGGGCCTAGAGAGAGGCCGAGGGAGAGAGAGAGAGGAGGTGAAAGGGAGCTGTGATTAAGTCTCATCCCAGCTCCATGAGAAAGGAACAGAAAGGAACAGAGAAAGAGAAGAAGAGAGAGAGAAACAGAAGGGCTCAGGAACAAGAAGGTGGAAGGGACCCTAAGAACCCACGAGAATCCAGGGTGAAGGGTCAGGCAGATTAAGGGTACCGGATCCCAAGTTGGTGGAGGAGAAACTACCCTCAGCCAAAGACCGGTCGTCGTGATCATTTATTGGTGCTACACCTCATCAAACCTGCTAGGAAGGCACCATATAGGACAGCGGAGGACGGGGCCACGTTTAACCGCACAGGTCCACGGCAGCTGGACAAAAGCGGGTCACTGGTGAGGCAGGCCAGAGAAAGGATTAAAGGGGGTCCTGTGCCATGCTCCTGAACTGCCTGGGAGTTGACCGAGCCCCTCACCTGGTGGACGCAGCACGGCTCGGGCGGTCAGTGCCGAAGGAAGTGACCCGAAACAAACGAACTGTGAGTAAAGACCCTGGACTGTAACTTGTTGTCCGTGTGCTCCTTCGCTCCTCCGGCACTACCGGTACTGGGACTCTCACCACCATCACCCCCTACATCCACTACACTGCCCTGGGGCCGCACTCTTCCCGTGGGGAATCACACCATCCCAGCTGCACACATCATCAGCCCCAGCGGTCTGCCTTGCAGTGGCGGTACCTAATGACCGCAAATCCACGGGTGGCGTAGTCGGACATCATCTGAAGCACGTAGCAGACTACCATTGGTCTGACCACCCTGAGCCGCGGGATCGGGCCGCCACTACTACCCCCATCGTCTCCCTATCGCCCGGATCCGCGTGCCCCACGGCCCAGGGGGCGAGTCAGCTTTGGTGTATTTCGTGCCCGCTAACAACGGGTACTGCGCGCCTGAAAAGAGACTGTTTAGTTGTACTAAAGATGGCGCCCGCCCTAGAAGAACGAGCGCCATAATGTGCGCGCCAAAAGACCACAGGAGGCCGCCTCCCATCGTGGGCCGAGTCCCAGAATGGCGCCAAAGAGGAAGGGGCTGCCCCTGAGAGTGATTGTCAGCAGAATACCCCAGGACCACCCCCCATGGGGGCGGAAAGAGAAGAAAACTGCGGGGCAGGGGGTGGTCTGGATCAGTTTGGCCAGGCCACACCCAGAGATGGAGAAAGAAATCAGCTCCAGTACTTTGGCTAGGGGCCTGCTGCAAGCTACACCACCATGCAGCCTCACCGAGCTGCTAGCCCATCTCCCCAAGGAGGACCCCGAATATACGCTGGAGGAGCTGGACCGGAGGATGGTCCGGGCGCAGCAGGACGTGATCGCCGGGTGGAAAGAGGAAGTGGCTCGGCGGGCTGTGGCCCTGCAGCAGGAGGCGCCAGCGACATCCAGCGGTACACCAGCCACCGAGGGCAGTGAAGACAGAGCGGAGGCTGAAGACGACGCCGCGGAGGAAGCCGCGACAGCAGAGGCAGGTAACGGAGACGCCCCTACCCCGAACCCTGGGGCCGCTGATCTGCCCCTGCACCCCGCTGCGGAGCCCAACACACCTGGACCCGCCGTCGACACTGTGCCTCCACCGCCATCAACCGGCCTCCAGGCCGTCGACACTGCCAGTGAGCCCCGCCCCACGCCGTGCCCTCTGACCCCGGGCGTGCTCGGCCAACCGCCATCGCAGGCCCGGCCGCAAGGCCCAGCGCCCCCGGGCGCCGCTGCCCTGACGGAACCCCCTGCACCCGCTGTACCACCCCTGGGAGCAACAAGGAAACAACCAGCACGGGCCTGGTCGCAAGGCCACGTGCCCCCGGGCGCCGCCAACCCGCTTGCACCCCCTGCTGCTGCAGTACCACCACTGGGCGCAGATCTCTTCGCCCAACACACCAGTCCGGATGGGCTGTCTTTCATCTGGCCCCCCGAATTTGTCAACCCCCGCTTTCGGAGGAGCCCGCCCGCGGAGGTTGAAGTACCATCTGAGCCCCTTATACCTGCTCCGGCGCCTCAGGAAATCCCCCAGCTACCATTGGAGGACGCCCAGTTTGAATGGGACCCCACCGGGGAGGACCTAATGGGGTTCACAAGGGAGACACGAGCGGGCGCAGCCGAACGGCGGGAGGCCTGCCGCCAACAGCTGGAAATGTTTGAGAAGGAGCAGCGAGAGCGGCGGGTGAAGCAAGAGAAGCTGCAGGTCCAGAGCGCGGAGCAGAAAATGAAGGCCCGGCGAGATCCCCGAACTGCCCGCAGTCCCCGAGTCACCGGGACTGTTGTGAAGTTCCAGATGGAGCGCGGCTGGGGTTTCATCCGAGACCCTGAGACCATCAGCGATGTATTTGTGACAAGGAGGGATGTGGAGAGTCACCTGCCGGAAGGCCATCGTGGGCGGGATCTATTTCCAGGTGATGTGGTGTCTTACACCCGACACCAAGGCGTGAAGGGATGGTACGCCCTCCACGTCCACAGAGTAGTAGAGGAGGAGGAACAGCACTACTCGGACGCTGAGTACCCAGAGGACCCGGATGGGCCTGAAGACAACGAGGAGGAGCAAGGCGCATATGGAGGACGACGATAGAAAGTAAGAAGAAGCGCCAATGTAAATAGTTACCCGTCAGGGTACAAAGGAACTGTGTGGGACTGTTTTAAATTGAGTGTGGTCCCCGTTGGGACTGATATAGGACTGTTTGACTGTTACCCTATCCCCTAAGTAACCAGGCTGAGGACTGAGAACAGCCATCCCTCTTCCCTTTACCAGGCTGAAGACTGTGAGTAGCCATTTCCCTTCCCAAAACTGGCCGAGGACTGAGAGCGGCCAATCCCCTTGTATATAGTTGCGCTTCCTAAAGCGCCCCCTACTGGTTTTATAAAAAGACTGCAACGTCTACCTCAAGACAAGTTTACTGGACTGTTGCACCTTTAAGAAGAAAGAACACCTGGTCGCAAGTTGCACCGCGACCATGAACCAAGAATTCAAGAATGTGCTTTACTTAAAAATGTTTTATATGAAGAGTTTAATATGCTGCTAGAAAATGTTTTACATAATCTTGAAACCGTTTTATATGATAAGTGACAAAAGAGTTCCAGAAGTATTAGCATGTGTTTTATAATAGTATAATAGTGTGACAAGAAAAGAAAAGTGTGTCCCATAAAGGAAGTTGAACAATGTCGTCCGTTTCTAAATGTAAAAAGTTATTGAAAAAGTTTTGAATGTCCTGTAATCAACTGTTTTTGCTCTTTTCCAGCCCGAGGACGTGCTGTGCTTTACCAGGGGGGAATGTAGCGACCCGAGGGTTCAGCCGCTACAGGGGTATTGCACCTCAGACCAGAGGTGTGATATTCCACTCCCAGGTAAGGATGGAGTATGGACCAGGGCTCAGTTAGCTGCATACAGCACACACACCCCATTTCCGAGGGACAGCTCAACGGTGCTCCCACTAGACAGAAGTGCAGGCACGACCGACTATGTCCCTGCCTGGAGTGGGGAGGGGGGTGGAACACCCAGTGCTGTAGGGGCAGATAGGGGTTGGTTCCTGAGCGTAGGAAGGAGCTCATTGGTTGCTGGTCACCTGGGCTCATGGTCAGAGGGAGGTATAAAAGGTGGGCACCATCTTAGATCTAGGTTCGTTCAGCCAGAGGAGAAGACCGGGAGTGGAGGCTCTGTAGGAGCTCCACTCTGGAGCGGGCCTAGAGAGAGGCCGAGGGAGAGAGAGAGAGGAGGTGAAAGGGAGCTGTGATTAAGTCTCATCCCAGCTCCACGAGAAAGGAACAGAGAAAGAGAAGAATAGAGAGAGAAACAGAAGGGCTCAGGAACAAGAAGGTGGAAGGGACCCTAAGAACCCACGAGAATCCAGGGTGAAGGGTCAGGCAGATTAAGGGTACCGGATCCCAAGTTGGTGGAGGAGAAACTACCCTCAGCCAAAGACCGGTCGTCGTGATCATTTATTGGTGCGACACCTCATCAAACCTGCTAGGAAGGCACCATATAGGACAGCGGAGGACGGGGCCCACGTTTAACCGCACAGATCCACGGCAGCTGGACAAAAGCGAGTCACTGGTGAGGCAGGCCAGAGAAAGGATTAAAGGGGGTCCTGTGCCATGCTCCTGAACTGCCTGGGAGTTGACCGAGCCCCTCACCTGGTGGACGCAGCACGGCTCGGGCAGTCACTGCCGACGGAAGTGACCCGGAACAAACGAACTGTGAGTAAAGACCCTGGACTGTAACTTGTTGTCCGTGTGCTCCTTCGCTCCTCCGGCACTACCGGTACTGGGACTCTCACCACCATCACCCCCTACATCCACTACACTGCCCTGGGGCCGCACTCTTCCCGTGGGGAGTCACACCATCCCAGCTGCACACATCATCAGCCCCAGCGGTCTGCCTTGCAGCGGCGGTACCTAATGACCGCAAATCCACGGGTGGCGTAGTCGGACATCATCTGAAGCACGTAGCAGACTACCATTGGTCTGACCACCCTGAGCCGCGGGACCGGGCCGCCACTACTACCCCCATCGTCTCCCTATCGCCCGGATCCGCGTGCCCCACGGCCCAGGGGGCGAGTCATCTATATTTCTGTTTTTTTTCAATCAAGATGGGGTGCAGAGTGTACTTTAATGAGAAAAAAAATGAACATTTTAGAATTTACCAAATGGCTACAATGAAAAAAAGTGACAAATTTAAAGGGGTCTGAATACTTTCCATACCCACGGTATTTGTTTGCACTTAGCAGTGAGAGATGTCACCAGTAGCAGAAGAGGAAGGATTGTGAAATCTGGAGACAGATCCACTTTAACCATTCACATACACATACATGAAACCAAGTAAATTTAAAGGGGTTGTCTGGTCAAAAGTGATAAGTCTGCAGTCACTCTATGTGACTTCAGACTTATGAATCCCAACCCCCAGCACAGGCACTGTGCGATGCGGGGATTTGCCAGTATGAGACCTGGTAATGGAGGGTATGCATGTGTTATACATACCCTTGGCCAGTGGACAGGCCTCACTCTCCATACACTTGTATTGAGCGAGGCTGCGTCTTCTAGTCGAAGCTCCTACTGGCAATCCACGGCACTAGACAGGGCCTGACCTCGCTCCATACAAGTGAACGAAGCGAGGCGGCGCTGACTGGCCAGGGGTATGTATAACACATACATAGCCTCCGGTCCCGGGTCTCATATCGGCAAATCCCCATAGCGCAAAGTGCCTGTGCTAGGGGGATTCATGAGTCTGCAGTCACACAGTGTGACTGCAGACTTATCCATTTTGACCGGACAACCCCTGCAACATTTAGAACTTCAGGATATATGAGAAAAGAGGACAGCTTCTTGAGTAATAAATTACAAAGAGAAGAAAAAGTAACAGCACTGAAGGGGTTCACTATAAAGGGATGCTCATGTACAGTACCAATAAAAAGTTTGAACACAACAGTTGATGAAATAGTTTACCTTCATTTTATTGGAATGGGCTCATAGGTCGATTCACGGGTCACTCCCGGTCATGTCTCATGAGTAGTGTTGAGCATTCCGATACTGAAAAATCGGGTATAGACCGATATTCGCGGTATCGGAGTTCCGATACTGAGTTCCGATACTTTTAGAATATCGAATACCGGAATTGGAAGTTCCCATAATGCCTGCGCTCTGCAGTGTGTCTGAAGGATGACAAGCTGGATGGCAGCGCTCAGCTTACTGTACTTGTCATTTAGTGTAAAGGATTTATTAAAAAAAATAATAGTGTTTTCATGCACCGTCTCTTAAAAAAAGCCGGCCGGCAATTCAGCAGCGGTACCCGACAATTTAGAATAGAAAGAATAGAGCATCACACATAGATTAGATACATAGAAACATGTCAGTCACATATATAAGAAGTACAGTGACAGTGTTGCTTACTGTACTTGTCATTTAGTGTAAAGGATTTATTTAAAAAAATAATAGTGTTTTCATGCACCGTCTCTTTAAAAAAGCCGGCCGGCAATTCAGCATCTGTACTCGACAATTTAAAATAGAAAGAATAGAGCATCACACATAGATTAGATACATAGAAACATGTCAGTCACATATATAAGAAGTACAGTGACAGTGTTGCTTACTGTACTTGTCATTTAGTGTAAAGGATTTATTTAAAAAAAATTATAGTGTTTTCATGCACCGTCTCTTTAAAAAAGCCGGCCGGCAATTCAGCAGCGGTACCCGACAATTTACAACAGAAAGAATAGAGCATCACACATAGATTAGAGAGATAGAAACATGTCAGTCACATATATAAGAAGTACAGCGACAGTGTTGCTTACTGTACTTGTCATTTAGTGTTAAAATAAAGGATTTATTTAAAAAAAAATTGGCGTGGGGTTCCCCGTAATTTTAGGCTCTAGCGGAGGTTAAGCAGACAGCTGGGGCAGATGTTTGAAGCCTGGGAAGGGGGTAATACCCACGGAGCTTCCCAGGCTACTAATATCAGCCCCCAGCTGAATACCTAGCCTTTACTAGCTATTAAAATGGGGGACCCCCCAAAAAAATGACGTGGGGTCCCCCCTATTTTAATAGCTAGCAAAGGCTAGGCAGACAGCTGGGGGCTGATATTAATAGCTCAGGAAGGGTGCCATGAATATTGGCCCCCTCCCAGGCTAGAAACACCAGCCGTCAGCCGCCTCAGAAATGGCGCATCCATAGGATGCGCCAATTCTGGCACTTAGCCTCGCTCTTCCCACTGCCCTGTAGCGGTGGCAGTGGGGTAATAGGGCTGGGGTTGATGTCAGCTTATAATGCCAGCTGACATCAAGCCCAGTTTAGTAATGGAGCATAGTCAAAGTAAAAAAAAAACCACAAACACCCTGAATAAAGTCCTTTAATTGAAATAAAGATGCAATTCTTTATTGTTCTAAATTAAACCATACTTACCATCACGCCCATTCCGGCTGAAGCCAACGATCTCCTGCAATAAAAGTAAAATAATAAAGCACATCATCCTTACCTTTCCATGGTTCCCACGACAGCTTCAGCTCTGCTACATTCACATGACAGGCTGGATCGCTGCAGAAAGCTGCCATCCAGCTTACCATGCAGCAGACACTGAGAAGCGCAGGCATGCTTGCGCTCCTCAGTGTCTGGCTGTGACGGCATCCAGATGAGCCGAGTTCATGTCCAATGAACTCAGCTCATCTCATGCACGTCACCGACAGCGTGGGAGAATTCTCCTGCTGAAGCGCTGAGTGCAGGAGAATTTTCCCACGCTATCAGTGACGTGCATGACGTGAGCTGAGTTCATTGGACATGAGCTCACCTCATGCACGTCACTGACAGCGTGGGAAAATTCTCCTGCACTCAGCGCTTCAGAGTGAGAATTTTCCCACGCTGTCAGTGACGTGCATGTCCAATGAACTCAGCTCAACTCATGCAGCGTGGGAGAATTCTGACGCTGAAGCGCTGAGTGCATGAGAATTTTCCCACGCCGTCAGTGACGTGCATGAGGTGAGCTGAGTTCATTGGACATGACCTCGGCTCATCTTTATGCCGTCACAGCCAGACACTGACGAGCGCAAGCATGCCTGAGCTTCTCAGTGTCTGCGTCATGGCAAGCTGGATGGCAGCTTTCGGCTGCGATCCAGCCTGTCATGTGAATGTAGCAGAGCTGAAGCTGTCCTGGGAACCATGGAAAGGTAACGGTGATGTTGCTTTATTATTTTACTTTTATTGCAGGAGATCGTTGGCTTCAGCTGGAATGGGCGTGATGGTAAGTATGGTTTAATTTAGAACAATAAAGAATTGTGTGTTTATTTCAATTAAAGGACTTTATTCTGGGTGTTGTGTTTTTTGAAATACTTTACTAGAAATTCATGGCGGTCATGTCTAATATTGGCATGACCCCATGAATTTCAGGCTTAGGGCCAGCTGATAATACCAAGCTGGCCCTAACCCCTTTATTACCCAGTGAGCCACCGCACCAGGGCCCTGGATGAGTTGGGTACAGCGCCAGAAGATGACGCTTCTATGAACGCGCCATTTTCCGGGGGTGGCTGCGGACTGCAATTTGCAGCGGGGGGGGGGGGGGGCAGAAAGCTTGGGCCTCCCTGCACTGCAGATTCCAGCCCCCAGCTGCCTAGTTGTACCTGGCTGGACACAAAAATAGTGCGAAGCACCACATATTTTTTTTTTAATTATTTCATGAAATTCAGGAAACAATTAAGAAAAAAAGGGCTTAACTATATTGTTGTGTCCGGCCAGGTACAAATAGGCAGCTGGTGGTTGGGGGCAGCCCGTTCCTGCCTGCTGTACCTGGCTGGACACAAATATAGTGCGAAGCCCCATGTCAATTTTGAAAAAATTATTTCAGGAAATTCATGAAATAATTTAAACAAAAAAATACGTGGGGCTTCGCCCTATTTTTGTGTCCAGCCAGGTACAACTAGGCAGCTGGGGGCTGGTATCCGCAGCGCTGGGAGGCCCAATCTTTCTGCCCCCTCCCCCCCCACTGCAAATTGCAGTTCACAGTCACCTCGGAAAATGGCGCGTTCATAGAAGCGCCATCTTCTGGCGCTGTACTCAACTCATCCAGGGCCCTGGTGCGGTGGCTCACTGGGTAATAAAGGAGTTAGGGCCAGTTTGGCATTATCAGTTGGCCCTAAGCCCGAAATTCATGGGGTCACGCCACTATTAGACATGACCGCCATGAATTTCTAGTAAAGTATTTAAAAAAAACACAACACCCAGAAAAAAGTCCTTTAATTGAAATAAACACACAATTCTTTATTGTTCTACATTAAGCCATACATACCATCACGCCCATTCCAGCTGAAGCCAACGATCTCCTGCAATAAAAGAAAAATAATAAAGCAACATCATCCTTACCTTTCCATGGTTCCCACGACAGCTTCAGCTCTGCTACATCGAGATGACAGGCTGGACCGCAGCAGAAAGCTGCCATCAAGCCTGTCATCCCGCAGACACTGAGAAGAGCAGGCATGCTTGCGCTCTGCAGTGTCTGGCTGTGACGGCATCCAGATGAGCCGAGGTCATGTCCAATGAACTCAGCTCACCTCATGCACGTCACTGACAGCGTGGGAAAATTCTGCTGCGCTATGCGCTTCAGCGTGAGAATTCTCTCATGCTCACCGCATGCGCAGGAGAATTCTCCCACGCTGTCAGTAACGTGCATGAGGTGAGCTGAGTTCATTGTCGGCTCATCTGGATGCCGTCACAGCCAGAAACTGAGGAGCGCAAGCATACTTGCGCTTCTCAGTGTCTGCGGTATGTCAGGCTGGATGGCAGCTTTCTGCTGCGGTCCAGCCCGTCATCTCGATGTAGCAGAGCTGGAGCTGTCCTGGGAACCATGGAAAAGTAAGGATGATGTTGCATTATTATTTTTCTTTTATTGCAGGAGATCGTTGGCTTCAGCTGGAATGGGCGTGATGGTAAGTATGGTTTAATTTAGAACAATAAAGAATTGTGTGTTTATTTCAATTAAAGGACTTTATTCTGGGTGTTTGTGTTTTTTTGTAACTTTGACTATGGGGTTAGCAATGGGGGTGTCTTATAGACGCCTCTCCATTACTAACCTGGGCTTGATGTCAGCTGGCATTATAAGCTGACATCAACCCCAGCCCTATTACCCCACTGCCACCGCTACAGGGCAGTGGGAAGAGCGAGGCTAAGTGTCAGAATTGGCGCATCCTATGGATGCGCCATTTCTGGGGGCGGCTGACGGCTGGTGTTTCTAGCCTGGGAGGGTGCCAATATTCATGGCACCCTTCCTGGGCTATTAATATCAGCCCCCAGCTGTCTGCCTAGCCTTTGCTAGTTATTAAAATAAGGGGGACCCCACGTCATTTTTTTGGGGGGGGTCCCCATTTTAATAGCTAGTAAAGGCTAGGTATTCAGCTGGGGGCTGATATTAGTAGCCTGGGAAGCTCCATGGGTATTACCCCCTTCCCAGACTTCAAACATCTGCCCCAGCCGTCTGCTTAACCTCCGCTAGAGCCTAAAATTACAGGGAACCCCAAGCCAATTTTTTTTTTAATAAATCCTTTATTTTAACACTAAATGACAAGTACAGTAACCAACACTGTCTCTGTACTTAGAAACATGTCAGTCACATACATAATATCTATCTAATCTATGTGTAATGCTCTATCTTTCTGTTCTAAATTGTCGGGTACCGCTGCTGAATTGCCGGCCGGCTTTTTTAAAGAGACCGTGCATGAAAACACTATTATTTTTTTAAATAAATCCTTTACACTAAATGACAAGTACAGTAAGCAACACTGTCACTGTACTTCTTACATATGTGACTGACATGTTTCTATCTATCTAATCTATGTGTGAAGCTCTATTCTTTCTATTATAAATTGTCGGGTACCGGTGTATGCCGCTGCTGAATTGCCGGCTTTTCATGTTTCACTGTGAGCACTGTTCCCATCGATTTGGGCAACCCCCTCCCCCAATACATTCTACATTATTGTTAGTTGTTTTCCTTCATGTAGAATTAACCTACAAGGAAAGAAAGGGTTTATTTTCATTCCGATATTTGTGTCCCATTGACTTGCATTGGTTTCCGGATTCGGAATCGGCGATATCCGATACTTTTTGAGTATCGGCCCGATCCAATCCGATCCGATATTTCCTGATATCGGAAGGTATCACTCAACACTACTCATGAGCGATGACATTACTAAGTTACTGACGTTATCGGTTGTGAGACATAACCGGGAGTGACCTATGAAGCATGGTTCTCAAAACGACGCTCCATAGCTTGCTGTACAGAATCGTTAGATGTCGTGGGAACCCCAATGGGTTACGTCGCAGGTGCAGAGATTGTAATTTAAAAATAAATTGGCGAATGAGCGAGAGTTTCTTCCTTTTATTTATTTAACTTTCCTTTTATGTCTTTCAGGTTCCCATTTTTGGACTTCTTCTGATTGGCTGGATTACGTTGGATCTTCATGGTTTTTTTTTTGCTTTTTAATAAATAGGTGAACGAGGTGTGGGGGAGTGTTCTTTAAAATAAACTATGTTTTCCTGTGTGTGTGTGTGTGTGCTTTTGTTTTTTTTTTATTACTGGGTTAGTAATGGGGATGTCTGATAGACACCACTCCATTACTAACCCTTGGTTTTGATGCCAGCTGACATTACAAGGCTTAAAATGACGAATCCCGTCACTCACGTGGTTGATGAAAAGTTCTTTTTAATGGAGGTCCACATACAAAACATTTCAGCCCATCCCAGACTTTTGTCAATCATTACATTACAAAGCTGACATCAACCTGATAAAACTACTACCCCAATTGCCACTGCACCATCGCAATCAGGAAAAGCCAGCAAAGAGCCTGAGTTGGCGCATCTCATTGATGCGCCAATTCTGGGGTAACTGCAGGCTTTTATTTTTAGGCTGGGAAAGGGCCAATATCTATGGACCTTCCTATCTTGTTAATACAAGAGCACACCTCTGTTCTTTACAAAGGCTGGTTATAAAAAGTAGGGGGGAACCCACATCATTTTTTTTATATGCATGTGTTTTTGGGTGCATTTGCGCTGTGAAAACACACGTTACAAAGTGTGTTCTTTTTTTACTGCAGTGCTGTGGGAAAGTTCTCACCGCACATGCGTTAATGTCAGTGAGGTGAACAGAGTTCATTGGATAAGGACTCCGATGACCTTTCTGCCAGCACACTGAGGTGCGCAAGCTTGCACAGCTAATTGTCTCTGCAGGATGGCAGACTGTATAGTCGTATCTTGCGACAATACAGCCTGCCATCTTGATGTAGCAGACCTAGACCTGTCGCGCAACAAATGGATGATTTTATTCACGTCAGGGACAGGTGAGGATGATGATGCTTTATTATTTTATTTCAATTGACATCGGCTTCAATGGAATGGGTGTTATGTTATTAGTTAAATTTAGATTTATTAAAGGAGTCTGTGTGTTTCTTTCAAATAAATTAACTGATTCTGGGTATTTAAAAATTGAACGGCACTCGCAAGGTCCGAGAGCCGTGTGATTTTATTTTTCTCGCACCCATTGACTTGCGATTTTTTTTCTAAGTCCGATTTCAGCTGTGAAAAAAATTACAGATGAGCGGTAACTCATAGATTAATATTGGTCAAAGTAGAATCCAATTTTTTATTGGATTGCACTCGTTCGTTTTCCTTGAAAATGAATGTGAGATAAAACATTTCCCTGCCTGTTTTTAAAAAATGTTTTACCTCAAAGAAAGAATTTTTTGTGATCCAGTCCTGTAATGTCTGTAGACTCTTTTGCGTCTCCCCCTTCCCAGGAGCTGTGGAATTATCTGTCCATGTCCCTGCACCGTCAGACAAAGCCATTACACAGTACACAGCAGGGGCCCATTTATAAGATTATCTCAGCACAGGAACATTTTATTTAAACACATCCAATTGTAGAATTTATTATTATCAAGATCTATTGATTAAAATGAACTTTGCGGGTAAACCCTTTAAGTTTTACTTTGGCTGTGTTCACACATGTTGTGTTTTTCAGCTTCAGAAAACTGCATCAAAACACAATCTCTGGCAGGAAATTAGCTGCGTCAAAAACGTTTTGCTGCGTTTTTTGATGCATTTTTTGTGAGTTTTTTCAGCGATTTTTTTCACTGTCCTGTCTCTATTTATGCATGTACATAAAGTTCTGTTAAAAAAGAACCCCATTCTATTTCACCATCAAAAACGCTGCTGCAAATTTTGGTGCATTTTTTCAGCGTTTTTTTCACCACTGTATAAGGATGTGATTTTCCTCCAAAATATCAGTAATTAATGGGGGCACTCTCCTACACCTCTACTGAGGTCCGATATTAACTATTAACATCAAACTTGACTATTAATAATTAATTTCCACTAACGTTATCTGAGCCCTATACTATATACCAACTGAGACAAAACCGTGTGCTAATAAAAGGTATTTATTACACAAAAGTCTACAGTTAATATACTACTAGGTATCACACTAACACAGTACACAAAACGGATTCACAATTCCCAATTACCTAATATATTTTCCACCCACGTTTGCTAATCACTCATGCAATATCGGCCCACCCAACTATACCAACTTTGCCTATATATATCTATCAATATCTAGGAGGGTTAGTACAGGGTATGTAGGGCTAGTAAGTAAAGAAGTTACAGGGGAAGAGAGATACTCAGCCATGTGTTGTTATGTCCATCTTCAAGAGTCTAAGGGGCCTTAGCACATGTGCATTCTGGGTTTTTAAGTCCAGCCAGTGTCCAGCTTCATGTCACAGGAAATGATGTATTATTCCCCGCCCACTGGCTAAGATCTTTGTTCATGTCCAACCATACTCGCAAAACCTGATTTAGCACATGGCTGGACATTCTATTGAAACCTCCTCCAGCAGCAAACAGACTGAAACACATGGGGAGATGTGGGGCCAATATATACATGTATACTTATCTGCAAGCATGGCTAGCATGTATATACATGTACAACCTGGGACACTTCCCTTTACAACCACCCATTATTTCCCATGGGTGAAAAAACACTGACAAAAATGCTGAAAGTGACATGCTCTATTTTCCAAAAACCCAACCAAGGCACAAAATACACAACAACAAAAAAGCATGATGTGTGAACAGAGAATTCTGGTTTCTCATAGACTTTGCTGGTACTGCAAAACACAACTGAAAATTTGCATAAAAATCTGCAGCAAAAAATGCTAAAAAAACACAACATGTGTGAACATAGCTTTTAAGTGAAGTTTAACTTGAACTTATTATATGTTGTCAAAATTACTCATAAAACGTCACTTTCAAAAGCCACAAAAGACGACGGAGGGGTTTCCTCATTTCTTGTGAATTTCTTTCTGTAGAAACATACAAATCAAGGTCTGTGTTAAGAGTCAAAGTGAAAAGAAAAATACTATTTTAAATGATAAAACCATCAAGGTAGAGGGAGTTGTACTTGCAAATGTGGAGTGAAGAAATGTTCATTGTTCTCATGGGTCTTAATTCACCAACAACTACTTGGATATTGCATTTTACCTAACCAGGAGGGTGTCAAAAAGGGCAGATAGACACCTACACCATCACAAGACCCTACAATTACCATGAAAGGCAGCACCCACCACTTCCTCACTGATACCTCAGATGACGCTCCTAGATAAGAGCAGTCTATGCGGTATGCAATGTATCGTCCTTCAGGGAGCGCTTCTTCCCAGACCATTTCAAGGTCTCCAGCATATCCAACTCCTTTTGAGTACCAGCCTACTGCTCCAATCATGCATTCCCCGTCACCTCTTTTGCCATACTTACGGATGCAAAGTCTGCTTCCAATATCACGGGCTGGAGTGACTTGTAAGTTTCGTAATAGTGAGATCACAGATGTCTATGCAAGCACCGTGTAACGCATGTTACACAAGTCTTGAATGGTAGCTCAAAAAAAGATGAAGAAGCATCAACTTCAATATCATCATAAGAAGCGTCGACACAAGTTTGCAAAAAGGTATGAAAAGTGAACTGTAGAAGATAGGAAACGGGTGGTTTGGAGCTATGGGACAAAAGTCAATAGACTAGGCTATGATGGATGAAAATGGGTCTGGAAGAAACAAAGGAAAATGGGGCTAAAGGATGGAGAAATTGAAGGAACTGTCAAGTTCGGTGAAGGAAGCCTGATGATATGGGGTTGTTTCACAGCTAAAGGCGTTGGATACTTTACCAGAATCGATGGTGGTCTCAATGCTGAGCTATATGTGAGTATCCTACAAGACTAATTACTTTGTACACTCGAGTACCATCGGTATGAAAAGGACAACATAGTGTTCCAGCAGGACAACGACCCAAAGCATATGTTGAGATTGGCAAATAAATGGTTCAATGACAATGAAGTCGAAGTGCTGGATTGGCCCCCACAGACCTCAGACCTTAATCCAATTTAACACTTGTGGGTAGAATGGAATAAAAAACTATATACATATCCAAGCGAGTCGAAGAGCATGCACCAACTGGGAACATGTAAAAGAGACCCGGAATTAGATGTCGGTCAAGACATGTTTGAATCTGATCGAGAGCATGCCCAGAAGGATTCAGGCAGTGTTGAAAGCTAAAGGTGGATTTACAAAATACTAATAAAATAATAAAAAATTGTATTTAGATTTTTAGGAGCAAAACAGTAACAGTGCAGTGACATGACAAGAATCTGCATAATTAATCATATGCCAAATAGTTGCAACTCAAGTTTATATATGAGATAGACAAGATGATTGTCTATAAAATGAGGGTAGTCTCACAATAAAATAAGTAGTGGATGGTGAGATATGGAGCCTGAAAGTCAAAAGTTCAAAAGATTGATACTCTTTTGCTCTTCACTGTATTCATGTGCAGTTGGTGGTTCTGGCGATGTATTCAATTAATAATGATGGTCCCAGTGCTATATTCAATTACCGATTATGGTTCTAATAATGAATTAGTGTATTAATGGTTGTTTTGGTGCTGTATCTAAGTACTGATGAGGATGCTGGTGCCATTCATGTACTGATGGAATGTTCTGGTGATGTATTCATTTAATGATCATGGATCTGGTGCGGTCTTCCCTCATTAAACACAAATTAAACAATTAAAGAAAATTTGGTATGTCCACATCCTTAAAAGTCTGATCTATCAAAATATAAAAAGAACTAACATATGCAGTAAAGAGAAAAAAAAATAGAAGAACTACTTTTTTTTGTCACCACACCTCTTACAGCAAAAAGCCATCCAAATGTATGCACCCTGAATTGATAGCAATAAATATTTCAACTTACTGTGCAAAAAACAGCCCTCACATAGCTTCATAGATATATTTTTATTGTTCTAACAGGTCCTTAAAAAAGCATCACAAGCTAAATGTTGGTTTTTTTTTTACAAAAATAAGAATCTCTGAAAGTTTGGGATTACTGTAATCACAAAGACCTGGAGAATCATGTTCACACGTCACTTTTACCACATAATGAATATCTTAAAAGCAAAACCTAAAAAACAATGATGGGATTGTGTTTATTCACTGCAGGTATACCATGAACTGCTGGGAGGGGTGCCACTTGAATTTTCGCCTTGGGCACCAAAAAAAAAAGCTAGAATCAGGCCTGTCCCCACAGACGTTAGGAAGCTAACCGATTCAAGCCAAAATCACCGGGTTTAGCCAACTTCTATCTCATGAGTCTGAGGGCATTTAGAATTAAATAACTTTTTGATCGCTGGGCATCAAAACAGCTCAGACCCCAAGTGATAAAGTCACAATATGATGCTGTTTTTCAGTTACAGTATGGTGGTTCTAAAATCATGTTATAAAAGTATAATTTAGTAACTATATGGCAGTATTAGTTACGGTATTAACCACACATGGTATAGAGAGATTCAGTAATGCTATGGTGGTATATGGTGGTACTGTTCAATCAATACAATCAGTATAGTTGAGGATTTCTGTCCTTTAACCCTTTCACGACCTTGGGATTTTCCGTTTTTCGCTCCCCTTTTTCCCAGAGGCATAACTTTTTTATTTTTTAATATGTCCCTGTGATGGTTTATTTTTTCTGGGACGAATAGTAATTTTGAACGACATCATTGGTTTTACAATGTCGTGTACTGGAGAAAAAGGAAAAAATTCAAAAGTGCGTCAAAATTGCAAAAAAAGTATAATTCTACACTTGTCTCTTGGTTGTTTTTTTTTTTTACCATGTTCACTAAATGCTAAAACTGACCTGCAATTATGATTCTCCAGGTCATTATGTGTTTGCAGATACCAAACATGAATAGGTTATTTTTTTTAAAGTGGTGAAATAAATTCTAAAGTTTGTAAAAAAAATTATAATGGCGCCATATTCCGAGACCCGTAGCGTCTCCCTTTTTCAGGATCTGGGGCTGGGTGAGGGCTTATTTTTCGCACGCTGAGCTGAAGGTTTTATTGATAATATTTTTAGGTAGATATATATATATATATGTTTTAA
Source organism: Phyllobates terribilis (assembly GCF_046119375.1). Classification (NCBI taxonomy): domain Eukaryota; kingdom Metazoa; phylum Chordata; class Amphibia; order Anura; family Dendrobatidae; genus Phyllobates; species Phyllobates terribilis. The sequence goes on along the minus strand of NW_027362978.1, from coordinate 85,304 downwards.
TCGCTTGTGATTGCGTTTTATTGCGATGTTGCAGCGACCAAAAAAACTTAATTCTGGTGTTTTGATTTTTTTTCTCGTTACACCGTTTACCATTTGGATTAATTCTTTTTATATCTTGATAGATCGGGCGATTCAGAATGCAGCAATATACAGTTATATGAAAAAGTTTGGGCACCCCTATTAATCTTAAGCTTAATGTTTTATAAAAATTGGTGTTTTTGCAACAGCTATTTCAGTTTGATATATGTAATAACTGTTGGACACAGTAATGTTTCTGCCTTGAAATGAGGTTTATTGTACTAACAGAAAATGTGCAATCTGCATTCAAACAAAATTTGACAGGTGCATAAGTATGGGCACCTCACCAGAAAAGTGACATTAATATTTAGTAGATCCTCCTTTTGCAAAAATAACAGCCTCTAGTCGCTTCCTGTAGCTTTTAATGAGTTCCTAGATCCTGGATGAAGGTATGTTTGACCATTCCTCTTTACAAAACAATTCCAGTTCAGTTAAGTTTGATGGTCGCCGAGCATGGACAGCCCTCTTCAAATGATCCCACAGATGTTCAATGATATTCAGGTCTGGGGACTGGGATGGCCATTCCAGAACATTGTAATCGCTCCTCTGCATGAATGCCTGAGTAGATTTGGAGCGGTGTTTTGGATCATTGTCTTGCTGAAAGATCCATCCCCTGCTTAACTTCAACTTAATCACTGATTCTTGAACATTATTGTCAAGAATCTGCTGATACTGAGTGGAATCCATGCGCCCCTCAACTTTAACAAGATTCCCGGTGCCGGCATTGGCCACACAGCCCCAAAGCATGATGGAACCTCCACCAAATTTTACTGTGGGTAGCAAGTGTTTTTCTTGGAATGCTGTGTTTTTTTGCCGCCATGCATAACGCCTTTTTGTATGACCAAACAACTCAATCTTGGTTTCATCAGTCCACAGGACCTTCTTCCAAAAAGAAATTGGCTTCTCCAAATGTGCTTTTGCATACCTCAGCCGACTCTGTTTGTGGCGTGCTTGCAGAAACGGCTTCTTTCGCATCACTCTCCCATACAGCTTCTCCTTGTGCAAAGTGCGTTGTATAGTTGACCGATGCACAGTGACACCATCTGCAGCAAGTTGATGCTGCAGCTCTCTGGAGGTGGTCTGAGGATTGTCCTTGACTGATCTCACCATTCTACTTCTATGCCTTTCTGATGTTTTTCTTGGCCTGCCACTTCTGGCCTTAGCAAGAACTGTCCCTGTGTTCTTCCATTTCCTTACTATGTTCCTCACAGTGGAAACTGACAGGTTAAATCTCTGAGACAGCTTTTTGTATCCTTCCCCTGAACAACTATGTTGAATAATCTTTGTTTTCAGATCATTTGACAGTTGTTTTGAGGAGCCCATGATGCCACTCTTCAGAGGAGATTCAAACAGGAGAACAACTTGCAAGTGGCCACTTTAAGTAGCTTTTCTCATGATTGCATACACCTGGCAATGAAGTTCAAAGCTCAATGAGGTTACAAAAACAAAAAGAGTGCTTTAGTAAGTCAGTAAAAAATAGGTAGGAGTATTTAAAACAAGAAAATGATAAGGGTGCCCATACTTATGCACCTGTCAAATTTTGTTTGAATGCAGATTGCACATTTTCTGTTAGTACAATAAACCTCATTTCAAGGCAGAAACATTACTGTGTCCAACAGTTATTACATATATCAAACTGAAATAGCTGTTGCAAAAACACCAATTTTTATAAAATACTAAGCTTAAGATTAATAGGGGTGCCCAAACTTTTTCATATAACTGTATGTATATTTTAGTTTTATTATTCATTTATTTTGAATGGGGCAAAAGGGGGGTGATTTGAACGTTTATATTTTTAAAAAAAAAAAACATTTTTTTTTTACTTTTTTCTGGCCTTAATAGTTTCCTTAGAAGACTTGAAGGTGCTTTCATCCGAACACTTGTGCTACACATGGTTAAAATGATCATCTGCTATGAGCGATGGCCAACGGGTAACGCTCATGGCAAATCGGCACATGATCCTGCTAAAAAACAGATTGCAGTAAAAAAGAAAACAATTTAAGACATTCCCGTCCTTATTTGAATGAACTAATTTTGCATTGTATCTTTTCATTTTTTATCACCCCTAACAAATCCAAAAACAGGTATAACTACCAGACATGTGAACATAGCCTTACAATACAATGTAACGAATGATAGTCGTATTTAGTGCTTACGTTGGCTGCACCTCCTCATCCTCACTGTCTTCAATTATTGGGTGCTTTAAGCCTTTTATTCTGGACGTCCTTCCTAAAATATATAACAAAACTGATTATGATTCTCATTCACCTCCAGATTTACACATCATCAGAGAAGCAGTCTCCACCTCTCACCATGGAAGAAGCAGAACCTATTACACACTGTAGGGATAAAATTATTGGGACACATACACATTACTCCTGGAGGAAATTTTATGACATTCCTTTTTAAATCCAGGGTCATTAACATGGAGTTGATCTCCCTTTGCAGCTAATAAAGCTTCCACTCTAAAAAAAAAATTGGGGGACATTTCTGTGCAATTTGTTGTCCATTCTTCCAGAAGAGCAGTTATCAGGTCAGACACTGATGTTGGACAAGGGGACCTGGCTTGTAATCTCTGGTTAATCCAAAAGGTATCTATCTGATGGAGTTGAGGTTAGGTCTCTTGAAGGGTCAGTCATGTTCTTCCACACCAAACTCACCCAGCCATGTCTTATTTGAACTTTCATGAACTGACTTGTGACAACATATGACAGCAAGATGCTGAATTCAGGGAGCTCTTTAGAACGAGCCATTTTATCACAACTGTTCGCACAGGCAGACTACATGCTTAGATGCTGGATTTTATACCCATGGCAATGGAACCAAAAGAGAAAACCTTAATTCAATGATTAAGAGGTGACTTTTCATACTTGTTCACACAGTGTGTAAAGCTTCCTTCACATGTACATGTTTTCAGCACGTGTGGCATTCGCTTTCACATGCATTGAAGACACGTATCCACACATACCTATCATAATCTATGGTGATCTTTGCATGAGACTCGTCCGCATGGATTACAAGGGCCAATACACATTTCTGGCTCCGTGTGAAACATCCTTGTGACAACCGTGTGCTGTACATGTTTAACACTGCAAAGTATAGGAGAAGCTTTGGAATTGATATTTAAGTCATGGTGGAAAAAAAATGAATTGCACACGGATAGAACACTGATGGCACACGGATGACACACTGATCCAAAATACTTATGACACCGGTACCATTTTTCCAGTACCGGTATTATATGGACATGTGAAGGGTGGTTTAGTCAAAGGAATCTGTTAAACATGTCGTCGGTCGGGTAACAAACCCTGAGCTGGAGGTTTTCAGGAGGCAGACACAGAGCTTTTCCCCAGGATATTGTAACTTACTTTTTCCTCTCCTTGTAACAAGAACCATAACCTTTCTAATATTTCGACATAGCCGCAAGAGGGCTTGTTTTTTGCAGAACACAACTTATTCTATGAAATAAGTGGAAACGGTGAGGAGAAAAACTGTAATTCCACATTTTCTTTTTCAAGGTTTTGTACTAGCGCCGCTTACTTTGTGGTAATCAGGTGGTGATCTGTTACCTTTGCTCTATGGGTCAGTATGGTTACGGGATCCCAAATCTATATATTTCTATTCATGATTTACTAATTAAAAATAAAATAAAAACATTTACAAAAACAATTTGGCTTTTGTCACCATATTCTGAGAGCCATATATATATTTTTTTAAAGAGGTCATCCGGCAGTCAAGGTAACCCTTCGTCAATGTGCATTCATACTGCACGGTGGCCCCATGTTCATTAGAACTGATGGCCATTATGTTAAAGTCTGTTACATGTCACCATCACACTTGACAGCGGTATTAACCCCATAACGCCCAATGACGGACACTGCACGGCATGAGCAGGTGTAAGTTAATGCTCCTTGCCGTGCATTGTCCGTTATGGCTTTAACCCCTTAAGCCCCGCGGGTGGTTTGCACGTTAATGACCGGGCCAATTTTTATAATTCTGACCACTGTCACTTTATGAGGTAATTACTCTGGAACGCTTCAACTGATCCCCTGATTCTGAGATTGTTTTTTCGTGACATATTGTACTTCATGATTGTGGAAAAATTTCTTCAATATCACTTGCGTTTATTTGTGAAAAAAACGGAAATTTGGTGAAAATTTTGAAAATTTTGCAATTTTCAAAATTTGAATTTTTAAGCCCTGAAATCAGAGCGATATGTCACACAAAAGAGTTAATAAATAACATTTCCCACATGTCTACTTTACATCAGCACAATCTTGGAACCAAAATTTTTTTTGTTAGGGAGCTATAAGGGTTAAAAGTTGAACAGCGATTTCTCATTTTTCCAACAAAATTTACAAAACCATTTTTTTAGGGACCACATCACATTTGAAGTCACTTGGAGAGGTCTTTATGACAGAAAATACCCAAAAGTGACACCATTCTAAAAACTGCACCCTTCAAGGTGCTCAAAACCACATTCAAGAACTTTATTAACCCTTCAGGTGCTTCACAGGAATTTTTTGAATGTGGAAGAAAAAAATGAACATTTAACTTTTTTCACAAAAATGTTACTTTAGACCCAATTTTTTTATTTTCACAGGGGTAACAAAAAAAATTGACCCCAAAATTTGTTGTGCAATTTTCCCTGGGCACGCAGATACCCAATATTTGGGGAAGAAACACTGTTTGGGCGCACGGCAGGGCTCGGAAGGGAAGGAGCGCCATTTCACTTTTTGATTGTAAAATTTGCTTGAATAATTAGCGGACGCCATGTTGTGTTTGGAGAGCCCCTGTGTGCCCAAACTTTGGAGCTCCCCCACAAGTGACCCAATTTTGGAAACTAGACCCCCCAAGGCACCTTTATAGATGCATAGTGAGCACTTGGAACCCCCAGGTGCTTCACAAATTGATTCGTAAAAATGAAAAAGTGAAAAAAAAAACACTTTTTCATTTTTACGAATCAATTTATGAAGCACTTAGGGGTTCCAAGTGCTCACTATGCATCTAGATAGGTGCCTTGGGGGGTCTAGTTTCCAAAATGGGGTCACTTGTGGGGGAGCTCCAATGTTTGGGCACACAGGGACTCTCCAAATGCAACATGATATCCGCTAACAATTTGAGCCGACAATTTGTTAGCGGATATCATGTTGCATTTGGAGAGTCCCTGTGTGCCCAAACATTGGAGCTCCCCCACAAGTGACCCCATTTTGGAAACTAGACCACCCAAGGCACCTATCTAGATTGATAGTGAGCACTTGGAACCCCAGGTGCTTCCCAAATTGATTCATAAAAATGAAAAAGTGTTTTTTTTTTTCACTTTTTCATTTTTACGAATCAATTTGTGAAGCACCTGGGGGTTCCAAGTGCTCACTATGCATATAGAAAGGTGTCTTGGGGGGTCTAGTTTCCAAAATGGGGTCACTTGTGGGGGAGCTCCAAAGTTTGGGCACAGAGGGGCTCTCCAAACGCAACGTGGTGTCCGCTAACAATTTGAGCCGATTTTCCATTCAATTTGTTAGCGGATATCATGTTGCATTTGGAGAGCCCCTGTGTGCCTAAACATTAGAGCTCCCCCACAAGTGACCCCATTTTGGAAACTAGACCCCCCAAGGCACCTATCTAGATGCATAGTGAGCACTTGGAACCCCAAGTGCTTCACAAATTGATTCATAAAAATTAAAAAATGTTTTTTTTTCACTTTTTCATTTTTACGAATCAATTTGTGAAGCACCTGGGGGTTCCAAGTGCTCACTATGCATCTAGATAGGTGCCTTGGGGGGTCTAGTTTCCAAAATGGGGTCACTTGTGGGGGAGCTCCAATGTTTGGGCACACAGGGGCTCTCCAAACGCAACATGGCGTCCGCTAACAATTTGAGCGGATTTTCCATTCAATTTGTTAGCGGACACCATGTCGCGTTTAGAGAGCCCGTGATGTGCCTAAACAGTGGAGCTCCCCGACAAGTGTCCCCATTTTGGAAACTATACCCCTCAAGGATTTTATTAAGGTGTATAGTGAACATTTTGAACCCAGAGGTACGGCACAGAATTTGTTTACATTAGGTCATCATATTGAATAAGTTGTCATTATTCTTGAGCGCAAGTGCTCGCTACTTGAGTTTGCATCGGGTACTCAGGTATGCACCATGTAAAGCGTGTGCTCGAGTGACATGCTCGAGTCCCTGCTCCGCATGTTTCACGGTTATTAGACACCGAAAAAAAAACATGCGGGGATCGCTCGTGCATGGCAGGCAATCCCTGTAAACTTTTTTGGCCGCGAAGCATATGGGGCAGAGACTCGAGCATGTCACTCAAATACCCACGATACTCAATACATACCAGAGCACCCGATGCAAACTCAAGTAGCGAGCACTTGCTCTCAACACTAGTCGCCATATCGTCATCTTTTTTTCTTACTTTTGAAAAAAATCCCAACCCCAGCCCTAACCCTAGCACAACCCTAACCATAGTGCAACCCTTGCCCTAGCACAACCCTAGCCCTAGCACAACCCTAGCCCCAGCACAACCCTAGCCCCAGCACAACCCTAGCCCCAGCACAACCCTAGCCCCAAACCCAGCCCTAACCCTAGCCCAATCCTAACCCAAGAGTTTATTTTTGACGCTGTTCCTTGTGCTGTATAAGTGATTAGACGACTTTATTCTTCGGGTCGGTGTGATTACAGCAATGCCAGAATCATATGGGGTTTTTATGACTGACAGCTGTCACACACTAAAAGACGCATTTTTTGTAAAATCTAGTTTTTGCATCGCCATATTTTGAGAGCTATAATTTTTCCAGATTTTGGCAGACAGTCATGTGACGGCTCGTTTTTTGCGGGATGACTTGACGTTGTTATTGGTGCCATTTTCAGGCACGTGACATTTTTTGATCGCTTTCTATTCCGATTTTTGGGAGGCAGAATAAACAAAAACCAACAATTCAGGAATTGTTTTTTTTTTTTTTTTTTTTTTATTCTGTTCCGCGTGTGGTAAAATTGATGAGGTAGCTTTATTCTTCGGGTCAGTACGTTTACAGCGGTACCACATTTGTATAATTTTTCTATGTTTTGACGCTTATACACAATAAAAGCTATTTTATAGAAAAAAATATTTTTTAGCATCGCTTTATTCTGAGAGCTATAACTTTTTTATTTTTCGGCTGATGGACGCGGCGATACCAAATATGTGTACTTTTATTGTTTTTTTGTGTTTTTTTATAATAATATTTATTGATGGGTACATTATATTTTTATTTTTGGTGGATTATTTTTTTTATTTTTTTTTTTATATTTTTGCAAATGTTTTTTTTATTTTTTTTTCCACTTTCACACAGTTTATACACTTTCTTACTTTGTCCCACTCTGGGACTTTCACTTTTTTTTCTCTGATCGCCTGCATGGCACAGGAATGCAGCACCATCCCTATGCCATGCAAGCTGTCAGAAATGCACAGTGTGAAGATTGCTTGGAGATGCACTGCGCATGTCCAAGCAATCTTCCTGCTGTCTGGTGACCCGGATGTTGTCATGACGACATCGGGTCGTCATGGCAACACCCGGGAAGCCTTTGCAGACTGCGCTGGAAGCCGGAAGAGGAGGTGAGTATCGGCGATCACCTCCGCTTGCCCCCGCAATGCCGCGATCGACTTCGATCGCAGCATCGCGGGGGTTAATGTGCTGGGAGCGATGCAGGACCGCTCCCTGCACATAGTACCGGGTGTCAGCTGTGACAATCAGCTGACACCCAGCGGCGATCGCGCCCGCACAGCCTGTGTGCGCGCGCGATCGCCATGACGTCCTTATACGGGTCTGGCTCTTAAGTCCCAGGGCACAGACGCGTATTAGTACGGCAAATGTTGTTAAGGGGTTAAACTGTCACAGTGTGTAAACACGCAGTGACAGATAAGTGCGGACAGCTATCTGTGACAGCTGAGCAGCACAAGATGGGGTGCAGGGAGCCATATGGTCGGTCCGCACACCTAGATCGCTGCGATCAGTCAGTCAATCTGACTGACCGATCTCAGCATGATCGTGCAGGAGATGCTGAAATATCAGCGTCTCCAGCCCGATCAGTGCCGGAGTTCAGCTCCGCCAGTGGCTGATCTCCGGCACTAAACAGCTAGTAGGAGTGTCAACACCACCCCTGGCTGTTAACCCCCTGACAGATCGGTGGCCCTGCGATGTCGTGGGGCCCAATCATTGCCATGGTGACCAGGGGTCGTCATGACGACCCCCTGGTCACCAAGCTACGGAAAGCTGCTGAAACCATGCTCACAGCATGGGCTCAGGAGCTTTCACTAAAGGTATAATCAATGCACTGCAATCTAGTACATTGCAATACATTATACCTGTGATCAAAGAGAAACAAGTGAAAGTCCCATAAAGGGACTAAGTAAAAAGTAAAGAATAAATGGCAAAAAACTTATACAAATACATAAAAACAAATATTAAATAATATTAATTAAAAAAAACATATTCACTAATAAATACACATTTTTATGTAAAAAAATAACAATAAAATAAAAAAAGTACACATATTTGGTATTGCCGATTCTGGAACGACCCGACCTATAAAAGTGTCACACTAGTTAACCCCTTCAGTGAACGCCACACAAAAAAACCTTAAAAAAACGAGGCTAACGATGCTTTATCATCATACCACTGGGAAAAAAAAGGGGAATGAAACACGATAAAAAAAACAAATATAAATAAAATTAGTACCGCTGAAAACGTCATCTTGTCCCACAAGAAACAAGCCGCCATACAGCCCCATCAGTGGAAAAATAAAAAAATTATAGCTCTCAGAATAAAGCGATGCAAAAAATATATATATATTTTGTATAAAAACGATATTAACCACTTCGCACCAGAGCCTGTTTTTGCCTTCGTGACCAGGCCAATTTTTACAATTCTGATCACTGTCACTTTATGAGGTAATTACTCTGAAACGCTTCAACGGATCCCCCTGATTCTGAGACTGTTTTTTCGTGACATATTGTACTTCATGATAGTGGTAAAATTTCTTCAATATCACTTGCGTTTATTTGTGAAAAAATCGGAAATTTGGCAAAAATTTAGAAAATTTTGTAATTTTCAAACTTTGAATTTTCATGCCCTTAAATCAGAGAGATATGTCACACAAAATAGTTAATAAATAACATTTCCCACATGTCTACTTTACATCAGCACAATTTTGGAACCAACATTTTTTTTTGTTAGGGAGCTATAAGGGTTAAAAGTTGACCAGCGATTTCTCATTTTTCCAACAAAATTTACAAAAACATTTTTTTAGGGACTACATCATATTTGAAGTCACTTTGAGGGGCCTTTATGACAGAAAATACCCAAAAGTGACACCATTCTAAAAACTGCACCCTTCACGGTGCTCAAAACCACATTCAAGAACATTATTAAACCTTCAGGTGCTTCACAGGAATTTTTGGAATGTGGAAGAAAAAAATTAACATTTAAGTTTTTTCACAAAAATGTTACTTCAGACCCAATTTTTTTTATTTTCACAGGGGTAACAGAAAAAAATGGACCCCAAAATTTTTTGTGCAATTTCTCTTGAGCGCGCTCATACCCCATATGTGAGGGAAAACCACTGTTTGGTTCGGAAGGGAAGGGTTCGGAAGGGAAGGAGCGCCATTAGACTTTTTGAATGTAAAATTTGTCTGAATAATTAGCAGACGCCATGTTGCGTTTGGAGAGCCCCTGATGTTCCTAAACAGTGGAAACCCCTGTATTGAGCTGTAAAAATAAAATTTTCACATTTTTCCCACAAAAACGTTTTTCATCCCTTAATTTTGCATTATCATGAGGGTAATAGGATAAATTGCACCATGAAATTTGTTGTGCAATTTCTCCTGAACACGCCAATACCCCATATGTGGGGGAAAACCACTGCTTTGGTGCACGGCAGGGTTTGAAAGGGAAGGAGCGCCATTTGACTTTTTGAATGTAAATTTTTTGGAATAATTAGCAGATGCCATATCGCATTTGGGGAGCCCCTAATGTGCTTAAACAGTGGAAACCCCCCACAAGTGCCACCATTTTGGAAACTAGACCCCTTAGGGAACTTATCTAGATGTGTGGTGAGCACCTTGCACCCCCAGCTGCTTCACAGAAGTTTATAATATTGAGCCATAAAAATAAAATTTTCATATTTTTCCCACAAAAAATGTTTTTCATTCCCTAATTTTGCATTATCATAAGGGTAACAGGATAAATTGCACCATGAAATTTGTTGTGCAATTTCTCCTGAGTACGCCGATACCCCATATGTGGGGGAAAACCACTGCTTTGGTGTACGGCAGGGTTCGGAAGAGAAAGGAGCGCTATGTTGGCTGGGATAGGCAGCAGACACCATGTCACATTTGAAGAGTCGCTGACATGCCGAAACAGCAGAAACCCCCACAAGTGACCCCATTTTGTAAACTACACCTCAAGGAATTCATCTAGGGAAGTAGTGAGTATTTTTTAATTCTTAAATTTATACCATTGGGCAGTGAAAAAAGCATAATTATATTTTTACCACAAAAAAATGTTTTACCCTCAGATTTTACATTTTCACACAGGGCAATGGGTAAAATTGGTGCCGAAATGTGTCACACAATTTCTTCTAAAAGTGTCAATACCCCATATGTGGCTGTATTGTACCGCTCAGCCATACGGTGAGATCTGGGGGGGACGGAGTGCTATTTGACAATTGGAGAACAAATTATTGTAGAATAGGTATTTGGATTTGGGAGCACAAAAATTTCTAAATTTCTTTTGGGGGGCAAGGGCCATTTCGCTTTTCCAGAGCCTTTCTGCTACCAGTAACTTGCAATATTTTTAACAGATGACGGACCTGAGTGGGGACTAGCTTTTTTTGAGGACTGAGTTGAATCTTTTATTGGGAACATTTTACGTAACATTTATCCAGCGCTCTAGGCTGAGCACTTACATCGGGGTTTCCATCTATATTTCCAAGTGATGTAATTCAGATGAAACCCCTGCGGGATCCATTCACTGTAATGAGGCAGCAGAGTTACTCTGGACTCCGTCTGGTCTCTGTTTAGCGGTGTCCTTTTTTTCAGAAGTGCACAAAACTGTGGCCAACCGCACTTTTACTAACGCCTAAAACAAATGACACCGTGGGATCACAGGCCAGACGGCATCCACAGTGGCATATATTTGCCTCATTACAGGGAATCTTCCGTCATGGGTTCCGTCTGAATAACGTATTTCAGAGATTTACACGGAAACTCTGGTGTAAGTGCTCAGCGCAGAACGCAAGATAAATGTGAGCAGAGCCTTACTGCGATCTTTGGGAGACATAATAAACAAATCAGTAGCAGGTGAAGAATTGGTTTTATTTATTTTTTACGCCGTTCCTCGTGTGATATAACTGATTAGATTACTTTATTCTTCTGGTCGGTGCGATTACAGAGATACCAGATTTATATCGGGTTTTTATGACTGACAGCTGTCACACACTAAGAGACGCCTTTTTTGCAAAATCTAGTTTTTGCATCGCCATATTTTGAGACCTATAATTTTTCCATATTTCGGCCGACAGAGTCATGTGACGGCTTGTTTTTTGCGGGACGAGTTGACATTTTTATTGGTACCATTTTTGGGTACGTGACATTTTTTGATCGCTTTCTATTCCGTTTTTTGGGAGGTAAAATTAACAAAAACAAACACTTCAGGAATTGTTTTTTGAGGTGTTTTTTTTTATGCCGTTCTGCGTGTGGTAAAAGTGATAAGGCAGAATTATTCTTCGGGTCAGTACATTTACAGCGATACTACACTTACTGTATATTTTTTTTTATGTTTTGGCGCTTTTACACAATAACACAATTTTATAGAAAAAATATTTTTTTTGCATTGCTTTATTCTGAGAGGTATAACTTTTTTATTTTTCGGCTGATAGAGCTGTATGGTGGCTTTTTTTTCCGGAACAAGATGACGTTTTCAGCGGTACCATTTTTATTTCCATTTTGCTTTCTGATCGCATTTTTTTCCACTTTTTGTTTGGCGATATGATGAAAAAGCATATTTTTTTGCTCCGTTTTTTATTTATTTTTATTACGGTGTGCACAGAAGGAGTTAATTAGTGTGACAGTTTTATAGATTGGGTAGTTTCGGACGCGGCGATACCAAATATGTGTACTTTTTTTGGTTTTGCATAAATATATGGATTTATTGGTTTAATATTTTATTTATTTATTTTTATTTATTTTGTGATTTTTTTTTAACAGTTTAAAAACATTTTTTTTACTTTTTTTTTTACATTTTTACTTAGTCCCTGTATGGGACATTAATTTTTATTTTTCTGCTCACTGATCTCATGTAATGTAATAGACATGTATTACATTACATGAGATCTTTTCTGACTGTTTCACAGTCAGTGTGTCCTGCCAGGCTTCAGCTGCAGGTTGACCCTGGCAGGACACCATATATGGCAGATCTGGAGGCGGTCATGTGACCTCCAGCTGCCATAGCAACGCCAGGTCCTGGAAGGTATCAGGGGTCGTCGGAGAGGTAAGTAAGACGACCACCTCTCCTCTGTCTATCTTCTATATGCCGCGATCACTATAGATCGCGGCATATAGAACATAGCAAAGGGTTAACATCATTGGGACCTGATCCAATCAGGTCCCGATGATGTCCCCTGTCAGAGCTAACGCTCTGCACCAGAATCGCAGCGCTTGCAGGACCCTGGGGGTCCTGAGCGCTGCGGGACCGCCCACCGTTTTTAAACGTCGGCGCTGCACAGAGCCCAGCAAGCGCCGACGTTTATCTACAGTGGGCGGTCGGGAAATGGTTAATGTGGTACCGCTGTAAACGTACAGACCTGAAGAATAACTCTGCCTTATCAATTTTACCACATGCATAAAAAAAAAACACAATTCCTGAATTGCCAGTTTTTGGTCATTTTCCTTCCCCAAAAATTAGAATAGAAAGCGATCAAAATATGTCATGTGACCAAAAATGGTACCAATAAAAACGTCAAATCGTTTCGCAAAAAACAAGCCCTTACATGACAGTCCCAGAGGAAGATTCCCTAAAACAAGGCAGATGGCAACACTGGACGCCGTCTGGCCTGTGATTCAGCGTTGTCCGTCTTTTTAGGTGTGCATAAATGCGCGATCGGCCGCAGTTTTGGACACCTCTGAAAAGTAGGACAAAGCTGAACAGAGGTCAGATGGAGCCCAGAAGAGTAACTCTGCTGCCTCATTATAATGAATGGATCCCCTGGGGGGTGTCACCTGAATCACGTCACCCAGAGATTTAGATGGAAACCCCAAAATAAGTGCTCAGCATAGAGCACCGGATAAATATGATCCAAAATGTTATGTAAAATGTTCCCAATAAAAGCTTCAAATCTATCCACAAAAAAAACAGAACACTCCGATCCATCATCTGTCAATGTAAATATAGGGGGCTTCCACGTTACTGGTAGCACAAGGGCACTGGAAAAGTGAAATGGCTCCTCGCCCCCAAAAGAAATAAAGCAAATTCTGCGCTCCGAAGTTTTAATGCTACCCCACCCCCGCCCTCCAGAGCTCCAGTGTGTGCCTACATCAGATTTACCATCCACATGTTTGGCAGGGGTATAACTTACAAAATGGGGTCACTTGAGGGGGTATTCTGCTCTTTTTTAGCATTTAGGTTCTGTGCATATGGAGTCCGTAAACTATTCTAGGAAAACCTGCACTCCAGCAGTGAAATAGCGCTCCGTCCTTCCCGAGTGTCGCCGTGTGGCTAAGCAGTACTGTACAGTCACATATGAGGTATTGCTACATTCAGCAGAAATTGTGGGACACATTTTAGGGGCCAGTTTTATCCATTAACCCCATTGAAAAATGTAAAATCTGGGGCTAAAACAAAATTTTTGAGATAAAAACGTAATTATTTTTTCTTCACTGCCCAATGGTATAAAATTCTGTGACACACTCATGATGTCAATATGATCATTTCACCCCTAGATGAGTTCATTGAGAGGTGTAGTTTGTAAAATGGGGTCCTCAGGCTGCTATGGCACCTCAGGGGATCTCCCAGTGGATGATGGCACCCTCAAACAATAACAGTAAAATGTGCATAATATAGCGCTCCTTCCCTTCTGACCTTTGCACTATGCCTCAAAAGTAGTTACCAATTACATGTAGGGTATGTTCTGGCATACTCAGAACAAATTGCACAACAAAATGAGAGGTCTTGTGCAAATAAAAAATTTGGAGCTAAAAGAAAATTTTTGTGGAAAAAATAGATTTTTTATTTTCATGGCTCTACGTTATAAACTTTTGTGAAGCACCTGGGGGTTCAAAGTGCTCACCACACATCTAGATAAGTGATGTCACTTGTGGGGAGTTTGCACTGTTTAAGCACATTACAGGGTCTCCAAATGATACATGGCGTCAGCTAATTATTCCAGCAAATTTTGAATTCAAAAAGTCCAACTGCGCTCCTTCCCTTCCGAGGCCTGCCGTGTGCCCAAACAGTGGTTTTCCCCCACATATGGGGTATCGGCATGATCAGGAGAAATTGCACAGTACATTTTGGGGTCCATTTTTATCTGTTACCCTTGTGAAAATAAAAAAATTGGGTCTAAATTAAATTGTGAAAAAAAAGTTAAATGTTAATTTTTTTTCTTCTTCATTGCTTCAGTTCCTGTGAATCACCTGAAGGGTTAATAAACTTCTTGAATGTGGTTTTGAGCCCCTTGAGGGGTGCAGATTTTAGAATGGTGTCACTTTGGGGTATTTTCTGTCATAAAGGCCCCTCAAAGTCACTTCAAATGTGATGTGGTCCCTAAAAAAATGGTTTTGTAAATTTTGTTGGGAAAATGAGAAATTGCTGGTCAACTTTTAACCCTTATAACTTCCTAACAAGGAAAAATTTTGTTTCCAAAATTGTTCTGATGTAAAGTAGACATGTAAGAAATGTTATTTATTAACTATATTGTGTGACATATCTCTCTGATTTAACGGCATAACAATTCCAAGTTTGAAAATTGCAACATTTTCAAAATTTTCACCAAATTTCCATTTTTTTCACAAATAAACGCAAATGATATCGAAGAAATTTTACCACAATCATAAAGTACAATATGTAACGAAATATTAATCTCAGAAACAGTGGGATCCGTTGAAGAGTTCTAGAGTTACCTCATAAAGTGACAGTGGTCAGATTTAAAAAATAAGGCCTGGTCATGAACCTACAAAGTGACTCTGACCTCAAGAGATTAAAGAAGTAAAACTGATGTGAACAGAGATAACTTGTAAGGCTAGGTACACAGTGTTTGTGCCCACTGGCTGATGCATGCCCTCAAGAGATATATGTCTGACATTGGCCACAGTCAGGATGGGTGTCAAGGCATCTGTCCGCTATAGGGGCGCACTATAAGGAAAACCTATACTGTACAGTATACGTTTCTTTGCTGTGGCTTTTGTGTAGGAAGGCACAGCCCACTGAAATTTCTTTTTCCATTTTTTTTGCTAAGTTTTTAATTTAGTTTTTTTATGGTGTTCACTGAAGGCATTAACTTCAATTTTACAAATCAGGTTATTTCGGATGAAATGATAACAAATGCGTTTACTTCTTTTATTCTTGTTTTTACATAAATTTACGCATGTATTGTTTTTTTTTATTCTTTTGATCTTTGTAATTTTTTTTTAAATATTTTTACAATTTTGGACCCCTCCCCTCCTTTTTTACCTAGTCCTTCTATGGGACTTTAAAGGGGTTGTCCACTACTGTTGAAAATAGGCCAATGTATTTTTATGATGAAAATAAGTTTCTTTGTAAATACCTTGAGTGATACTGCCTGTGAGCGGCGCTATCGCTGGCCGCTGACAGGCATCACGTGGCCCCCGGCTGCAGCGGGCTCTGACATCCGCTGATGTCACATCTAGTTCCGACTGTAGCCGGGTGTGACTCAGTACTGCGTTGCATGGTGGATGCTCGGCTGTGGGTGGGGTTACCCCGCACGTCACACCCAGCATCCACAGCGCGTTCTCCCTCTCACCATTCATTGGGAAAGCGCGCAGTAGATGCAGGGTGTGACGCGGGGGGTAACCCCGCCCACAATCCAGTAGCCACCGCGGGACCGTGTCACTGATGTCACGCCTCGCTTGACATGACATTAGCGGCGGGGTCACATTATGCCTGGGAGCGGCCAGCAGTGGTTAATAAAATGTTGTACAAATGTTCTCTCAGTCTTGTTTTAAACTTTCTGGTGGTGGAACCAACGTATTTGAGCTTACAAGCAGTGCACTCAATCACATAAACCACATGCTCTAAATTGCAGTTTACAAAACTTTTAATTGAAAATATTTTAGAATTGTTGTTATTAGAAAAAATAATTTTTTTAGAGGCAAATGGACATGTGCTGCATGAAAGCAAGACACATTTGTGAAAACCACTCACTGATAACCATGTGTTTTTATAGAGGGACTGGGATTAAAAAGACTGGGGGACAGTTTATTTCCGATTGTGGGTGCTCTACGAGGCACCACTCTGATACTTTAAAAAAAAAAAAAGTCCATAGTACTGTCCTCTCTCAGGATATCAATATTTCTTTTTACTATGTCCGAAATAGCTGGATAATGGGTATTGTAGGTGAGCACTAATGTTGGAATCTGCGTATTCATTTTTTATATATTTTTATTTCAACCAGAATTATTTTTTTTTGGAGATTAGATCCTCTCTATTTTTATTATCCACAATGCTCTTCGCATGATTAAGGCTATGTGCACACAAAGCGTTTTTGATGCCTTTTCACGTCGGTTTTCCCGCTGGGAAAACGCTTGTTAATAGGTCTGCCAGCTATAGCAATGGTAATCCTGATGTGCTGTGCACATGATGTGGAAATTTCCGCTCAGGATTACAATTGCAGAAAAAAACACAGCATTGAACCGCAGCAAGCCCGCAAGTATAATATCTATACCTGCGGATTTGCTGTTTCAATTAAAGCCAATGGACGCAAATTTGCGCAGGAAACGCGCTGCGGGTGGTACCCAGGTCCGGAGAGGAGGACTACTACTTCTCTCATCCGATCGCCGCTCCCACTAATAACATTGAGAGCGGTACGTCTGGGGAGAGCAGTAGTCGGCTGTGCCCAGCCCACAGTAAAAAAAAAAGACAAAAAAAGTAAAAATAATACAAAAAAAGTATACTCACCTGTCCGTCTCCCCCTGGTCCCTGGCGGCGGTCATTTTTCCAAGAAAAACTAAAACACTTGGTTCAGGAGGGAATAGCATTGGGTATTTTAACAAAAAAAGAATCTGAATTCATTATTGTAAATCATCCAACTATACTTATTATTCATGCATTACCCAAAACACACAAAAAAGAAAAACTACCACTGATGCATCCAATTGCTGCAGGCATAGGCTCCTTTAGCGAACGCCTTGGACAGTGGCTGGATTCAGCTCTCCAACTACTTGTCCTACGTATCCCAGGTTCCATTCAAGATTGCTGTGATGTTTTGAGCTGGAGTGGAACTATATACAAGCATCCCGCACCACGTTGCTATTTCTGCAGTTGATCATCACCTGTCCAAATTTAGTTCTTACTCTCCTGATCTACAGTCATTCATTAAATCTGTTCAATAAAATATTTTTTCTCCAAAACAGCGGAGTTTCCATGGGGGCTAAATTCTCCCCATCAGTAGCGAACATCGGAATGGCATGGTGGGAGGAGTGTTTTATTATTATAGCGCCATTAATTCCATGGCGCTTTACATGTGAAAAAGGGGTACACATAGCAAACAACAAGTACAATAGTTCGAACAAATACAAGTCGCCGACTGGTACAGGAGGAGAGAGGACCTTGCCTGCTAGGGCTCACAATCTAGAAGGATGGGGGGTTAGGATACAGTAGGTGAGGGAACAGCTGGTCGTGCAGCGAGGGTTACTGCAGGTTGTAGGCTTGTCGGAAGTGGTGGTCTGCAGGTTCTTTTTGAAGGTTTCCACGTTAGGGCGAGAGTCTGAAATGTTGGGGTAGAGAGTTCCAGAGTAGGGGGGATGCATGGAAGAAACCTTGTATGCGATTGTGGGAAGAGGAGAAAAGAGGGGAGTAGAGAAGGAGATCCTGTGAGGATCGGAGCTTGCAGGTAGGTACCATGAGACTAGATCACAGATGTATGGAGGAGACAGTTTGTGGAAGGCTTTGTATGCCAAGGTTAGGGTTTTCTACTGGAGTCTCTGGGCAATGGGGAGCCAGTGAAGGGATTGACAGAGGGGAGAGGTCGGGGAATAGTGGGGGACAGGTGGATTAGTCGGGCAGCAGAGCTAAAGATAGATTGCAGGGGTGCGAGAGCAGTAGAAGGGAGGCCACAGAGCAGGAGGTTGCACTAGTCGAGGCGAGAGATGATGAGGGCATGCACTAGTGTTTTTGCAGATTCATGGTTGAGGAATGTACGGATCTTGGAAATATTTTTGAGTTGGAGCCAGCATGACGTGGAAAGGGCATGGATATGAGGTTTGAAGGAGAGATCAGTTAAGGATTACCCCGAGGCAGAGAGCTTGCAGGAGTGGGGAGAGTGGACAGCCATTGACTTTTATAGATTGGTTAGGTGGGGGGTTGAGTGAGATGGTGGAAAGATGATGAATTCAGTTTTATACATATTAAGTTTTAGGAATCTAGCAGAGAAGAAAGATGAAATAGCGGACAGACATTGCGGGATTCTGGTTAGTAAGGAGGTGATATCAGGTCCTGAGAGGTAGATCTGTGTGTCATCAGCATAGAGGTTATACTGAAAGTCGTGACACTCTATGAGCGGCCCCAGGCCAAAGGTGTAGATGGAGAAGAGCAAGGGTCCTAGAACTGAGCCTTAGGGGACACCAACAGATAGGGGGCGAGATGAGGAGGTGGTGTGTGAGTGGGAGACGCTGAATGTCCGGTCTGTTAGGTATGAGGAGATCCAAGTCTGTAGTAAGAGGGAATGGTCCAGTGTGTCAAAAGCAGAGGACAGGTCCAGGAGGAGGAGAACAGAGTAGCGTCGCTTGGATTTGGCAGTCAGTACGTCGTTGGTGACTTTAGTCATGGCAGTTTCAGTGGAGCGATGCAATTGAAAGCCAGATTGTAAGCGGTCAAAGAGGGAGTAGGAGGACAGGTGGGAGGAGAGTTCAAAATGGACGTGTTGTTCCAGTAGTTTTGAGGCATAAGGGAGAAGTGAGATGGGGCGATAGCTAGACAGAGTGGATTGGTCAAGGGAGGGCTTTTTGAGGATGTTTGAAGCATGAGGGGAAGACGACAGTTGTTAGTGACAGGTTGAAGAGGTGGGTTAGGGTTGGGATGAAGACTGCGGTGAGGTTTGGGATGAGGTGAGACGGAATTGGGTCAAGTTCACAGGTGGTAAGATGTGACTTGGAGAGTAAAGAGGAAAGTTGATCTTACGTAATGGCAAAGAAGCTTATTTTGGAGGCGGAGAGTCGAGTAGTTATGAGAAGAGGCTATGGGGACTAATGGCCAAAGCTTTGCCTTACGCTGTCAATCTTCTGCTTGAAGAATGATCAAAGTCTTCAGCTAAAATAAGCGAGGAGGAGGAGCTGGAGGATGGAAGAGAGAATTGAAAGTACTGAATAGCTGTTTAGGGTTGTGAGACAGGGAGGATATGAGCAATGAGAAGTAGGCTTGTTTTGCTGCAGTTAGTGTGGACTTGAAAGTAGTGAGGGACTGTTTGAATGTGATGAAGTGCTCGTTGGAGTGGGACCTTTTCCATCTTCGTTCAGCAACTCTGGAAACCCGTCTCAGTTCTTTAGTCAGGCTGGTGTGCCAGGGTAGCCTGTTGATGGTGCAAGCTTTGGTATGTGTGAGGGGGGCGACCAAATTGAGAGCTGCAGCTGTTGTGGTGTTATATAAAGCAGCAGCAGCTGCATCGTGTAAGTAATTTATGTAAGAGGGAGAAGGGATTCAGAGAATGAGTGTTGGTCAAGGAGTTTGAGATTTCTGCGAGCGTGTGCAAGTTTCTGGATGGGGGATTGCAGACCTGGAGAGGAGAGGGGAAAGAATATGAGTAAGTTGTGGTCAGAAAGAGGGAGAGGTGAGTTAGAGAAGTTAGATAGGGAACAGAGGCTGGTGAAGATGAGGTCAAATGTGTGTCCATCTTTGTGAGTGGCTGCGGAACACTATTGAGCGAGGCAGAAGGAGGAAGTGAGGGATAGAAGCTTAGAGTCAGATGATTGGGAAGTGTCAATGGGGATGTTGAAGTTACCCATGATGATAGTGGGGATATCAGCAGAAAGGAAATGGAGTAGCCAGGTGGTGAAGTGGTCTAAGAAGGTGGTAGCTGGCCCTGGGGGGTGGTAAATGACAGCCAGTTGGAGGTTGAAGGGTGAGTAGTTGTGCACACAGTGCACTTCAAAAGAGGGGAGGGTAATGCAGGATGGCAATGGGATATGTGAGAAGGAGCAGTTATCTGACAGAAGAAAGCCAACTCCTCCACCATACTTGCTGCTGGGGCGGGGTGTGTGGGAGAGGTGGAAACCGCCATAAGAAAGTGCAAATGAAGAGGTTGTGTCAGAAGGGGGTGAGCCAGATTTCAGTGATGCCGAGGAAGGAAAGTTTGTTAGTAATGAAAAGATCATGGATGTAGGAAAGTTTGTTGCAGACAGAGTGTGCGTTCCATAGAGCTTCTGTTAGTGGGGCTGGGCGGATGGGTATAAGGTTAGAAAGGTTGCGGAAATGTGTGATCGATCAAGGATGAGAGGTAGATGTGACTGTGGGGATGTGGTGGGGGGGGGGGGGGGGCAGGATTTGGGGAGATATCACCAGCAGTGAGGAGGAGTAGAGAAAGTGTTAGTAGGTGAGAGCAGGAGAGAGCATAAGGTGGTTGTCTGGGCTTAGAGACACAGGATTGTATGTTGAGGATCAGTTCTGAGGAGGAGGTGAGATGGATGGGGAGAATGGAGAGACAGATGACCAATTCCTTACTAGGAGTAGGGATTATAGGGGTTAGTAGAAAGTGAAGGACTACAGAGGAGAGAGTGACAACAAACAGGAACATTGTTTACTGTGACTAAGGATCCAGTTACCTTCAGTTACCTTCAGGTTTTATAAATAGTGTCCACAATCCTTTTTGTTCTTCTATTATCATCTATACCAGATTTATTGATGATTAATCATCTGGGGTGGTGAAACTAATGATATTACAGAGTTTTAACTTATTTAAACAACAATGAGTTTAATTTGTGGTTCACCCATACCATAGACATACCATAGACAGAACTAAAATAACATTCCTGGATTTGGAATTAATAGGAGAACACAAGGCTCCCATCCACACAAAAACCTTCAGAAAACCCTCTGCAGGAAATACTATTGTTACGGGTCCGGGTGGAGGAACCTCTGTGCCGAGGTGCAAAGAGGGACCCAGAGGGGTGTGACTAAGTATCAACCCGAACCGACCCTGGTCGGACGGCGACTAACGACTCCGTGACCAGGGAGGATCCGGGCAGAGGGACCAGGTGCTACTCTGGGGACGACCTTGTAAGACAGCAGGTGGCTCCCACGGGACAGATGGCTGGGACTGACCAGTAAGATGGATGGACACGGCAAGCAGGCAGAAGTCTCTGGTAGCTGACAGGTGATCACGGTTCGTGACAGCAGAGCAAGTAGTAGTCTCTAGGTTTACCAGGCAGGTGGTCACAGCAAGTGACGGCAGAGTCTCCAGGCAGGCTGGCAGGAAACAGGCGGGTGCCCCCAGGTGAGCGGGCAGACAGACAAAGCAGGTAACAGGCAGGTAACAGGTGGGCGCTCCCAGGTGAGCGGGCTGACGGACACAGCAGGTAACAGACGGATGCTCCCAGGTGAGCGGACTGACAGACAGGGCAGGTAACAGGCGGATGCTCCCAGGTGAGCGGGCTGACCGACAGGGCAGGTAACAGGCAGGTAACAGGTGAGCGCTCCAGGTGAGCAGGCTGGCAGGCTTGGCAGGTAACGGGCAGATAACAGGCTGGCAGGCAGGGCGAGGAGTCAGGCTAGCAACGGGACCTGAGGGCTAAAGCAGAGATCAGAAACTGTGCAACAACTTTGCTTGGGCAACTCCATTTTGGAGGAGGTGCCTTATATATGGGAGGTCCTCCGGCAATTGGCCGGGGACTCCTTAGGACGGCGCGCGCAGTCCCTTTAAGAGAGGGGGAGCGCTCGCGCCCTAATCACAGTGCCATGGAAGGAGCGCGCGCCGGCAGCAGCGGGGAGAGAAGCGCTGGAGGACGCCGAGCCAGGAGCGGGAAGGTGTGAGTGACGGAGTCTCTGCCTAGCAAGGGGCAGAGACGCCGATGCTACAGTACCCCCCCTTTAGGCCCCCTCTTTTTTTGGCCTGAAAGAAATTTTTCAAGGAGAAGCGGGGCGTTCATGTTCTCCCTGGGTTCCCAAGTTCTCTCCTCAGGACCAAACCCCTTCCAATCTACCAGAAAAAGGTCTTTCCTCTTACCCTCTTGGTGGCCAGAATACTCTCTACCTCAAAGACGTCCTCAGCGGAAACCAGAGCAGGGGGAGTACCTGGATTGTTGGAAAAAGAGTTAAAGACAATGGGTTTGAGGAGAGATACGTGGAAGGAGTTGGGAATCCGTAAGGTGGCCGGGAGTTTTAATTTGTAGGCCACTGGATTAATTTGCTTGAGGATTTCGAAAGGGCCGATGAAGCGAGGACCTAACTTGTAGGAGGGTATCTTGAGCCGCACATGTTTGGAGGAGAGCCAAACCTTCTCTCCCAGACGGAATTGAGGCGGATCCAGACGTCTCTTATCAGCATATCTCTTCATCCGCCCAGAGGACTGAAAAAGTGCAGACCTAGTACTCTCCCAAATGGTGGAAAACTCGCTGACAAGAGACTTTGCGGCAGGGTTGTCCACAGAGGCGGAGACGGGAAACGGAATCCGGGGAAGTTGGCCATAGACTATAAAGAACAGGGATTTGGAAGAGGATTCACTCTCGTGATTATTATAAGAGAATTCGGCCCAAGGAAGGAGGTCCACCCAATCAGAATGGTGGACATTAACAAAGTGCCGGAGGTAGCTGGTAAGGATCTGATTGATCCGCTCCACTTGACCATTGGACTGAGGATGGTAAGCGGAGGAGAAATCCAAGGTGACAACCAGGAGTTTACATGTCGCTCTCCAGAAGCGTGAGGTGAACTGAACCCCTCGATCCGACACGATGTGGAGACCATGGAGACGGAAGATATGGCGGATAAAGTCTTTAGCCAGCTCAGGTGCAGACGGGAGACCAGGCAGGGGAATGAAGTGGGCCATTTTTGAGAAGCGGTCCGCGAAAACCCAAATGACAGTACACCCGGCAGAAACAGGGAGGTCGGTAATGAAGTCCATAGCGATGTGTTGCCACGGGGCAACAGGTACGGGAAGCGGCAGGAGATGACCGGCTGGTAAGTGTCTGGGAACTTTGTTGCGGGCACAAGATGAACAGGCTGAGACGAAGTCTACCACATCCTTACGCAGGGTAGGCCACCAGTAATGCCGGGAAATGAGCAGGAAGGTCTTCTTTTGGCCAGCATGGCCAGCTAGTTTAGAAGAATGACCCCAGCGAAGAACCTTCTCACGGTCTGGTACCGCTACGAACGTCTTACCGGGTGGAAGACGAGACAAATCCAAGGGGGCCACATTCATCACCTTGGAGGGGTCGATGATGTGCATAGGCTCCTCCTCTTGATCGGAGGACAGGAAGGATCGGGACAAGCCATCAGTTTTGACATTCTTGTCCGCCGGGCGGAAATGAAGGATGAAGTCGAAGCGGGCGAAGAACAAAGACCACTAGGCCTGACGCGGATTAAGTCTCTGGGCATTTTGGAGATATGCCAGATTTTTGTGATCTGTGTAGATGATCACCGAGTATAGAGCCCCTTCAAGCAGATAGCGCCACTCCTCCAGCGCCAATTTGACGGCTAGCAATTCTCGGTCTCCTATGGAGTAGTTGCGCTCAGATGAGGAGAAGATTTTGGAGAAGAAGCTGCAGGTTACCATTCTCCCGGAAGAAGATTTTTGTGTGAGCACCGCCCCGGCTCCGGAGGAGGAAGCATCAACCTCCAGGTAGAATTGTTTATTACAATCCGGACGGTGCAGTACAGGGGCAGAGGAGAAGGCTTGCTTTAAGGAAAGGAAGGCCTCCTCAGCTTCGGGTGACCATTGCTTGGGATTTGCTCCCTTACGGGTGAGCGCAGATATGGGAGCCGTCCGAGACGAGAAGTGTGGAATGAAGAGACGATAGTAATTGGCGAAGCCCAGGAATCGCCTTCAACCCCTCAGGACGGGGCCACTTTAGGACAGCAGAGAGTTTCTCGGGATCCATTCGCAAGCCTGTCTGGGAGATAACATAGCCTAGGAATGGAAGAGAGGTCTGTTCTAAGAGGCACTTCTCGTATTTAGCATAGAGGTGGTTCTGCCTGAGCCTAAGCAGGACCTGACGAACATCTCTCCGGTGTGTGGGAAGATCCGGAGAGAGAAGACCAAGATGTCGTCCAGGTATACCACCACGCAGGAGTAAAGAAGATCACGGAAGATGTCGTTGACCAGTTCTTGGAAGATGACGGGAGCATTGCAGAGACCTAAGGGCATCACACGGTATTCATAGTGACCGTCCCGAGTATTGAATGCCGTCTTCCACTCGTCTCCTTGCCAGATACGGACCAGGTTATATGCTCCACGTAGATCCAGCTTGGAAAAGATCCTGGCGCCTTTAAGGCGATCAAACAACTCGGAGATGAGTGGCAGGGGGTATTTATTCTTTTCCGTGATCTGATTGGGTCCTCTATAGTTAATACAGGGGCGTAGCGAGCCATCCTTTTTTTTGACAAAGAAGAATCTGGCGCCGGCCGAGGAGGTAGACTTCCGGATGAATCCCCTAGACAGATTCTCTTCAATGTACTCAGACATGGCCGGGGTTTCGGCCGCGGACAACGGGTAAATACGGCCAAGGGGTGGAGTGGCGCCAGGTACCAGGTCGAGTGGGGAATCATATGGCCTATGAGGTGGCAAAGTTTCTGCTTCTTTTTTACCGAAGACGTCAGCATAGGACCAATAAGGAGCCGGAAGACCGGGTAAATTAGCTGGGGTAGGTGGTGGACGAATCGGATGAACCGGAACCAGGAAGGTCTTGTGGCAGTCCGGCCCCCACCGGAGTACTTCATCGGATTGCCAGTTCAACACGGGTTCATGTGTCTGGAGCCAAGGTAGGCCTAGCAATAGGGAGTGAGAGAGTCCAGGTAGCACATGGAAGGAAATTTTCTCAGAGAGCAGCATTCCCACCTGCAGGGTTATGGGTTCCGTGACGAGCAGGATGGTCACCGGAAGGAGTCTTCCATCCACGGAGGCGACTGACAATGGTTCAGCCAGAGACTTGGTGGGGATATGATATTTCTCAACCAGGGACTGGGAAATGAGGTTTCCAGCAGCTCCAGAATCCAGATGAGCGAGTTCAAAGTGACGGCTCTCTCCCCAGGAGATAGAGACAGACATAGTCAGGGATGGAGAGGGTTTACTTTTGTATAGGGCGACCTCTCCGAGCGGTCCTAGACACTGGAGTTTCCCGGCCTCTCTGGGCAGGAACGGATCAGGTGCTCCTTACTGCCGCAATAGAAACAGCTCCCCTCGGCTCGGCGTGACTCCTGGCGAGATTTGACCATCTTGGTCTGGTCGATCTGCATGGGCTCAGGTGAGTGCGCCCGAGGAGTAACAGATGAGGAGACAGGTCTCTGGAAAGTAGGAGCAAGGCGGGGAAACCTTCTCTCACAGGTGGTCTCTTTGGTGTGCTCTTGAAACCGGATGTCCGGGTAGCCAGCGACACCAGGTCATCCATCGTAGTAGGAATGTCCCGACCGGCGAGCTCGTCTTTAATCCGGCCAGAAAGGCCTTCCCAGAAGATGGACACTAGGGCCTCGTTATCCCAGGCAAGCTCAGAAGCGAGGGTGTGGAACCGTATGGCATATTGGCCCACGGTGAGACTCCCTTGGCGGAGACGTAGCAGAGAGGAGGCTGATGAGGTCTTACGTCCTGGTTCATCGAAGACTTTCCGGAATGCCATGAGGAAAGACGACAGGTCGGACACCAGGGGGTCTCCTCTCTCCCACAGGGGATTTAGCCATTTAGACATCACGTGACCCCCGGCTGCAGCCTGCTCTGACATCCGCTGATGTCACATCAAAAAAAAAAAAAACTAAGCAAAAAACAATGCTTTATCATCATACCGCCAAACAAAAAAATGGAATAACACGCGATCAAAAAGACGAATGTAAATAAAAATGGTACCGCTGAAAACGTCATCTTGTCCCACAAAAAACAAGCCGCCATTCAGCTCCATCTCAGAATAAAGCGATACAAAAAAATTATTTTTTCTAGAAAAGTTTTTATTGTGTAAAAGCGCCAAAATATAAAAAACAACATAAATACGGTACCGCTGTAAAGGTACTGACCTGAAGAATAAAGTTGTCTTATCAAATTTACCAAACGTGGAACGGCAAAAAAAAAAATTCCTGAATTGCTGGTTTTTGTTTATTCTGCCTCCCAAAAATCGGAATAGAAAGCGATAAAAAAAAGTCACATGCCCGAAAATGGTAGCAATAAAAACTTCAACTTGTCCTGCAAAAAACAAGCCATCACATGACTCTGTTGGCCAAAATATGGAAAAATTATAGCTCTCAAAATATGGAGATGCAAAAACTAGTCTTTGCAAAAAAGCATCTTTTAGTGTGTGACAGCTATCAATCATAAAAACCCAATATGAATCTTGAACTGCTGTAATCGAACCGACCCGAAGAATAAAGTTGTCTAATCACTTATACCACACGAGGAATGGTGTAAAAAAATAAACTCTAGGGTTAGGGTTGTGCTAGGGTTAGGGTTGGGCTAGGGTTAGGTTTGTGGTTAGGGTTGGGGTAGGGTTAGGGTTGGGGCTAGGGTTAGGGTTAGGGTTGGGCTAGGGTTAGGGTTGGGCTAGGGTTAGGGTTGGGGTTAGATTTGGGATTTTATCAAAAGTAAAGAAAAAAAAAATGATGACAATATGGCGACCCGTGTTGAGCGCAAGTGCTCGCTACTTGAGTTTGCATCGGGTGCTCGGGTATGCACTGAGTATCGCAGGTGTTCGAGTGACATGCTCGAGTCTCTGCACCATATGCTTCGCAGCCAAAAAAAACATTGCTGGGATCGCCTGCCATGCAGGAGCGATCCCCGCATGTTTTTTTTTGGGTGTCTAACAACCGTAAAACATGCAGGGCAGGGACTCAAGCATGTTACTCGAGCACCCGTGATATATGGTGCATACCCGAGTACACAATGCAAACTCAAGTAGCGAGCACTTGCGCTCAAGACTAATGACAATTTATTCAACATGATGACCTAATGTTATCAAATTCTGTCATACCTCTGGGTTCAAAATATACACTATACCCCTTGATAAAATCCTTGAGGGGTCTAGTTTCCAAAATGGAGTCAATTGTGGGGGGTTTCCACTATTTAGGCACATCAGGGGCTCCCGAAATGCGACATGGCATCCGCTCTTGATTCCAGACAATTTTGCGTTCAAAAAGTCACACAGTGCTCCTTCCCTTCTGAACCCTGACATGCGCCCAAACAGTGTATTTTGCCCACATATGGGGTATTGGCGTACTCAGGAGAAATTTCAAAACAGTTTTTAGGTTCCAATTTCTCCTCTTACCCTTGTGAAAGTAAAAAATTTGGGGCTAAAAGATCATTTTTGTGGAAAAAGTTAGATTTTTTTATTTTCACGGCTTCATGTTTTAAACTTCTGTGAAGCACCTGGGGTTAAAGGTTCTCACCACACATCAAGATAAGTTCCCTCAGGGGTCTAGTTTCCAAAATGGTGTCACTTGTGGGGGTTTTACACTGTTTAGACACATCAGGGGCTCTCCAAATGCAACATGGCGTCCGCTAATTATTCAAGCAAATTTTACATTCAAAAAGTCAAATGGCGCTCCTTCCCTTCCGAACCCTGCTGTACGCCAAAGCAGTGGTTTGCCCCACAAATGGGGTATTGACTTACTCAGGAGAGATTGCACAACAAGTTGCATGGTGCAATTTCTCCTGCTACCCTTATGAAAATGCAAAACTGGGGGCTGAAAAATATTTTTGTGGGAAAAATGTGAAAATTTTATTTTCACGGCTACATGTTATAAGCTTCTGTGGGGGGTTCAAGGTGCTCACCACACATCTAGATAAGTTCCCTGAGGGGTCTAGTTTCAAAAATGGTATCACTTATGGGGGGTTTCCACTGGTTAGGAACATCAGAGGCTCTCTAAACGCAACATGGCATCCGCTAATTATTCAAGCAAATTTTACATTCAAAAAGTCAAATGGCGCCTTTTCCCTTCTGAGCCCTGCTGTGCGCCCAAACAGTGTTTTTTAATCACGTATGAGGTATCTGCGTGCTCAGGGGTAATTGCACAACAAATTTTGGGGTCCATTTTTTCCTGTTACCCCTGCAAAAATAAAAAAAAATGGGGTCTAAAGTAAAATTTTTGTGAAAAAAGTTAAATGTTCACTTTTTTCGTTCCCATTCCAAAAATTCCTGTGAAGCATCTGAAGGGTTAACAAATTTCTTGATTGTGGTTTTCAGCACCTTGAGGGGTGCAGTTTTTAGAATGGTGTCAATTTGGGGTATTTTCTGTAATAAAGGCTCCTCAAAGTCACTTCAAATATGATGTGGTCCCTAAAAAAATGGTTTTGTAAATTTTGTTTGAAAAATGCGAAATCGCTGTTCAACTTTTAACCCTTATAGCGCACTAATGAAAAAAATGTTGGATTCCAAAATTGTGCTGATGTAAAGTAGGCATGTGGGAAATGTTATTTATTAACTATTTTGTGTAACATATCTCTCTGATTTAACAAAATAAAAATTTAAATTTTGAAAATTGTGAAATTTTCAACATTTTCACCAAATTTCCAATTTTTTCACGAATAAATGCAAGTGATATCGAATAAATTTTACCACTGTCATGAAGTACAATATGTCACGAAAAAACAATCTCTGAATCAGGGGGATCCGTTGAAGCGTTTCAGAGTAATTACCTCATAAAGTGACAGTGGTCAGAATTGTAAAAATTGGTTGGTCATTAACGTGCAAACCACCCTGGGGGGGGGGGAGTAGGGCTATGTGCCCACGATGCAGAAATGCTCCGAATTTTTCCTGAGCGTTTCTGCATCTCCCTGGCAGAAAAAAACGCATGCGGATTGTACATGCGTTTTTCTTGCCAGGTACATGCGGATGTGAAGCGTTCTTCACATGCATTTCTGCATGCGGGTTGACAAGCGCTTTCCAAGCGATTTTAGCATCACTTGGAAAGTGCTTGTCAACTTTATATAGTGTGACCGAAAGAATGTTTAAAAATAAATCTATACTTACCTTCCGATGGCCCCCGCAGTCTTGCTTCACTCCGTCCTCTCATGCCAGCAGATCGCGGTACACTGAAGGACCTGCCGACGTCAGCGTCACGTGACCAGTCACATGACTATGACATCAGCGCAGGTCCTCCAGTCCATCGCGATCTGCCGGCATGAGAGGACGAGCGCACCGGGGGCCACCAGAAGGTAAGTATCATATTTATTTTTTATTTTATTGTTTTTTTTACAGTTTTCTATGGTACCCAGGTCCAGAGGAGAGTCTCCTCTCCTCCACACCCGGGTACCATCCGCACATTGAACGCATATATTCCGCATGTGCTTATCTATTGAAGCGTAATCCATTCGTTCTAATGCAAATCCATGGCGGCGAAAACGCAGCACTTCCGTATAATAATTGGTAGTGCTGCGTTTTTTTCTGCAATGATAATCCGCAGCGGCAATTTCCGCAGCATGTGCACAGCACATGCGGATTATCATTGGGGAACATGGCAGGCCTTCTACCATGCGTTTTTTAAGTGTTTCTGCAGCGTTTTTGCCGCTGCGGAAATGCTTAAAAAACGCATCGTGGGCACACAACCTAAAGCGGTTAAGCTAAAATGTTACTTCAGACTCAAATTTTAGCCTGCACAATGTATTATGCAATTTCTCCTGAACGCAGGATCACCCCATATAGAGCAGACACTTATATTTTATAGCTATATACATCTCATTAAGGGTATACAATTAAGTTTAAAAATTGCAAATTTTTTCTAAATTTTCAGAAAATTTGGAATACTTTCATAAATAACGACTAAACAACTGATCCAGTACGAACAGGTGCAATGTTTTACAAAAACAAAATTACAATCTCAGAATCACTGGCAGAAAAAGAAGCATTTAAGGGTATGTGCACACGATGCAGAAATGCTCAGGATTTTTTCCTGAGCGTTTCTGCATCTCTCTGGCAGGAAAAAACGCATGCGGATTGTACATGCGGTTTCCTGCCAGGGACATGCGGAAATGAAGCGTTCTTCACATGCATTTCCGCATGCGGGTTGACAAGCGCTTCCCAAGCGATTTTAGCATCACTTGGAAAGTGCTTGTCAACTTCACACTATATAAATCCATGCAACCGGCATGGATTTATATAGTGTGTGAATGTCAAAAAATAAAAAATAAATCTATACTTTACCCTCTGATGGCCCCCGGTGTCCTGCTTCGCTCGGTCCCGGCTGCCGGCAGTGAAGACTTTAGGACCTTCCGACGTCAGCGTCACGTGACCCGTCACATGACTCTGACGTCAGCGAAGGTCCTTCATTCAACCGCGAAGTGCCCGGGAAGCCGGCAGGACGCAGCGCGGGCCGTCAGAAGGTGAGAATATATATATTTTTTATTTTATTCTTTTTTTTTTAATGGTACCTGGGTCTGGATGAGAGTCCTCTCATCCACACCCGGGTACCATCCGCACATTAGACCGCATTAAAAGCGCATCAACATATACAGTGATGCGGATTCCATGCGGTCTAATGCAAGTCAATGGCGGCAAAAGAGCAGCGTTTCCGTAAAATTAATTGACATGCTGCGGATTTTTGACCGCAGCGTTTACGCTGCGGAAAAATCCGCATCATGGGCACAGCACATGCGGATTTCCATTGGGGAACATTGCTGCCCTTCTACCATGCGTTTTTCATGCGTTTCCGCGGCGTTTACGCAACTGCAAAAACGCCGCGGAAACGCATGAAAAACGCATCGTGTGAACTTAGCCTTAAAGTTATTACCACATAAAATGACATGTCATGCTTAAAAATGTGGCTGTCAGGTTAATGCTGATTACAAGACAGGGTTAAGAAACATGGAATGATAATGTGCAGTACATACCAATTGGTGAAGGGTCCTCTTCCTCTTCCTCTGTAAAGTAATGAAACACTTATTAGTTATTAGTCAGGGTGATAAAATATATATATATATATATATATATATATATATATATATATACACACAGGTGCATCTCACTAAATTAGAATATCATCAAAAAGTTAACAGGTGCATCTCACTAAATTAGAATATCATCAAAAAGTTAATTTATTTCAGTTCTCCAATACAAAAAGTGAAGCTCATATATTATATAGAGTCATTACAAACAGAGTGATCTATTTCAAGTGTTTATTTCTGTTAATGTTGATTATGCATTACAGCCAAGGAAAATACAAAAGTCATTATCTCAGTAAATTAAAATAATTAACAAAAAACACCAGCAAAGGCTTCCTAAGCGTTTAAAAAGGTCCCTTAGTCTGTTTCAGTAGGCTCCACAATCATGGGGAAGACTGCTGACTTGACAGATGTCCAGAAGGCAGTCATTAACACAATTCACAAGGTCCCAGAGTTTCAATTTTCATTTGGAAATCAAGGTCCCAGAGTCTGAAGGAAGAGTGGAGAGGCCACAATCCAATGCTGTTTGAGGTCTAGTGTGAAGTTTCCACAATCAGTGATGGTTTGGGGAGCCATGTCATTTGCTGGCGTAGGTCCACTGTATTTTATCAAGACCAAAGTCAGCACAGCCATCTACCAGGTAATTTTAGAGCACTTCATGCTTCCCTCTGCCGACAAGCTTTTTGGAGATGGAAATTTCATTCTCCAGCAGGACTTGGCACCTGTCCACACTGCCAAAAGTACCAATACCTGGTTTAAAAACAACAGTATCACTGTGCTTGATTGGCCAGCAAACTCACCTGACCTTAACCCCATAGAGAATCTATGAGATATTGTCAGGAGGAAGATGAGAGACTCCAGACCCAGCAATACAGACGAGCTAAAGGCTGCTATTAAAGCAATCTGGGCTTCCATAACACCTCAGCAGTGCCACAGGCTGATCGCCTCCATGCCACATTGCCGCACTGAGCAGTAATTGATGCAAAAAGAGCCCCGACCAAGTATTGAGTGCATTTACTGAACATACATTTCAGTAGGCCAACAATTTGGATTTTACAAACATTTTTCAAGCTGTTGTTATAAAGTATTCTAATTTACTGAGATAATGACTTTTGTGTTTTCATTGGCTGTAAGCCATAATCAACAACATTAACAGAAATAAACACTTGAAATAGAGCACGCTGTTTGTAATGACTCTATATAATATGAGTTTCACTTTTTGTATTGAAAAACTGAAATAAATTAACTTTTTGATGATATTCTAATTTAGTGAGATGCACCTGTATATGTATATGTATATGATATATACATACTGTATATACATATATATTCCATGCTCACCATAAATGAGTAGACACCATTTGAAAAGTCATTGGACACAACAATTTCAAACATTTTGACAAGACTAAGTTTCACAGAACATTTTTGTAACCCAAAACAAGCAAGTAAGATTAATATTATAAAAAATCTTCAGTTGCACTCAAATTAGTTGATGCAAACATGAATACACCCCACATAAAAAAACACTACATCTAGTATTTTGCCTGACTTTCATGGTTTCTAAAGACAGAAAGTCATCTAGGAGTGGAATAAACAACTTGGCGACATAAACCGACCTTTATAGAGCCTGGATGCTGGATGCAGCGTGATGCTCAACTTATCTCTTCAGAATTCCCCATAGGTGTTTCATTTGGGTTTAGATTAGAAGACATACTTGCACACAAGGGGAGAAAAAGAGGAATGAGGGGGGCCATGCATACCAGGATGAGGGATGAAGGGATGAAGGGTGTCATGCATACCAGGATGAAGGGTGCCATGCATACCAAGATTAGGGAGAGCATACATACCGGGATGAGGGGGGCCATGCATACCAGGATGAGGGGGGCCATGCATACCAGGATGAGGGGGGTCATGCATACCAGGATGAGGGATGAGGGGTGACATGCATACCAGGATGAGGGATGAAGGGTGCCATACATACCAGGATGAGGGATGAAGGGTGCCATACATAACAGGATGAGGGATGAAGGATGACATACAAACCAGGAAGAGGGATGAGGGGGGCCATGCATACCAGGATGAGGGATGAAGGGTGCCATGCATACCAAGAAAGGGGATGAGGGGTGCCATGCATACCAGGAAGAGGGATGAGGGGGGCCATCCCTTTTCAATTCAGTTCACGCTGAACTTTCCTCTCACCTCTCATCTCTCTCTTCGACAACTGACAATCTGGCTTCCGCCCCCACCATTCCACCAAATCTGCACTTACCAAAATTATTAACCAAAATTACTAATGACTTACTTACAGCCAAAGCAAATAGACAATTCCCTGTACTCCTTCTTCTTGACCTGTCCTCTGCCTTCGACACAGTTGATCACTGCCTCCTACTACAGATCCTCTCTTTCTTTGGGTCAAAGACCTTGCCCTATCTTGGATATCCTCATACCTTTCTAACCGCACTTAGCGTCACCCTCTCCCACACTACCTCCTCATTCCGCCCCCTCTCAGTTTTAGTCCCTCGAGGCTCTGTCCTAGGACCCCTACTCTTTTCAATCTATACCCTTAGGCTGGGACAGCTCATAAAATCCCATGGCTTCCAGTACCATCTGTACGCTGATGACACCCATATCTACATCTCTGGCCCAGATGTCACCTCTCTGCGGTCCTTAATCCCAGAATGTCTATCAGTCACATCCTCCTTGTCCACGATGTCAATTTCCCAAGCTCAATGTGGACAAAGGTGAATTCATCATCTTTCCCTCATCACACATATCTTCCCCACCTGATCTATCTATCACAATAAATGACATCACACTTTCCCCTGTACCGGCAATCTGCTGCTTCGGAGTAACCCTTGACTCTGCCCTGTCCTTCAAGCCCCACATCCAAGCTCTCGCCACCTTCTGTCGCCTACAGCTCAAAAATATTTCCAGAATCCGTCCTTTCATCAACCCTCAATCTACTAAACTGCTTGTGTATGCCCTCATCATCTCCTGCCTCAACTACTGCAACACTCTCCTCTGTGGCCTACCTGCTAAGACTCTCGCACCCCTCCAGTCCATCCTTAACTCTGCTGCGCGACTAGTTCACCTCTCGCCTCACTACTCCTCTGCTTACCCACCTTTGCAAATACCTTCACTGGCTCCCATTTGCCCTGCATATCCAGTTCAAAGTACTAACACTGACCTACAAAGCCATCCATATCCTTTCTCCTTCGTACATCTCTGAACTAA
Source organism: Phyllobates terribilis (assembly GCF_046119375.1). Taxonomy (NCBI): domain Eukaryota; kingdom Metazoa; phylum Chordata; class Amphibia; order Anura; family Dendrobatidae; genus Phyllobates; species Phyllobates terribilis. The sequence continues at coordinate 50,724 of NW_027362978.1, read as the reverse complement.
TCTTCTAATATATTGCCTTACGTAATCTCCGGTCCTCCCAAGACCTCTTTCTATTCTCCACACTTCTTCGTTCCTCACGCAACCGCCTCCAAGATTTCTCCCGAATATCTCCCATGCTATGGAATTCTGTGCCTCAACACATCAGATTAGCCTCCACATTTGGATCCTTGAGACTGAACCTGAAAACCTACCTCTTCAAACAAGCTTACAGTCCGCCATGACCTTGCTTGCTGCCACCTCAACACTGGAGCTACCGCAACCCCCCAAAACTACTGTCGCCTTCCCCATTCCTGTAGAATGTAAGCCCGCAAGGGCAGGGTCCTCTTCCCTCTGTACCAGTATATCATTGTTTGTTACTGTAAGTGATGTTTGTATTTGGTATGTAACCCCTTCTTATGTACAGTACCATGGAATCAATGGTGCTATATAAATAAATAATAATTGGCCACAGTCAGGATGGGTGTCAAGGCATCTGTCCGCTATAGGGGCGCACTGTAAGGAAAACCTATACTGTATAGTATACGTTTCTTTGCTGTGGCCTTCTGTGTAAAAGGGAACAGCTCACTGAATTTTACTTTTCCATATTTTTGCAAAGTTTTTAATTTATTTTTTTATGTTGTTCACTGAAGGCATTAACTTCAATTTTATAAATCAGTTTATTTCGAATGAGACGATAACAAATATGTGTACTTCTTTTATTTTTGTTTATATATAAATATACCTATTTATTTGCATTTTTTTTTATTTTTATCATTCTAATTTTTTTTTAATATTTTAACAATTTACTTTTTTTTCCACTTTTTTACTTAGTCCTTCTATGGGACTTTAACTTTTATTACTCTGATTACTGGTACAATGCATTTCAATGCACCAACACTGCAATGCATTATACCTGTCAGTATTAAGCTATGTTCACACATTGCGTTTTTGATTAGTGTTTTTTATGGAAATTAACCTTCACCCACTGGCCATTTTCTGCTTTTGCACTTCCGTTATTTTGTTCCCCTTCTTCCAGAGCCATAATTTTTTTTATTTTTCTGTCAATATGGATGTGTAAGGGCTTGTTTTTTGCCGGGCGAGTTGTACTTTTGAACAACACCATTGATTTTACCATATACAGTGTTGGGCAACCCCGAACAGTAAAGTTCGGTGTCCGTACCAAACATCTACTGTTCGGTCCCGGACTCCGAACACAGACTTCCTATGGAAGTCTGTGTTACTGTTCGGGTTCAGGCACGACAGCGCAGGAAACACAGGCTCTAATAGGCGGTAATTGCATACCTGTAATAAAAATAAAATAATAAACCAACCTCATCCTTACCTTGCTGACGCAGTCCAAATAACAAAGGTCCCACAAAGATTGCATGAACACAGCATCCACATAGTATGTGACTGCCCTGATCATTTGCCGGCAATACACTGACTCAGTGTATTCCCGGCAAATGAGGTCAGTGCACGCGCAATGAGTATTCTCCCACGCTTGCAATGAGGTGAACTCAGTTCAATTAATTGTATGCGTGTGAAAATACTCACTGTGCATGCGGTGACCTGTTTTGCAGGGAATACACTGAGTGATTGTATTGCCGACAAATGATAAGGGCAGTCACATACTATGTGGCTGCTCTGTTTATACAATCTTTGTGGGACCTTCGTTATTTGGACTGGGTTGGCAAGGTAAAGATGAGGTTGGTTTATTATTTTATTTTTATTAAAGGGGACCGTCCAACATACTTTAAATGGGACAGTTTCCATCCAAAACACATAAAAAAATTATAAATCTAATGTCTACAGCCAAGCCATCAGATGCAATCGGGTATGTTCCAACCCTATGGATAGAGACAAACACCTTGGTGGCCTCAAAGACTTTTTTGAATCAGGGCTACCATCCAAAAAAATTGAGAACCAGATTACAAGAGCCACCAGAATATCAAGGAATCACCTCCTACATTACAAAACTAAACAAAAAAGCAACCAGGTTCCTCTAGTAGTCACCTACAATCCCAATCTGGAGGCACTAAGGAGATATGCATGGAAACTACAACCCTTATTACAAAAAGATGCCCGATTACAATCCATATTTCCAGACCCCCCACTTTTGTGTTTCAGGCAGCCCCCAAATCAAAGAAGCATCATTGTCAGAAGCTCCCTGTATCTCCACCAGCTACAGGTACCTTTCCCTGCAACCATAAAAAATGTAAAATCTGTCCGTTTATAATGACCATAGACAAGATAAAATCCCCAATTCACATCAGAACTGCAATATCCCAGGTACTTTCAGCTGTATCACATCTAATGTAGTGTACTTAATTATATGTACCAACTGGGGTCTGTATGTAGGCGAGACAGGGCAAAAACTTAGCACAAGGATAAATCATCGCCACACAATAAAAGAAAAAAGAATAGATCTGCCTGTGTCCAAGCATTTTTGTCTCCCTGATCACAGCATCAAGGACATGAAATTACTGGTATTAAAAGGTAATTTCAAATCTCAGAGAGACAGAAGAGTCTGGGAATATAAACTAATGGTGACCTTTGACACCTTCAGAGCAGGAATGAATGTATGGATTTATGTCATTCTACATCAACTAAGGAATGTGCCCATTAGACTTGTGGGGTCATCACAACACTAGACCCAGTCACAGGACAATAAAACCTTCACACTCCTCATCTATGAACTGCTAAAATATTTACACGCAGAACTGTTAGTAATAGCTCTGCTTTTCATCACCTTTCTCATCTACTGCATTATTTCTGTGTCCTATTGTGTATAAATATTTGACTTCATATTTTGGGGTATACTAGCCTGATGAAGAGAACTGAGTAGTCTCAAAAGCTTGCAACTTGTTACCATCTTTTCAGTTAGCCAATAACCCCTTTACCCCCGAGGGTGGTTTGCACGTTAATGACCAGGCCAATTTTTACAAATCTGACCACTGTCACTTTATGAGGCAATACCTCTGGAACCCTTCAATGGATCCTGCTGATTCTGAGATTGTTTTTTCGTGACATACTGTACTTCATGATAGTGGTAAAATTTCTTTTATATCACTTGCATTTATTGGTGAAAAAATCAGAAATTTGCCGAAAATTTTGAAAATTTCACAATTTTCAAAATTTGAATTTTTATGGCTTTAAATCAGAGAAATATATCACACAAAATAGTTGATAAATAACATTTCCCACATGTCTACTTTACATCAGCAGTTAGGGAGTTATAAGTATTAAAAGTTGACCAGCGATTTCTCATTCTTACAACAAAATTTGCAAAACCATTTTTTTAGGGACCACATCACATTTGAAGTGACTTTGAGGGGCCTTTATGACAGAAAATACCCAAAAGTGACACCATTCTAAAAACTGCACCTCTGAAGGTGCTCAAAACCACATTTAAGTAGTTTATTAACTCTTCAGGTGCTTCACAGGAATTTTTGGAATGTGGAAGAAAAAAATGAAGATTTAACTTTTTTCACAAAAATGTTACTTTAGACCCAAATGTTTTTATTTTTGCAGGGGTAACAGAAAAAATGGACCCCAAAATTTTATGTCAAAATTCCCCTGAGCACGCAGATACCCGTTACGTGGGGAAAAAACACTGTTTGGGCGCACAGCAGGGCTCAGAAGGGAAGGAGCCATTTGACTTTTTGAATGTAAAATTTGCTTGAATAATTAGCGGACGCCATGATGCGTTTAGAGAGCCCCTGATGTGCCTAAACAGTGAAAAACCCCAATAAGTGATACCATTTTGGAAACTAGACCCATGAGGAAACTTATCTAGATGTGTGGTGAGCACCTTGAACCCCCAGGTGCTTCACAGAAGCTTATAACATGGAGCCGTGAAAATAAAATGTCCACATTTTTCCCACAAAAATGTTTTTCAGCCCCCAGTTTTGCATTTTCATAAGGGTAACAGGAGAAATTGCACCATGCAACTTGTTGTGCAATCTCTCCTGAGTAAGCCGATACCCCATATGTGAGGGAAAACCACTGCTTTGGCGTACAGCAGGGTTCGGAAGGGAAGGAGCGCCATTTGACTTTTTGAAAGTAAAATTTGCTGAATAATTAGCGGACGTCATCTTGCGTTTGGAGAGCCCCTGATGTGCCTAAACAGTGGAAACACCACATAAGTGACACCATTTTGGAAACTAGACCCCTCAGTGAATTTATCTAGATGTGTGGTGAGCACATTGAACCCCCAGGTGCTTCACAGAAGTTTATAACATGGAGCCGTGAAAATAAAATTTTCACATTTTTCCCACAAAAATGTTTTTCAGCTCCCAGTTTCGCATTTTCATAAGGGTAACAGGAGAAATGTCACCATTCAATTTGTTGTGCAATCTCTCTTGAGTAAGTCAATACCCCATAAGTGGGGGAAAACCACTGCTTTGGCGTACGGCAGGGTTCGGAAGGAAAGGAGCGCCATTTAACTTTTTGAATGTAAAATTTGCTTCAATAATTAGCGGATGTGCCCCTGATGTGCCTAAACAGTGGATAACCCCCACAAGTCATACGATTTTGGAAACTAGACCCCTCAGGGAACTTATCTAGATGTGTGGCGAGCACCCTTAACCACCAGGTGCTTCACAGAAGTTTATCACATGGAGCCGTGAAAATAAAAAAATCTAACTTTTTCCACAAAAATGATCTTTTAGCCCCAAATTTTTTATTTTCACAAGGGTAAGAGGAGAAAATAGGACCTAAAAACTGTTGTGCAATTTCTCCTGAGTACGCCAATACTCCATATGTGGGGAAAATACACTGCTTGGGCGCACATCAGGGTTCAAAAGGGAAAGGAGCACTGTGTGACTTTTTGAACGCAAAATTGGCTGGAATCAAGAGCGGACGCCATGTTGCATTTCAGGAGTCTCTGATGTGCCTAAATAGTGGAACCCCCCCCCCCCACAACTGACTCCATTTTGGAAACTAGACCCGTCAAGGATTTTATCAAGGGGTATAGTGTACATTTTGAACCCAGAGGTAAGACAGAATTTGATAACATTAGGTCATCATATTGAATAAGTCATTAGTCTTGAGCGTAAGTGCTCGCTACTTGAGTTTGCATCGGGTACTCGGGTATGCACCATGTATCACGGGTGCTCGAGTGACATGCTCGAGTACCTGCATGTTTCACGGTTGTTAGACACCCAAGAAAAAACATTCGGGGATCGCTCATGCATGGCAGGGGATCCCAGCAATGTTTTTTTTGGCCGCAAAGCATATGGGGCAGAGACTCGAGCATGTCACTCAAACACCTGCGATACTCAGTGCATACCCGAGTACCCGATGCAAACTCAAGTAGCGAGCACTTGCGCTCAACACTGGTCGCCATATCGACATCATTTTTTTTTTCTTTACTTTTGAAAAAATCCAAAATTTAACCCCAACCAAAATACAACCCCAACCCTAGCCCAACCATAACCCCAACCCTAGCCCAACCCTAACCCTAGCTCAACCCTAACCCTAGCCCAACCCTAACCCTAGCTCAACCCTAACACTAGCCCAACCCTAACCCTAGCACAACCCTAACCCCAACCCTAATACAACCCTAACCCTAGCACAACCCTAACCCTAAAGTTTATTTTTTTACACCGTTCCTCGTGTGGTATAAGTGATTAGACTACTTTATTCTTCAGGTCGTTGCGATTACAGCGATAACAGATTCATATCAGGTTTTTATGATTGACGTCTGTCACATACTAAAAAGCCCTTTTTTTTTTTTTTGCGAAGACTAGTATTTGCATCACCATATTTTGAGAGCTATAAATTTTCCATACTTTGGCCGATAGAGTCATGTGACAGCTTGTTTATTGCGGGAGAAGTTGACATTTTTATTGGCACCATTTTCGGGCATGTGACATTTTTTGATCGCTTTCTATTCCGATTTTTGGGAGGCAGAATAAACAAAAACCAGCAATTCAGGAATTGTTTTTATGGGTTTTTTTTTTATGCATCTCCGTGTGTGGTAAAATTGATAAGGCAGCTTCATTCTTCAGGTCAGTGGTACCAAATTTATATAATTGTTTTTATGTTTTGGCACTTTTACACAATAAAAACTATTTTCTAGAAAAAAAAAATGTTTGTATCGCTTTATTCTGAGAGCTATAACTTTTTTATTTTATGGATGATGGAGCTGTACAGTGGCTTGTTTTTTGTGGGAGAAGATGACATTTTCAGCGGTACCATTTTTATTTACATTGGTCTTTTTGATCGCAAGTTATTCCATTTTTTGTTTGGCGGTATGATGATAAAGCATTGTTTTTTGCTTCATTTTTTATTTTTATTTTTTACTGTGTTTACTAAAGGGGTTAACTAGTGGCACAGTTTTATAGGTCAGGTCGTTCCGGACGTGGCGATTCCAAATATGTGTACTTTTATTGGTTGTTTTTTTCTTCATAATAAATAAATATTATGGGTTCAATATATTTTTATTTTTTGGGGATTTTTTTTTCATTTTTTTAAATATTTTTTATAATTTTTTTTTTTTCACTTTCTTGCACTTTTTTTTACTTTTACACATTGTCCCACTATGGGACTATAGAGAGCAGCAGCTCCCTATGCCATGCAGCCTGTCAGCGCTGCACACAGGGCTCATGCACTGCGCATGACCAAGGTAACGTCCTGCCTCCGGGTGACCCCGATGTTGTCATAACTGCATCGGGTCGTCATGACAACATCCAGAAGCTGCCGCAGACATCGGTGGATGCCGGCAGGAGATGAGTATAGCGATCACCTCCCCCCTTGCCCCTGCAATGCTGGGATCAATTTCGATAGCAGCATTGCGGGGCTTAATATGCAGGGAGCGGTGCGGGTGCAATCGGCGCATGCGTAATAGTATGTATCTGGTCCATAAGTCCCAGGGCGCAGCTACGTACTATTACTGACCTCGTCGGAAAGGGGTTAAAAGGTATCAACCACTGAGGACTCTCAAATCTAAATATTTCTCTATCTATCTATGAATCTATTTATCTATCTTTATATCTATCCATATATCTATTATTTACCTATGTATCTATCCATATATCTATCTATCCGTATATCTATTAATCTATTTGTGTATCTATCCATATATCTATTATCTAGCAATATATCCATATATCTAACTATTATCTATCTATAAATCTATTTATCTACATATCTATTTATCGATCTATTATCTATCTAGATATCAGTATATCTATATATCCATATATCTATCTATTATCTATCTTAGATAATTAGATAGGTCAACAGATAATAAATACATATATGGATAGATAAATAAATAGATAATAGATCCATAGATATATGGATAGCTAGATATATACACACATGGTCAAAATTGTTGGTACCCCTCGTTTAATGAAAGAAAAACCCACAATGGTCACAGAAATAACTTGAATCTGACAAAAGTAATAATAAATTAAAAATCTATGAAAATGAACAAATGAAAGTCAGAAATTGCTTCTCAACCCTGTTTACACAGAAGTTTTAAAAAAATTAAACTCCTGAAATAGGCCTGGACAGAAATGATGGTACCCTTAACTTAATATTTTGTTGAACAACCTTTTGAGGGAATCACTGCAATCAAACGATTCCTGTAACGGTCAATGAGACTTCTGCCCCTCTCAACAGGTATTTTGGCCCACTCCTCATGAGCAAACTGCTCCAGTTGTTTCGTGTTTGAAGGTTGATTTTTCCAGACAGCATGTTTCAGCTCTTTCCAAAGATGCTCAATAGGATTTTGGTCAGGGCTCAAAGAAGGCCACTTCAGAATAGTCCAATGTTTTCCTCTTAGCCATTTTTGCGTGTTTTTAGCTGTGTGTTTTGGGTCATTATCCTGTTGCAAGACCCATGACCTGCAACTGAGACAAAGCTTTCTGACACTGGGCAGCACATTTCTCTCTAGAATCCCTTTATAGTCTTGAGATTTCATTGTAGCCTGCACAGATTCAAGATACCCTGTGCCAAATGCAACAAAGCAGCCCCAGAACATAACAGAGCCTCCTCCATGTTTCACAGTAGGGACAGTGTTCTTTTCTTAATATGCTTCATTTTTCCATCTGTGAACATAGAGCTGATGTGCCTTGCCAAAAACTTCCATTTTTGTCTCATCTGTCCATAGGACATTCTCCCAGAAGCTTTGTGGCTTGTCAACATGTAGTTTGGCAAATTCCAGTCTGGCTTTTTTGATTTTTTTTCAACAATGGTGTTCGCCTTGGTCGTCTCCCATGAAGTCCACTTTGGGTCAAACAACGAAGGATGGTGCGAACTGACACTGATGTTCCTTGAGCTTGAAGTTCACCTTTAATCTCTTTAGAAGTTTTCCTGGGCTCTTTTGTTACCATTCGTATCATCCGTCTCTTTGATTTGTCATCAATTTTCCTCCTGCGGCCACGTCCTGGGAGGTTGGCTACAGTCCCATGGATCTTAAATTTGTGAATAATATGTGCAACTATAGTCATAGGAACATCAAGCTGTTTGGAGATGGTCTTATAACCTTTACCTTTAACATGCTTGTCTATAATTTTTTTTCTAATCTCCTGAGACAACTCTATCATTTGTTTCCTCTGGTCCATGTTGAGTGTGGTACACACCATGTCACCAAACAGCACAGTGAGTAGGCCTAAATACAGGCCCACTGACTGATTACAAGATTGTAGGCACCTGTGATGCTAATTAGTGGACACAACTTCATTTAACATATCCCTTTTGTCACATTATTTTCAGGGGTACCATCATTTCTGTCTAGGCCTATTTCATGAGTTTAAGTTTTAAAAAAATTCCGTGGAAGCAGGGTTGAAAAGCAATGTTTGACTTTCATTTTTTCATTTTCATAGATTTTTAATTTATTATTACTTTTGTCAGATTCAAGTTATTTCTGTGACCATTGTGGGTTTCCCTTTCGTTAAACGAGAGGTACCAACAATTTTGACTATGTGTGTTGATAATATATAATAGATAGATATACAGATAGATAATGACACGGGGTCCCCCTATTTTAACAGCTAGCAAAGGCTATGCAGACATCTGTGGACTGATATTAAAAGCCTAGGAAGGGACCATGAATATTGGCCCCCTCCGAGGCTAGAAAGAGAAGCCCTCAGCCGTCCCAGAATTCTGGCACTTAGCCTCGCTCTACCCACTGCCCTGTAGCGGTGGCGGTGGGGTTATAGGGTTGGGGTTGATATCAGCTTATAATGCCAGCTGACATCAAACCCAGGTTAGTATTGCAGAGGCCCCCCCATTACTAACCCCATAGTGAAGGTAAAATGTAAAATAAAAACACTCACAACCAGAATAAAATATTTTATTTGAAATAAAGACAGGATTCCTGTAATATTCTAAATTAAACCATACTTACCATCTTGGCCATTCCAGCTGAAGCCAACGTCCCCTGTAACAAAATAAAATAAACCAACCTCATCCTTACATTTCCGACGCAGTCCAAACAACAAGTGTCCCACGAAGATTCCATGAACAGAGCAGCCACAAAGTATGTGACTGCTCTGTTCATTTGCCGGCAATACACTGACTCAGTGTATTCCCGGCAAAACAGGTCACCACATGCGCAGTGAGTATTTTCCCACGCGTGCAATGAGTTGAACGGGAATAAAGGTGTAGGTAAGTATAATGTGTTTTATTTTTATCATAATATTTTTTTTAATAATTTAATTTTTTTTTTACTTACAGCAGAGCACAGGCGCCAGTGGATTGGAGACTACTGCTCCCATCCAGCGGCGTCTGTATCTGCTGCTTCCTATGGCAGGAGGTGCCAGCTAATGGTGGTAGTACCATCAGCTGGCACCTATGACCCGCGGTAAGCTTTTTACCGCCGGGTCACTGCCACAGCGCTCTGCAATTACCGCCGATCAGAGCCTGTGTCTCCTGTGCTGCCACGCAAATGACAGTGCTGGATACCAGGTAAATTCGGATCCCCCATTCACATGAATGGGGTCCGTGTTTGGGGTCTGGGTACTGTTCTGGTACCCGAACTTTAAAAAAACTGTTCGGTGTTTGACTATATTAGCCGAACTCTTAACACTGACAGGTTCACCCATCACTAACCATATAATGTACTGGAAAACAGGGAAAAACTTCCAAGTATAGTGAAACTGCAAAAAAGTGCAATTCCACAAATGTTTTGGGCTTTTTTCTCTACCATGTTCACTGAATGGTAAAACTAACCTGACATTAAGATTATCCGGGTCATTACGAGCTTGAAGATACCAAACATGTGTGCATTCTTATTTATTTAAGTGGTGAAAAAAACAATTTAAAAAATTTTTCCGAGACCTGTAGTGTCTCCATTATTCGGGATCTGGACCCGGGTGAGGGCTCATTGTGTTATGCACACGCCCGGGCTAAGCGGCGTGTGCGCGGGATTGGTAGTGATTCCACTGGACCGTGCCGGAGAGTGAATGCCTGGAGGGGCGTAACTAGGTATTCACCCGATCCGACCAGGGTCGCACGACGGCATACGACGCCAGTGCACCAAGGAGGAACCGAGCAGAGGGACCAGGTGCTACTCCAGGACAGACCCCGGACACGGCTGTTGACGCACACAGGGGAATACAGGAACAGACTGGTATGCAGGCAGGCGGGTATGCAGGCAGGCGGGTATGCAGGCAGGCGGGTAAAGGTAAGCACAGCTAGAGTGCAGACAGGGAGGCACTAGCAAGTAGGAACACAGGCGGGATAGGAGAGAGTTCAGACTGGAACTGAGTGTACGGAGGAGACCGACACTGCAGCGGGATACAAGAGCGGGTCTGGGAATACTGCCCCCAGAGAGGCGGAACGAACAGGCAAGGAGCGTGTTCAGACAGGACAGACTAGAGAACACAGAAAGGACTCAGTTCAGACTCGGGAACTAATACCGTAAAGCAGGAGACATACAGGACACAGTTCAGACACGGGAGCTGACACCGCAAGGCAGGAGAAATACAGGAGTTAGTTCAGACACGGGAACTAATACCGTAAAGCAGGAGACATACAGGACACAGTTCAGACACGGGAGCTGACACCGCAAGGCAGGAGACATACAGGACTAGTTCAGACAGGCCTGGAAATACAGCCTCCAGGAAAGGCGGACAGGGAAACAGGAACGGGACCTGGCATCTTCAGAGTGCAAGCACACACTGAAAGAAACACATATGCTCAGGCAGGGAAAGAAGGGAGCTGCTGAGCTATATACCAAGAGACAGACAGCGATAGGCTGAGGACGCACAAGGGGTGTGACCCACAGCAGGTACAAAAGGCAGGAAGTGATCGGGCGCCGCCCTTAAGCAGCAGAAACAGACACAGACACAAACAGACAGCATGGAGGGAAGCCAGAGAGACATTCTGGACAGGAGATCAAGTGCGCCCTCTTGCACAGTGGGAGATGGACCACCATGCAAGGACGCCGCCAGGTATGTTACAGTACCTCCCCCCTTACGCCCCCTCTTCTTCAGGCCTGCCAGAATCTTCCGCAGGGAATTCGAGGACCAGTCGTTCACTGGGTTGGAGGGGGATAGAGACTTGAGGGTAATCTCTGCTTCGAGGTACATCTTGTCAAGCTCACAGGAAGAAATAGACGGGTTATCAGGTACATAATGAGGAAAAGTCACTGTCTCTTTGTTATCTGGTGGTACCCCGGAGGATTCAGGAAACAACTGGAGGTCCTCCGCCGGGTCAGAAGAGTACTGAGGCTCAGAGAAAACATCTGCTTCAGAGTACACTAGGTCGGACTCACTGGAGGAAGCAGGCGAGGTATCAGGTACAGGAAATAGGAAAGTCTCTGTCCATTCACCACCAGGTGGCACCCCGAAGGGTTCTAAACACAACTGGAGGTCCTCCGCCTGGTCGGAGGGGTGTAGAGACTCGGGAGTAACTTCTGCTTCGGAGAACACTAGGTCGGACTCACTGGAGGAAGCAGGCGAGGTATCAGGTACAGGAAATAGGAAAGTCTCTGTCCATTCACCACCAGGTGGCACCCCGAAGGGTTCTAAACACAACTGGAGGTCCTCCGCCTGGTCGGAGGGGTGTAGAGACTCGGGAGTAACTTCTGCTTCGGAGAACACTAGGTCGGACTCACTGGAGGAAGCAGGCGAGGTATCAGGTACAGGAAATAGGAAAGTCTCTGTCCATTCACCACCAGGTGGCACCCCGAAGGGTTCTAAACACAACTGGAGGTCCTCCGCCTGGTCGGAGGGGTGTAGAGACTCGGGAGTAACTTCTGCTTCGGAGAACACTAGGTCGGACTCACTGGAGGAAGCAGGCGAGGTATCGGGTACCGAGTATAGGAAAGTCTCTGTCCATTCATCACCAGGTGGCACCCCGAAGGGTTCTGAACACAACTGGAGGTCCTCCGCCTGGTCGGAGGGGTGTAGAGACTCGGGAGTAACCTCTGCTTCGGAGTACACTAGGTTGGACTCACTGGACGAAGCGAGCGAGGTATCAGATCCAGGATATAGGAAAGTCACTGTCCATTCACCACCAGGTGGCACCCCGAAGGGTTCTAAACACAACTGGAGGTCCTCCGCCTGGTCGGAGGGGTGTAGAGACTCGGGAGTAACCTCTGCTTCGGAGTACACCAGGTTGGACTCACTGGACGAAGCGAGCGAGGTATCAGGTACAGAGTATAGGAGAGTCTCTGTCCTTTCGTTACCAGGTAGCACCCCGAAGGGTTCAGGAGGTCTCAGGGAGGACAGACCCAGGCGTGACTGCTTGCCTCTAAGTCTAGCACGTCTGGACTGCCTCTTGAGGTTGGGAGAAGTATTCCGGAAAGCGTAGTCACCCTGTGAGGATTCTGGGTGGGCAGTAGTCTCATTGGGCTGGAGAACTATTACGCTACCCACACACATTACCCATTGGGGCTGCTCCGGGATATTGGGAAGTGAAGCTTCAGCAGGAGCCTCCGGGTTAGGATCATCGAAGACCATTAGAAAGGCCACCAGGAAGGCCATTAGGTCCCGGAGGATCGGATCCTGTGTCTCATATAGGGGGTTGATCCATTCCAAGGCATCCCCCGCCAGGTAAGACATAATAAAGGCCACTTTAGCCCAATCGGAAGGAAAATAGAGAGGGTAGGCCTTAAAGTGTAGCATGCATTGCTCCACAAATGCACGACACTGTTTTGGATCCCCATAGTAACGTGGCGGATCCGCAGGAACGAGAGCTGATAGATCCATCTGGACGAGTGCGCAATTCGCCTGGAACTCAGCTAAAGGAAAAAAATATATATATTTATTTATTTTAATGCATGTATTCGCTGGAAAAAACTTCTCAGAGAGCGAAGGCCGTGGGGCTCAACGGGAACCATGGCCTGAGCATGCTGTTATGCACACGCCCGGGCTAAGCGGCGTGTGCGCGGGATTGGTAGTGATTCCACTGGACCGTGCCGGAGAGTGAATGCCTGGAGGGGCGTAACTAGGTATTCACCCGATCCGACCAGGGTCGCACGACGGCATACGACGCCAGTGCACCAAGGAGGAACCGAGCAGAGGGACCAGGTGCTACTCCAGGACAGACCCCGGACACGGCTGTTGACCCACACAGGGGAATACAGGAACAGACTGGTATGCAGGCAGGCGGGTATGCAGGCAGGCGGGTATGCAGGCAGGCGGGTAAAGGTAAGCACAGCTAGAGTGCAGACAGGGAGGCACTAGCAAGTAGGAACACAGGCGGGATAGGAGAGAGTTCAGACTGGAACTGAGTGTACGGAGGAGACCGACACTGCAGCGGGATACAAGAGCGGGTCTGGGAATACTGCCCCCAGAGAGGCGGAACGAACAGGCAAGGAGCGTGTTCAGACAGGACAGACTAGAGAACACAGAAAGGACTCAGTTCAGACTCGGGAACTAATACCGTAAAGCAGGAGACATACAGGACACAGTTCAGACACGGGAGCTGACACCGCAAGGCAGGAGAAATACAGGAGTTAGTTCAGACACGGGAACTAATACCGTAAAGCAGGAGACATACAGGACACAGTTCAGACACGGGAGCTGACACCGCAAGGCAGGAGACATACAGGACTAGTTCAGACAGGCCTGGAAATACAGCCTCCAGGAAAGGCGGACAGGGAAACAGGAACGGGACCTGGCATCTTCAGAGTGCAAGCACACACTGAAAGAAACACATATGCTCAGGCAGGGAAAGAAGGGAGCTGCTGAGCTATATACCAAGAGACAGACAGCGATAGGCTGAGGACGCACAAGGGGTGTGACCCACAGCAGGTACAAAAGGCAGGAAGTGATCGGGCGCCGCCCTTAAGCAGCAGAAACAGACACAGACACAAACAGACAGCATGGAGGGAAGCCAGAGAGACATTCTGGACAGGAGATCAAGTGCGCCCTCTTGCACAGTGGGAGATGGACCACCATGCAAGGACGCCGCCAGGTATGTTACACATTGCTTGCGTGCCAAGCTGACGTTTCTACTGATACTATTTTGGGTTAGATACAATGTTTTGATCGCCTGTTATTGCATTTTAATTTTTTTCTCATTTCGCCGTTTACTGATCAGATTAATTCTCTACTTGATAGATCGGGCATTTCAGAACGTGGCAATACCAAATATGTGTATTTTTTATTGTTTTGTTTTGAATGGGACAAAAAGGGGGGTGATTTGTACTTTTATATGATCTTTTTTTAAACTTTTTTTTTTTTTTTACTTGCTTTAATAGTTTGTTCAGGAGATGTGAAGCTGCTATCATTTTTGAGATTTTCCCAAGTTTAAACCATAATGTCTTAGTCGCCTCACCTCAGAATGGCAGTTAGGATTACTAAAGTTTAATTAAATTACTGATGTGTGTAAAGTAAACATTGCCTGACTGTAACATCCCTGGCGGCGTGCTTGCATAGTGCACCACCTCCCACTATGCAAGACTGCAATCTTACCTGTCAGTCCAGCCTACAAACCTTGCTTCATCCAGTTCATGCTGTGTGCATATCTTTTGACTGACTGCTTAGGGCGGCGGCCCGGTTACTTCCTGATTCTTATAGCTGCTGTGGGCACACTCCTAATGCGTCTCCAGCCTATTGCTGTGAGTCACTGGATATTTAAACCCCCTCCACCCAGAAGGAGGTGCCTGAGCAACACTAACATTCAGTGTGCTCCTTGACTCTGAAGTTGCCAGGTCCAGTTCTGCTTCTTGTCTGTTTCCGCCACTATGGGGGCTGCATTCCCAGACCTTTTATCTGTGACTTCTAGTATGTTTCCGCCACTCTGGGGGCCGTATACCCAGGCTCGTTCCTGTATCTCGTTGCAGTATCAGTTCCAGTCTGAACTGTCTCTTAGCCTGTTACCTGTTTTGTCTCTATGTCCGTACCCTCCCTTTTCCTGCAGTGTCTGAACCTGCACCTAACTCCAACTCGTTGTCTCTGTACTTCTGTTTGTGAGTTTTGTGTCCACTCGCTACTTCATAGGAAGTACCTTGTGTGTATCTGGTTCTGCTAGTCCCTTTTCCCTTCCTTCATATCTTCCCGTATTTTCCTTGTCCACCGCACCTGCGGTTTCGCTCCGCTCGACTTGCCCACCGCTCAGGCGGCTTCCCTCTGCTCTGCCTTACCCACCGCTCCGGCGGCTTCTCTCTGCTCTGAATTGCTCACCGCTCCGGCGGCTTCTCTCTGCTCTGCCTTGCTCACCGCACCAGAGGTTTCTCTCTGCTCTAACTTGCCCACCGCTCCGGCGGCTTCTCTCTGCTCTGCCTTGCTCACCGCACCAGAGGTTTCTCTCTGCTCTAACTTGCCCACCGCTCCGACGGCTTCTCTCTGCTCTGCCTTGCTCACCGCACCTGGGGTTTCTCTCTGCTCTGACTTGCCCACCGCTCCAGCGGCTTCCCTTTGCTCAGCCTTCCCCACCGCTCCGGCGGCTTCTCCCTGCTCTGACTTGCCCATTTTCTCTGCTCTGCCTTGCTCACCGCACCAGCAGTTTCTGTCTGCTCTGCCTTGCTCAGCGCTCGGGCGGCTCCCCTCTGCTCTGCCTTGCTCACCGCTCCGGCGGTTCCCCTCTGCTCTGCCTAGCCCACCGCTCCGGCGGTTCCTTTCTGCTCTGCCGTGTTCACCGCTCCTGCGGTTTAGTTGTGCTCTGCTTGCTCACCGCTCCGGCGGTTCCCCTCTGCTCTGCCTAGCCCACCGCTCCGGCGGTTCCTCTCTGCTCTGCCTAGCCTACCGCTCTGGCGGTTCCTCTCTGCTCTGCCATGTTCATCGCACCTGCGGTACCACTCTGCTCTGCCTTGTCCTCCACTCCGGCGGTTTCGCTTTACTCTGCTTGTCTACCGCATCTGCGGCTCTGTTCCTGTCTCCCAGTCTGTACTGAACTCTATCCAGCCTGCGCTCCAACCTGCTAGTACCCACCTGTCTACACTCCAGCCATGCTTGCCAGTATTTCCCTGTCTGCACTCCAGCCGTGCTTGCCAGTACCCACCTGTCTGCATACCAGCCGTGCTTACCAGTAACCCCCTGTCAGCATACCAGCCATGCCTGCCAATACCCACCTGTCTGTATGACAGCCTAACCTGCCTGTTCCTGCATTCCCTGGTGTGGGTCAAGAGCTGTGACCGGGATCTGACCTGGAGTAGCACCTGGTCCCTCTGCTCGGTTCCTCCTTGGTTCATGGAGTCGTTAGCCGCCATGCGACCTTGGTCGGATCAGGTAGATACTTAGTTACGCCCCTCCAGGAACTTCTCGGTTCATTATACAGTGGGATCACTAATCACGCTCATGCCAGTCAGTCCGGGCGCGAGCGTAACACTGACCAAGATGTGAAATTGAACATTACCTGACCAACTGGAGGGCCGACCAATGCATGAAATTAAACAGTGTGCTAAAAACTCAATGCTCTGCTAATGTCACGCCAGGTGTGGGAAAGACTTAGTACAACACAAAGGGAAGAGGGAAAGGGATCCCAGACTCTAGGGAAAGGGGGAAAGTGGAGACCTCTTAGGTTGAGCTAGCTTCACCCTGTCTCCCCTAACGTCCCTGTATTGATTCTGCAACAATCGCCGCACCCGTACCTCGCCCTGTCTTTCCCTGGCGTATGGCTAGGGAAGGAATATGAGCCCTACTAGATCCACTAAACACTATAGACAACAAGGGTACACAAACGGGGAAATTGGTTAGCTTTAGACAACTCCAGATAAATGCACATACGTCCTCAAGCTCCAGAAAGGACGAAGTACTGCTCTTGCTAAGCCTTCACAAGTAATCAAGGACTGCACGGATCTTCACCGGTTCCATCCGGAAACCTGAAGACAACAAGTACCCCAAAAACTGCACCTCCTGAACAGCAAAAACACATTTTTCCAGTTTAGCATAAAGTTTGTTATCCCTTAATATCTGGAGTACCTGCTTAACATGCCACCGATGTGTCTCAAAATCAGGTGAGTAAACCAAAATATAGTCCAGATAGACCACCACAAACCTCCCCACCAAATGATGAAAAATATAATTTATGAAATGCTGGAATACCGTAGGTGCATTGGTCAAACCAAAAGGCATAACCAAACTCTCAAAATCTCCTGTTTTCCATTCATCCCCTTCTGTGATTCAAACCAGATTATAGGCTCGTAGCAAATTGGGAAAGGGGAGAAAACGGTATGAGTAAAATTAATAAATCTTTATTTAATAATGTTAAAAACCTAATAATCCGTACATCCCATAGATGATGTATATTGAATCACGGTTAATATGAATTATAATCCTATAAAACCATGATACACTAGATTCCTGATAGGTTCAGACAGTGAATCGAATTACAAATAGAATAAATCCCTAGCCAATGTCCATTATAATTATTATGCCTAATAATTGACCGCATGCTGCAGAGTGCAGTGTTACAACGTTGCTAGATACATATCTACCCCATTTTAGTTGTCAGCTTTATCTAGACCTGAAAGATCGCAGACATAGTTGAACTTCGAAATTGCCTCTCCCGCTGATCGCACTTACACATTTGTTGACAGTGTGGGAGAATCCGACAGCTGCACATGTGAGTCGAATCTGAGATCAAAGTAGGCAGATTGTTTGTTGGATCCCCTGTACAACCAGGGGATCATGATCCATATATATTATCTGCCTCCCCTGCTGACCGGTAATTTGTGTGCGAACAGCGTGAGAGGCTGCCTGCGGCATAGCTGAGCCGCACGTATACAGTTATATGAAAAGGTTTGGGCACCCCTATTAATCTTAAGCTTAATGTTTTATAAAAATTGGTGTTTTTGCAACAGCTATTTCAGTTTGATATATGTAATAACTGTTGGACACAGTAATGTTTCTGCCTTGAAATGAGGTTTATTGTACTAACAGAAAATGTGCAATCTGCATTCAAACAAAATTTGACAGGTGCATAAGTATGGGCACCCTTATCATTTTCTTGTTTTAAATACTCCTACCTACTTTTCACTGACGTACTAAAGCACTTTTTTGGGTTTTGTAACCTCATTGAGCTTTGAACTTCATAGCCAGGTGTATGCAATCATGAGAAAAGCTAATTAAAGTGGCCACTTGCAAGTTGTTCTCCTGTTTGAATCTCCTCTGAAGAGTGGCATCATGGGCTCCTCAAAAAAAACTGTCAAATGATCTGAAAACAAAGATTATTCAACATAGTTGTTCAGGGGAAGGATACAAAAAGCTGTCTCAGAGATTTAACCTGTCTGTTTCCACTGTGAGGAACATAGTAAGGAAATGGAAGAACACAGGGACAGTTCTTGTTAAGGCCAGAAGTGGCAGGCCAAGAAAAATATCAGAAAGGCAGAGAAGAAGAATGGTGAGATCAGTCAAGGACAATCCTCAGACCACCTCCAGAGAGCTGCAGCATCAACTTGCTGCAGATGGTGTCACTGTGCATCGGTCAACTATACAACGCACTTTGCACAAGGAGAAGCTGTATGGGAGAGTGATGCGAAAGAAGCCGTTTCTACAAACACGCCACAAACAGAGTCGGCTGAGGTATGCAAAAGCACATATGGAGAAGCCAATTTCTTTTTGGAAGAAGATCCTGTGGACTGATGAAACCAAGATTGAGTTGTTTGGTCATACAAAAAGGCATTATGCATGGCGGCAAAAAAACACAGCAGTCCAAGAAAAACACTTGCTACCCACAGTAAAATTTGGTGGAGGTTCCATCATGCTTTGGGGCTGTGTGGCCAATGCCGGCACCGGGAATCTTGTTAAAGTTGAAGGACACATGGATTCCACTTAGTATCAGCAGATTCTTGACAATAATGTTCAAGAATCAGTGACAAAGTTGAAGTTACGCCGGGGATGGATCTTTCAGCAAGACAATGATCCAAAACACCGCTCCAAATCTACTCAGGCATTCATGCAGAGGAACAATTACAATGTTCTGGAATGGCCATCCCAGTCCCCAGACCTGAATATCATTGAACATCTGTGGGATCATTTGAATAGGGCTGCCCATGCTCGGCGACCATCAAACTTAACTGAACTGGAATTGTTTTGTAAAGAGGAATGGTCAAAAATACCTTCATCCAGGATCCAGGAAATCATTAAAAGCTACAGGAAGCGACTAGAGGCTGTTATTTTTGCAAAAGGAGGATCTACTAAATATTAATGTCACTTTTCTGGTGAGGTGCCCATACTAATGCACCTGACAAATTTTGTTTGAATGCAGATTGCACATTTTCTGTTAGTACAATAAACCTCATTTCAAGGCAGAAACATTACTGTGTCCAACAGTTATTACATATATCAAACTGAAATAGCTGTTGCAAAAACACCAATTTTTATAAAACATTAAGCTTAAGATTAATAGGGGTGCCCAAACTTTTTCATATAACTGTATCTAAGCCGGCTAAGCCTGTGTTAATGCCTCCTTATCTTTACTGCGTACCGCAATAAAGGAGCTTCAGGCATAATTTAAGATCAACCACACAGACACAGTTAGGTGTAATAGTGTGTCCTGACAAATAAATCATTGTATAAAGGCTCATTATAATCACATCGATTAGACCTGTTAGGGTACGTGCACACAGTGCGGATTTGTTGCGGTTTTGACGCTGCAGAATTTCTGCACCATTTCTGCACCTAATATGCAAATTAGGTTACTTGCGGTTTTTACATGCGGTTTGCTGCATGCATTTTTTGATGCGGTTTTGCCACATGCGTTTTTCATGTCTTCATGTTGAAATTAGAGAATAGTTTTTTTTTAAACAAACTTTATTGATCATCATGTAGCGTTTCTGTGTGCGTTTCCGCTGTGGAAACGCACATAAAACGCACATAAAACACACATGTGGTTTTTAAGCATGCGGATTTTCCTCATCTAATGCAAGTCTATGGGGAAAATCCGCATGCATTTCCGCAAGAGAAATAGACATGCTGCGGATCTGAAAAACGCACCTCATGTCAGCTTCCGCAGGTGCACAAAAATGCATAGTGGGCATGGGATTTCTTGAAATCTCATCCACTATGCTGTAACATCTGGCCGCTGAGATTTTGACGCTGAATAAACACACAGCGTCAAAACCGCAGCAAATTTGCACCGTGTGCACATAGTCTTACACTTCCTGCATATAATATGGGGAGTGTATTCCTTGGGTTAGGATAATGTGTTTATTATTAATTATATATTGGCTATATGAGCCTTCAATTTGACAAAAACCTTCTCCTGGATGAAGATACTAGAATAATCTAGTGCACTTTGATATAATTTACGGCATTTACTTTGAAAATATAAACCCAGCCATTATCCCCTTCACCCAGAAGCCTGTTTTCACCTTCCTGACCGGGCCATTTTTTTTAATTCTGACCACTGTCACTTTATGAGGTAATTACTCTGAAACGCTTCAATGGATCCCACTGATTCTGAGACTGTTTTTTCATGACATATTGTACTTCATGATGGTGTTAGAATTTATTTGATATGACTTACATTTATTTGTGAAAAAATCAGAAATTTGGTGAAAATTTTGCAAATTTCAAAATTTTAATCTTTATGTACTTAAATCAGAGAGATATGTACACAGTACGCAGACATATGCGCGCGCACACAGTACGCAGACATATGCGCGCGCACACACAGTACGCAGACATATGCGAGCGCACACACGGTACGCAGACACGCACGCACACACAGTACGCAGACATATGCGCGCGCACACACGGTACGCAGACACGCGCACGCACACACAGTACGCAGACATATGCACGCGCACACACGGTACGCAGACACGCACACACGGTACGCAGACATATGCGCGCGCACACACGGTACGCAGACATATGCGCGCGCACACACGGTACGCAGACATATGTACACATACAGACATACACATAGATAAAACAGACAAATATATATACACAGTCATATACACTGACATTCACATACATGCACTCACACAGACCCATTACTAATATTTTTAATATGGGGATTGGGGAAGCCTCACTCATCTGTCCCCGGTCCAGTGTCCTGTCCAGCAGCTCCTCAGGTATGGGGCAGTGCAGGGCCCCCGGCGTGTCACACACTTCATGGCCCTGGAACATCAGAGGGGCCCACTTGCTCTCGGGTCCGGGCCCCTCCCGCCCATCTGTGCAGGACCTCCGACGGTGTTTGATTGCCGGCACTCCCCTAGACATGGCCGCGCGCTGTGCGGTTGTGTCTGCTAGTAATGACGCGGCAGGGGCGACACACAAGCACAATTAAAGGTGCAGTGCTCGACCCTGCCGCGTCATTACTAGCAGACACAGCCGGACAGCGCGCGGCCATGTCTGGGGGGAGTGCCGGCAATCAAGCAGCGCCTGCGTCACTGAACAGGTGCCGAGGAAGCGGCCAGGGCCCCGACAGTGAGTGGGTGTGTGGGCCCGGCCCCGACAGTGAGTGGGCGGGTGGGTGTGTGGGCCCGGCCCCGACAGTGAGTGGGCGGGTGGGTGTGTGGGCCCGGCCCCGACAGTGAGTGGGCGGGTGGGTGTGTGGGCCCGGCCCCGACAGTGAGTGGGCGGGTGGGTGAGTGGGCCCGGCCCCGACAGTGAGTGGGCGGGTGGGTGTGTGGGCCCGGCCCCGACAGTGAGTGGGCGGGTGGGAGTGTGGGCCCGGGCCCTGACAGTGAGTGGGCGGCTGGGCTCCTCTAATTTTCCAGGGCCCCGGCACTTGCCCGGGTACGCCGGGTGCTGACGCCGGCCCTGGTGCAAAGCTCAGAAGGGAAGAAGCACCATATTACAGTTCAGATATTGTTGGACTAGTTTGTGGGTGCCATGTCACATTGGTAGAGCCCCTAACGTGCCAGATCAGCTGAGCCCCCCCATAAGTGACCTAATTTTACAAACTACACCTCTCAATGAATTCATCTAGGGGTGTAGTGATCATATTGACACCACAGGTGTGTCACATAATTTTATACCACCGGGCAGTGAAGAAAAAATAATTACAGTTTTACCACTAAAATTTTGTTTTAGCCCCAGATTTTACATTTTCACACTGGAAAATGGGTAAAAATGACACCAAAATTTGTCCCACAATTTCTGCAGAATGTAGAAATACCCCATATATGGCTGTACAGTACTGCTTAGCCATACGGTGAGACTCGGGAGGGACGGATCACATTTTGCCTCCTGGGAGCAGATTTTCCTAGAATAGTTTGCGGATTCCATATACAGAGACCCTATAAGAGCAGAATCCCCCTCAAGTGACCCCATTTTGGAAATTATACCCCTTTGTGAATTTATCTACAGTTGTAGTGACGATTTTGACTCCATGTGTGTTTTCCAGAAACAAGCATAGTGGATGTTGCTAAGTGAAGATTGCAAACTGCTGTTGTAGTGACCAGTACACTGTAGTGAACAGTACGTTGTAGTGACCAGTACATTATGCCCAGCTCGTTCTTCTGAAGACATGCACCCATTAATTAGGCAGTCTCTCATTGCTACAGGAATGCCAAACATGTGGACGCTAACTGCGGTTTAGACACGTCCTGGAGCTCAGAAGGAGGGGGACATTTGGATTTGAGAGCGCTGGATTTCTTTTGGAGGGCGAGGAGCCATTTTGTTTTTCCAGAGCCTTTGTGCTACCAATATTGTGGAAGCCCCTATATTATTGTTAACAGGTGACGGACCTGAGTGGGAGCTTTTTTGTAAATGGAACTGAAGCTTTTATTGGGAACATTTTACATAACATTTTGGATCACGTTTTTCGTGCGCTCCACTATAATGAGGCAGCAGAGTTCGTCTGGACTCCGTCTGGCCTCTGTTCAGCGTCGTCTTTCTTTTCAGAAGTGTATAGAACTCTGGCTGACGGCACTTTTATGCATGCCTAATAAAAAGACGGACACCGTGGGATCACAGGTCCTATGGCGTCCACAGTGCCTCCATCTGTCTCATTACAGGGAATCTTCCGCCGGGGGTTCCGTCTCAATCACATATTTCAGAGATTTACACAGAAACCCCGGTGTAAACGCTCAGCACAGTCCACCGGATAAATGTATGCTGAGCAATCTTTGGGAGGCAGAATGAATAAATCAACAGCATGTGAAGAATAGGTTTTATATAATTTTTATGCCTTTCCTCGTGCGGTATAAGTGATTAGACGACTTTATTCTTCGGGTTGGTGCGATTACAGGGATAACAGATTTATATGAGGTTTTTATGATTGACAGCTGTCACACACTAAAAGACGCTTTTTATTGTAAAAACAAGTTTTTGCATCGCCATATTTAGCGAGCTATAATTTTTCTATATTTTGGCCAACAGAGTCATGTAAGGGCTTGTTTTTTGTGGGATGAGTTGACGTATTCATTGGTACAATTTCGAGCACGTGACATTTTTTGATCGCTTTCTATTCCATTTTTTTGGAGGCTGCATGAACAAAATCCAGCAATTCAGGAATTGTTTTTTTGGGGATTTTTTATGCCGTTCCGCGTGTGGTAAAATTGATAAGGCAGATTTATTCTTCGGGTCAGTACGATTACAGCGATACCACATTTATATCTCTTTTTATGTTTTGGCGCTTTTAAACAATTAAAACTATTTTATAGAAAAAAATTATTATTTTGGCATCGCTTTAATCTGAGAGCTGTAACTTTTTTATTTTCTACTGATGGAGCTATATGGCGGCTTGTATTTTGCAGGATAAGATGATGTTTTCAGTGGTACAATATTTTTTTACAGGCGTCTTTTTGATCACGTTTTATTCCACTTTTTGTTCGGAAGTATGATGAAAAAGAACAATTTTTTGCCGTGTTTTATACCTTTTTTTATGGTGTTCATTGAAGGGGTTA
This sequence comes from Phyllobates terribilis, assembly GCF_046119375.1. Taxonomy (NCBI): domain Eukaryota; kingdom Metazoa; phylum Chordata; class Amphibia; order Anura; family Dendrobatidae; genus Phyllobates; species Phyllobates terribilis. The sequence continues at coordinate 26,537 of NW_027362978.1, read as the reverse complement.
ACTAGTGGGAAAGTTTTATAGGTCGGGTCGTTACGGACGCGATACCAAATATGTGTACGTTTATTGTTTTTTTTACACAGATAAATATATTTATTGGATTAATATTTTTTCTTTTTTTTCTTTATTTTGTGATTTTTAAAAAAAATATTTTTAGAATTTTTATTAAATGTTTTATTACTTTTTTTACATTGTCCCAGGGTGGGACATCAACTTCAAACTGTCAGATCGCTGATCTGATGCTCTGCAATGCATCTGCACTGCAGAGCATCAGAGCAGCGTCTGACAGGAAGGAAAGAGGCGTCTCAGCTCCTGCTCTCTGAGCAGGTGCTGACAGGCCACCTTCCTGCAGGACCCTGAAAGACCCCGCGGCCATCTTGGGACCGGGGGTCACCAAAGAGACCATCAACATAACGCGATCACATCGCGTTGTGTTGATGGGATCACAGAGGGAGCCCACTCCCTCTGCGATGCCCTGCGATGTCGTTGTAACTACTGACAATGGCATCACAGGGGTTAAATGCCCGCGATCGGCTGACACCCGCATGTGATCGCGGCGGCGCTCCCGCAGAGCAGTACATGTACGGCGTATGTGGGGAAGGGGTTAATTATAAGTGACATTGGCTAGGGATTTATTCTATTTATAATTTGATTCACTGTCTGACCCTATCAGAAATCTAGTGGATCATAGTTTATAGGATTATAATTCATATTAACCGTGATTCAATATACATCCTCAATGTACGGATTATTAGGTTTTTAACACTATTAAATAAAGATTTATTAATTTTACTCACACCCTTTTCCCCCCTTTTCCCTTTCCCTATTGCTACTTGTAATTTTGGTGGTATCCACCTTGTAAGTACTGTCTGATGAGATCAGACAATACTTTTGCCAGATTATAGGCTCCCATTAAATCCAACTTGGAGAAAACCTTAGCTACCTCAACCTGGCTGAACAAATCAGGAATCAGAGGAAGACAGTATGGATCGCGGATAGTAATTTGATTTAATTCCCAGAAATCTAAACAGGGATGTAGACCATCATCTTTTTTTTTTTTCACAAAGAAGACCCTGCCGCCATGGGCGAAGATGAGGGTCTGATATGTCCCTTCTCCAGACTTTCCGCAATGAAATACTTCATGGCTTGTCTCTCAGGGGCACAAAGGTTATACAGTCTGGACTTCGGTAGTTTAGCTCCGGGGGTCAGGTTAATAGAGGACAGTCATAAGCTCGATGAGGAGGCAAAACCTGACACCAGCTCACAGAAAAAACATCTTCAAAAACAGACCAAAAAGCAGGTAATATTTCCGTAGAGACAGTAGCAAGGGAGATATCTAAACAGTTTTCATGGCAGTAATCTCCCCATTCAATAATCTCGCCGGTTTGTCAATCCACCAATAGATTATGTTTAACAACCCAAGGTATACCCAAAACAATCCGTGTGGGAAGATTGTCCAGGACATAGCAAGGAATTATTTCACAATGAACTGACCCCACCCTCAGTTTTACATTATATATAATCTGAGTAAATGCTTTCTGTGCAAGTGGCGCTGAGTCGATGTCAAAACTAGGTTTATCTAAAATACAGCAAGCAAGACCATGAATCTTCACAAACTCAGCATCAGCCATGCTGACTCCAGCTCCACTGTCAAGAAGCAGAGACATTTTCTCGGTTTTGCTCTCTAGTACCACCTCTGCTGTCAGGACAAACTGGAAACTGCAGTTTGGTCACAAATGCACCCCTTGTTTATCCAACTCCAGACTAGCAAGAGTTAATAGAGTCTCCTTTTGTTTAGAAATTGAAGGAGAGGTCCCAACAAAATGTCCTTTTTTCCCACAAAAAAAAGACACCTTTTTTCTTGTGAATCTCCAGAGAGATGTATGATGCAGAGACACCCCCTAACTGCATGGTTCCTCCACCTCCCCCAGTACTAGTTCACCTCCAGACCGCTCCCCCGGCAGAGGTACACAACTCCGACAAGAAGGCCCCAGAGAAGGCCGGTCTCACCCGTCTATCCCAAAGGCGTGTATCAAGACGTATGGCCAACGACATGTTTGCCTCCAACGACTGAGAGGTTTCATATACTGCCAAGGCATCTTTCAACCTTTCAGTAAGCCCCTCACAAAATTGACTTCTAAGGGCTGAGTCATTCCATTTGGAATCCATTGCCCATCTACGGAATTCCGAACTGTACGTTTCCACTGACCAATTCCCCTGCTCAAGGCGATGTAGCTTAGACTCAGCCAAGGCGACTCGGTCAGGGTCATTATAGATGAGCCCCGAAAAAACCCTCCACAGACTGGAGGCAAACCGAGTCCTGCAGTAAAGAAAACACCTACGACTGAGGATCTTCCAGCAGTAGAGAGATCACAATTCCAACTCGTTGCTCCTCATTTATGGAGGAGTAAGGACGAAGTTTAAAATACAGTTTGCATGCCTCCTTGAATACAAAAAACTTGTTCCTACCTCCAGAAAACCTGTCCGGGAGGGCAACTTTGGGTTCAGTTTGGACAGGCCTACCTAAAGAGACCCCCACATCGGCGACCTGTAGCCGCTGGTGCTGCTGCTGTACCTCACCGTGGAGGTCATTCACCTCCAGGGACAACTTGTGCAGCCGCATGGTGAGCTCTGCAACTGAACTCATACCAAGGGAGAAAGGGAAAAAAAGTACATGCCTAAAAACAACAAAGTGTCAGTTTTCTTTTTTTTTCCTTTCAAAATGTGCTTGGCTGGTGATAATGTCACACCAAGTGTGGGAAAGACATAGTGCAACACAAAGGGAAGAGGGAAAGGGAGCCCAGACTCTAGGTAAAGGGGGGAAGTGGAGACCTCCTATCTGCAGCGTCATATCTATCTAGTGTCACCCTGTCTCCCTTAATGTCCCTGTATTGGCTCTGCACCAATCGCCGTACGCGTGCCTCGCCCTGTCTTTCCCTGGCGTATGGCTATGGCTAGGGAAGGAAGGAGATGAGCACTAGTCGGTCTCCACTAAACACTATAGACAATAAGGGTACACAAACAGGGGGAAATTGCTTAGCTTTAGACGACTCCAGACAAATGCGCATGCGTCCTCAAGCTACAGAGAGGACTAAGTACTACTCTTGCTAAACCTTCACAAGTAGTAATGAATATCATCGGCAACTCCCTCTGAAGCACAGTAGGTATTTATACAGACAGGCAGGGTGTTAATTAGACGGAGGTAGCCGCTGGGTCCTAGAGACAGCCTCTAAGAAGATGTCTGTAATGCCAAACGTAGAGATCTCCTGCAACCAACTGCAGGGCGACTGTCTGTCACTCTGACACACCCGTGACAGCTAATGTCTTAGATAAACTATACCTGACCAATACAACTTTCCAGGCGGTTACATTTGCAATTGTGTATTTTTCAGTAACTCATATGAACTTTTTTGTTCAGAGTAGTCACTTTTTTTTTCAGACATAAAAATCTTTTTTATCCCAAATAGTTTCAGCAAATTAACCTTTTTTCCAAAAATGGTTTTATGATTTCACATATGTATTGCATTGCAACACCTTCCATTGTTCATGCTTCTGTGATAGAAGCAAAGGTGAACTTTGGGATTCTGGAAAGCACAGCAAAAAAAAACATCCAGCAAAACTGTAACGTGTGAACATAGCCTTACGTCAAAGTACATAGTCTTTCATATTTTCAAGGAAATTTAAAATATACTGCATTTTAGGGCCTTTGAAGTGACTTTGAAGGGCCTCTTTATTGTAACATCCTAAAAGTTACCCCAGTTCAATGAATGGAGGCTTCAAAGTATTCAAATTTGCTAATCCTTAAGGTGCTTTACATTAATTAATGCAAAATGGAATCAAAAAATGAAAAATTCCATTAAGTCAAATTCCATTCAGATAGAATGTTACTTCAGACCCAAATTTTAGCCTGCACAATGTACTATGCAATTTCTCCTGAACGCAGCATTACCCCATATAGAGCATATATTTACATCTCATTAAGGGTATACAATTAAGTTTAAAAATTGCACATTTTTCTAAATTTTCAGAAAATTTGGAATACTTTAATAAATAAACAACTGATCCAGTACGAACAGGTACAATGTTTTACAAAAACAAAATCACAATCTCAGAATCACTGACAGAAGCATTTTAAAGTTATTACCACAGAAAGTGACGTGTCAGACTTGAAAAATGGGGCTGTCAGGAAGGTTAATGCTGATTACAAGACAGGGTTAAGAAACATGGAATGATAATGTGCAGTACATACCAATTGGTGAAGGGTCCTCTCCCTCTTCCTCTGTAAAGTAATGAAACACTTATTAGTCAGGGTGAAAAAAAAATATACCGTATTTTTCGGATTATGAGACACACTTTTTTCCTCCAAAATTTTGGAGAAAAGTGGCGGGTGCGTCTTATAGTCCAAACTGTGTCCCATACTATATAACTATGGCTGTGGGTGGTGGGGGATGTGGGGGCAAAGGCAGCAGGGCACAGGAGGCAGCAGCTGCCTGCTGCAGCCTCCACTGTGCCCGCTGCTACAGAAAATGAATATTCAATTTCCTTAATAGCGCACACACTCTACCGGCTCCTGCTGTGCTCGGTCTGTGTGCCCGATATTAAAGTCCATGAATATTCACTACAATCCACTCCCATGGGTTGTAGTGAATATTCATGGTCTTTAATAGCGGCACACTGAAAGCCAGCCGCAACAGGAGCCGCGCTGCAGGTACAGTGTGTGCGCTATTAAGGAGAGTGAATGGTCACTGCTCCCCACGCACAGAATCCCAGCGCGGGGAGCAGTGACTATTCTGGCACAGCATATCACTGTTTGAGGGCACATGGAAGAGACGCCATGTGCGGCTCACACAGTGAGTGTCGGAAGAAGAGCGAGATGAAGCACTGGAGGAAAGAGGAGGTGAGTGTGATTGTTTATTTTTGTGTGTGCAGCATGATGGGGATCAGGGGGTGCCAAGCATACCAGGATGGAGTGGTGCCAAGCATACCAGGATGGGGATCAGGGAGTGCTTTTCATACCAGGATGGGGATCAGGGGGTGCCATGCATAACAGGATGGGGATGAGGGGGTGCCATACATACCAGAATGGGGATCATGGGTGCCATGCATACCAAGATGGTGATCAGGGGTGGCATGCATACCAGGAAGAGGGATAAGGGGTGTCATACATACCAGGAAAAGGGATGAAGGGTGCCATACATACCAGGATGAGGGATGCCATGTAACCAGAAAGAGGGATGAAGGGTGCCTTGTATACTAAGATGAGGGGGGCCATGCATACCAGGATGAGGGGTGCCATGCATACCAGGATGAGGGGTGCATGCATACTTGGATGAAGGGTGCCATGCATATCAGGATGAGGGGTGCCTATCATACCAGAATGGGGATCAAGGGGTTCCATGCATACCAGGATGGGTGATTGGGGTGCCATGCATACCGGGATGGGGGATTGGGGTGCAATGCATACCAGGATGGGGATGAGGGGTGCCATGTATATCAGGATGGGGGTGAGGTATGCCATGCATATCAGGATGGGGGTGAGGGATGACATGCATATCAGGATGGGGATGTGGGCCATGTATAACAGGAAGGAGAGGGCCATGTATACCAGGGTGGGGGATATTAACAGAATTGGGGAACATTACCCCTATAATAGTGCCGACAGCAGAACCCCTCCCCCTTAACAGTGCATCATGACCACATTTTTTGCTTAAATTTTTTTTCTATTTTTCCTCCTCTAAAACCTAGGTGAGTCTTATTTTCCGATGCGTCTTAGGCTAAGTGCCCACGATGCAGAAATGCTCCGGATTTTATCTGCATCTCCTTGCCAGGAAAAACGCATGTGGATTTTACATGCGTTTTTCCTGCCAGGTAGAAGCGTTTGTGAAGCGTTTTTGCATGCGTTTCCACATGCGGGTCGTAAAGCGCTTTACCAAGAGATTTTAGCATCACTTGGAAAAGTGCTTGAAAACTTGATCACACTATATAAATCCATGCAACCGGCATGGATTTATATAGTGTGACCAAGTTACGATGCTCCAAATGCAACATCAATAGTAAAAAAAAAGAATAAAATGGTACTCACCTTCCGATGGCCCCCGATCTCTTTCTCCGGTGTCTTCGACGGCTCGTGGTGGTGTCGTCAGCGGTCGCATGACCTGTCACATGAGTAAATGACGTCATGGAAGGTCCTTTTACACCACCGCAAGCCGCCGAAGACACCGGACACCGTAAAGGAGACCGGGGGCCATCAGAAGGTGAGTATAATGTTCTTTTTTATTTTAATTATTTTTTAACTACAGGTGCTATGGTACCCGGGTCTGAAGGAGAGTCTCCTCTTCTCCAGACCTGGGTACCATCCGCGCATTGAATCGCTCAATATCCGCATGTGTACATGTAGTCATGCGGATATTATGCGATTCAATGCAAGTCAATGGCGGCAATTACGCCACGTTTCCGCAAAATTAATGGATGTGCTGTGGATTTTTCCGCAATAATAAGCCGCAGCGGAAATTTCCGCAGCATGTGCACAGCACATGCGGATTATCATTGGGGACCATTGCAGACCTTCTACCAAGCGTTTTTTAAGGGTTTCCGCGGCGGAATTGCTGCTGCAGAAAAGCTTAAAAAACGCATAGTGGGCACACAGCCTTATAGTCCGAAAAATAAGGTATATATATTATGTATGCATATTATATATATATATATATATATGTATATATATATATATATATATATATAGTGTATATACATATATATTTCATGCTCACCATAAATGAGTAGACACCATTTGAAAAGTCACAATTTCAAACATTTTGACAAGACTAAGCGTCACAGAACATTTTTGTAGGGATACTTTGTTCACATTGGTATGTGAATCTATCTGTAATGTGGAGCTGGCGCTGAGTCACTTTTTTAATAGCACTTTATTTGTCCATGTGTTATATACAGTATGTCATTTGGAATTTTTAATCCTGAATCATTAAAAGGTATTTTTTAAGTCTACAGAGTCTAATTTCTTGTAAAATACGAACATTTTTTTTATACCCAAAACAAGAAAGTAAGGTTAATATTATAACTTTCATGACAAAATCTTCAGTTGTACTCAAATTAGTTGATGCAAACATGAATACACCCCACATAAAAAAACACTACATCTAGTATTTTGCCTGACTTTCATGATTTCTAAAGACAGAAAGTCATCTAGGAGTTGAATAAACAACTTAGCGACAAAAAAATGACCTTTTTAGAGCCTGGATGCTGCATGCAGCGTGATGCTCAACTTATCTCTTCAGAATTCCCCATAGGTGTTTCATTTGGGTTCAGATTAGAAGACATATTTGCACACAAGTGGAGAGAAAGAACCACATCGAATGACCAGCACACCTCCTAATCATATGATAAATATACAAAATCTTTATTCCAAGAAATATAAAGACATACTATACGCTTAAAAGCATTTAAAAAAACAAACATATATACACAGAAGAATCTTGCCCCTATAATAATCAAGGATATAGATTCAAACTCAAGGTAACGCAATGTAGCTCCAATGCTCCATTAGATGTACCCAACAAGTAGTCAAAACAAAATATAAAAAGGTTTTGAAATGCTGTAGAGAGAAGACTCAAATAATGAACAATTAGAATAATTTCATATATATTAGCAAATCCTGAACAGCAAGAATAGTATCATATGTATTAAAAAATAACAGAGTCTAGAGATATGGACATACCTACACAGTAGTAATTATTTCCCACTATAAATGCAAATATTAGAGTATCACTATACACAGTCTTGTGGAACCTGGCATATCATATATACTAGAAGACATACTTGGTCACTGAATCATTTTCACTCTGTTCTTCAAAAGTGCAACATATGAACATATGTGTGTTTTGGATCATAGCCATGTTGGAAAAATGTATGTCTAGCAAGAACTTGTGGTAGCATCTACTTTTTCAATATAGACCAGTACAATATGAAGTCATGATGCCTACAATGAAATGAAGCTCCCCGACATTAACTGCACCCATGCAGCCCCACATAAGGACACTGCAGCCACCAACATGTTTCACTGTAGGCATCATGCATTTTTCTAAATTCATATTTCCTAATCCATAATGACTACAGTAAACATGGTGGCAGCAGTGTCCTTAAGTGGAGCTGTATGAGTACTGCTGGTGTTGGGGAGCTACATTTCATTGAAGCTATCATGAGTTCAAAGATGTACTGCCCTATATTGAAAGAAAAGATGCAACCAAAACTCTGTGCCCTTGGTAGACATACAAGTTTCCAACATGACAATGATCCAAAACACACATGTTGCCTTTCTGAAGAAGAACAGGGTGAAAGAGATTCAGTGTGCAAGAATTAATCTGAACCCAATCAAAAAACCTATGGTAAATTCTGAAAAGCCTGTTATGATCTGCTACAGGGACTAAGGAAAGACAGGAGATCTGTCCCTACAATAGAACTAAACTAGATCCCTACAATGTAAAGGGGAACCTGATCCTGCGATCAGACCCGCTAAAGTCCTCGGCTAGTCTGTACGAAGACCTATAGATGTGAGGGAGGGATCCCTACAAGAACTAGGGACTGGGATAAGTTGGACACCTCCTAGCAGAAATAGTAGCAGTCAAAGACAAACACACAACAAAAAGCATAGAGGTCAGAAGACCTAGCAAAACTAACAGAGAACGGCAACAGAGCACCAAGCTAGCTCAAGAGTAGTAAATACAATGAAGTCCAGCAAGGCCAGGAGGGCGGAGCCGGATTAAATAGGCAAAAATGGTCATGTGACCAGCAAACTAAAAAAAACCTAACAGGAGAGTTCTAACAGTACCCCCTCTTCTAAGAGGATCCTCCGGATCCCCTAGGCCCAGGCTTACCAGGAAACCTCCTGTGAAACGCTCTGACAAGTCTGGAAGCAGAAACATCATCTGCCCTCACCCATGAGTAATCCTCAGGTCCGAAACCCTTCCAAGCGACGAGATAGTGCAAACTCCCTCTATACCGTCTAGAATTTAGGATGCGGGAAATTTCATATTCCCCGTCCTCCACCACCGGAGGAACAGTGGCAGAGGCGTCACCATCCGACACATCAGCTTTTTTCAACAGAGAAACATGAAACACCGGGTTAATCTTCCAGGACGTAGGAACCTCCAACCTAACAGCAGATTGGTTAACTATCTGAAGCACCTTAAAGGGCCCTAAGAATTGGGACCCAATTTTTTAGAAGGAATCCTCAATCGCAGATTCTTAGAGGACAACCAAACCATGTCACCAACAGCAAACAAAACCTCTTGCCGTTTCCTATCAAAGTACCTCTTAGATTTTTTGTTAGCCTCCTGAAGATTACCACGCATATCCGTCCAAACTCTCTCCAAATCACCAGAAAAACTCTCCTCCTCAGGCACAGCCGAAACCAATTTGGAGAATGACCCAAAACACGGATGTCTCCCAGAACAACAAAAAAAAGGCGAACACCCAGCAGAAGAGGATGTATGGTTGTTAAGAGCAAATTCAGCAAGTGGCAGAAACTCAGACCACCCCTCTTGATTGTCTGCCACAAAACAACGCAAGAACTGCTCAACATCCTGGTTCTTCCTTTCTGTCTGGCCATTAGACTCAGGATGATATCCGGATGAGAACGATAAATGAACTCCCAACCTGTCACAAAAGGCACGCCAAAAACAAGCCACGAACTGAGGACCCCTATCAGAAACAATGTCAGTAGGAACGCCATGAAGTCTGACAATTTCCTTGACAAAGGCCTTAGCGAGAGTTTTAGCGCAGGGCAGTTTGACAAAGGGAACCAAGTGACACATCTTGCTAAAACGGTCCACGACCACCCAGATGACAGTAAAACCCTCAGAGGGGGGAAGCAACCCCGCAGCAGGAGTATGTGAGGACTTAGATCTAGCACATATAGTACATTGACGCACCCACTTAATGACTTCCTTCTGCCATCCAGGCCACCAAAAACTGCGACCCACCAGTCTCTTGGTCTCAGAGATTCCGGGATGACCTGCCAACCGAGATTCGTGACACTCAACAAACAAATCTCTCCTAAAGGTCCCAGGCACAAACAACCTCCCATGGGGAGTGTTAGATGGGGCATTCTCCTGAGCTTTAAGAATCTCATCCTCCAAAACGGAGTCCAAAGCAGCAATCACAACACCTTCTTGTAAAATGCTCTCCTCTTCCTCCTCAACACCGACCATGGGAGAAAAGCTGCGAGACAAAGCATCCGCTTTAACATTCTTGGTACCCGGGATGTAAGTAACGGAAAAATTAAACCGCGAGAAAAAAAGTGCCCACCTAGCCTGACGGGCATTCAAGCGCTTGGCAGCATCAAGATAGATCAGATTTTTATGATCAGTGAAAACCTGAATGGGAAATTCAGCACCTTCCAAGAGGTGACGCCAGTGTTCAAATGCGAGTTTAATCGCCAGCAATTCTCGATTACCAATATCGTAATTAAGTTCAGTCTCAGAAAATGTTTTTGAAAAAAAGGCACAGGGATGTACTCCATCCTTGTTTTCCTGAGACAACACCACACCGACCCCCACCGAAGAAGCATCAACCTCAACCAAAAACGGCTTAGTCACATCAGGCTGCATAAGGATGGGAGCAGAGGTGAACCTCTCCTTTAGAAACACAAAAGCTTCAATGGCCTCAGAAGTCCACTGAACCGCATTAGCACCTTTCCTGGTGAGATCGGTCAGCGGTTTGACAATAATAGAAAAAACTTTTATGAATTTTCTGTAATAATTGGCGAAACCCAAAAACCTCTGTATCGATTTCAAACCAATAGGCCTAGGCCATTCCTGCACAGCTTGAACTTTAACCGGGTCCATCTCAAAACCTTCACTGGAGATAATGTAGCTCAAAAAACTAATTCTCTGTACAGCGAACTCACATTTCTCCAGCTTAGCAAAAAGCAAATTGTCCATTAATAACTGTAATACCTCACGTACGCTCCGCCAATGAGACTCCAGATCAGGCGAATAAATCAGAATGTCATCCAAATACACAACCACATTTTTGCTGATTAAAGGTCTAAGGATGTCATTAATAAGATTCTGAAAAAATGCTGGAGCATTGGTAAGACCAAAAGGCATCACCAGATTCTCAAAATGACCCACAGGAGTGTTAAAAGCAGTCTTCCATTCATCACCCTCCTTCATGCGCAACAAATTGTATGCCCCCCGGAGATCACTTTTAGAGAACCATTTGGCCCCCACTAACTGGTTAAATAAATCAGGAATCAATGGCAGTGGGTAAGGATTGTGTACAGTAATTTTATTAATCTCACGAAAGTCCAGACAAGGACGTAAACCGCCATCTTTTTTTTTTACAAAAAAAAATCCAACAGCCACAGGAGACTTGGAAGGCCTAATGTGACCGGCGGCCAAGCTTGTCTGTATGTATTCCTCCAAAGCCTTTCTCTCAGGAATAGTAAGATTAAATAAACGACTTTTAGGAAGAGTCGCTCCAGGGACAAATTCAATGGTACAATCATAGTCTCTATGGGGAGGCAAAATTTGTGACTCCTCCTCAGAAAAAACTCTCCAAAAATCCTGAATAGGTACAGGTAATTCCCCTTTTTCCACCGCAGCAATACGTCCGTTACAACACTTGTCATAACACTTAGGGCTCCAAGACTTAATTTCATTGGTAGACCAATCCAGTACAGGATTGTGCAATTTTAACCAGGGTAACCCCAATATTACTGGAGAAGGCAAATTATCCAATACCACCAAATCCAAATTCTCTTGATGAATACCATTAATAGTGAGGGGAAAATCACAGACCTAATGAGTAACACTCTTCAAGGGAGAGCCATCGACAGAAACCACAGCAATAGGGGATGACAAAGTTTTAGGTTCTAATCTAAGTTTTTCCAAGAATCCCCCATCTATCACATTCAGAGTAGAACCACAATCCACAAATACCCGAAATTCAATTAATTCATCCTGAGCAGCAGTAGTGGCAGATAGGAATACTCCCTTAGAATTTAAACAGGCAATATGTGCATGACTGACCATTTTTTTTTTCTTTCTTCATACGAAGCACACAGTTCTTAATAAAATGACCAGAATTTCCGCAATAGAAGCACAAGCCTTCAGAAAGCCTGCGGTCTTTTTCCTGAGAGCGGGGTGCCATCGCCCCAATCTCCATCGGCTCTCCATTGTCAGCACAGACTCTCTCAGGACTCGGAGCTGACATAGCAGAGGATTTGCTCTCATTAACCCTTGCATGCAGTCTCCTGTCCACCCGTATAGCTAATTGCATTGCCTCCTGCAAGTTTCCAGGTGTGGGATAAGCAATCAGTAAATCCTTAACCCTTTCACCTAGCCCTGCAAGAAACAAGCTTTTCAAAGTTGAATCGTTCCACCCCACCAGGACAGACCACCGACGGAAGTGAGAACAATATTTTTCCACATTACCTGATCCCTGCCTCAAACGTCTCAATTCAGACTCAGCATATGAGACACGATCAGGATCATCGTACAACAAACCCAAAGCAGAAAAAAAGCTATCCACTGATCTAAAGCACGGATCACTAGGTTGGAGAGAGAAGGCCCATCCCTGAGGATCTTTGCGCAAAAGTGACATTATGAACCCTATGCGCTGTGATTCATCACCAGAGGATCCGGGTCTCAAACGAAAATACAATAAACAAGCATTTTTAAAAGAAAAAAAATCTTGTTGTTCGCCAAAAAATAAATCAGGCAGACATACCTTTGGTTCCACAAAATGTGCTCCAGAACAGCTACTCACGTGTTGTTGGAGCTTGGCCACCTCCAGAGAGAGTCCCTGCAAGCGTTGAGCCAAATCTTGAACCGAGACCATGATGGAAAACTGGAGGTCTTTCCTTAGAGAAATTTTTTTTTTTTTCTTTTAGGGCTGGACTTACTGTTATGATCTGCTACAGGGACTAAGGAAAGACAGGAGATCTGTCCCTACAACAGAACTAAACTAGACCCCTACGATGTAAGGGGAACCTGATCCTGCGATCAGACCCGCTAAAGTCCTCGGCTAGTCTGTACGAAGACCTATAGATGTGAGGGAGGGATCCCTACAAGAACTAGGGACTGGGATAAGTTGGACACCTCCTAGCAGAAATAGTAGCAGTCAAAGACAAACACACAACAAAAAGCATAGAGGTCAGAAGACCTAGCAAAACTAACAGAGAATGGCAACAGAGCACCAAGCTAGCTCAAGAGTAGTAAATACAATGAAGTCCAGCAAGGCCAGGAGGGCGGAGCCGGATTAAATAGGCAAAAATGGTCATGTGACCAGCAAACTAAAAAAAACCTAACAGGAGAGTTCTAACAAAGCCAAGTTAAAGGGGATATCCCACAAATAATAGTTCATTTTAATCAATAATTAATTTAATTAATAATTTCCACAACTGGATGTTTTAAAAAAAAAAAAAAATGTTCCTGTGCTGAGATTATAAATATGCACCTGCTGTGTTCTGAGTAATGGCTTTGTCTGATCTTACAGGAACACTGTCTGATCCAGATGTGTAGTTAGGTTTTCTGGCACCAGGGGCAAAAATTCAGTTTGATGCCTCCCACCAAGCACATATTTGATTTGCAAACTTAGTCTCGTGCCAACAAGCTGCTCTCCCTAATTCTCTCAATGTTCAGGTAAAAACTTAGAGAAGCAGGAAGAGAAGCTAGTTGTCATGTGACTATAAGTGCTGAGCGAGCATGCTCGCCACTATTTGGTACTCACCTAAGCCTCACAGTGCTCGAGAAGTTCGGTGCTCGACGAGTATTTTTGGAATCCTCGGGCGGGAGCGCAGATCCCCGTCCCGCACTTTTGGCGCTGTTTAGACAGCCAATTAACTTGCATGGATTGCTTGCCAGTCACTGTAATGCAGTAGCCATGTTGATTGTGGCATTGCAGTGATTGGCTAGCCGCACAGCGTCATCGGGTCGATTTAAGATCTGAGACCGTATGCTCACCACAGTAGTTTATGGGAGGAAAAGACACTACATAGTAGACGAGCACACCTCCAGTATAGAAAAGTATGAAAAAAAGTTTATTGAACAAGACATGATAAAAACATTTAAAAAAAAGGCCGTATGCTCACCACAGTCTACTCTGGACACAGGCAGAGTAGGGAGAGGTGCTGCTTAGCGACAAAGAGAATTGGTGCTTGTTTCTGTGTGAGGTATTTCACAGCATTACAAATCTACACTAACAGTCCTTTTAACCCCTTAATAACATCTGACGTACTAATACGCGTCTGTGCCCTGGGACTTAAGAGCCAGACCCGTATTAGTACGTCATCGCGATCGCGCGCGCACACAGGCTGTGCGGGCGCGATCGCCGCCGGGTGTCAGCTGATTGTCACAGCTGACACCCGGTACTATGTGCAGGGAGCGGTCCTGCACCGTTCCCAGCACATTAACCACCGCGATGCTGCGATCGAAGTCGATCGCGGCATTGCGGGGGCAAGGGGAGGTGATCGGCGATACTCACCTCCTCTTCCGGCTTCCAGCGCAGTCTGCAAAGGCTTCCCGGGTGTTGCCATGACGACCCGATGTCGTCATGACAACATCCGGGTCACCAGAGAGCAGGAAGATTGCTTGGACATGCGCAGTGCATCTCCAAGCAATCTTCACACTGTGCACTTCTGACAGCCTTCATGGCATAGGGATGGTGCTCCATTCCTGTGCCATGCAGGCGATCAGAAAAAAAAAAAGTGAAAGTCCCAGAGTGGGACAAAGTAATAAAGTGTATAAACTGTGTGAAAGTGGAAAAAAAAAAAAAAAATGTGCAAAAATATTATAAAAAAATAAAAAAAATAATACACCAAAAATAAAAATATAATGTACCCATCAATAAATATTATTATAAAAAAAATTTAAAAAAAACAATAAAAGTACACATATTTGGTATCACCGCGTCCGGAACAACCTGACCTATAAAACTGTCCCACTAGTTAACCCCTTCAGTGAACAAGGTAAAAAAAAAAAAAAAAAAAACGAAGCAAAAAACAATGCTTTATCACCATACCGCCAAACAAAAAGTGGAATAACACGCGATCAAAAAGACGCATATAAATAAAAATGATACCGCTGAAAACGTCATCTCGTCCCGCAAAAAACAAGCCGCCATACAGCTCCATCAGCCGAAAAATAAAAAAGTTATAGCTCTCAGAATAAAGCGATACAAAAAAATATTTTTTTCTATAAAATAGCTTTATTTGTGTATAAGCGCCAAAACATAGAAAAATGATACAAATGTGGTACCGCTGTAAACGTACTGACCCGAAGAATAAAGCTACCTCATCAATTTTACCACACGCGGAACAGAATAAAAAAAAAAAAAAAACAATTCCTGAATTGTTGGTTTTTGTTTATTCTGCCTCCCAAAAATCGGAATAGAAAGCGATCAAAAAATGTCACGTGCCTGAAAATGGCACCAATAACAACGTCAAGTCATCCCGCAAAAAACGAGCCGTCACATGACTGTCTGCCAAAATCTGGAAAATTATAGCTCTCAAAATATGGCGATGCAAAAACTAGATTTTACAAAAAATGCGTCTTTTAGTGTGTGACAGCTGTCAGTCATAAAAACCCCATATGATTCTGGCATTGCTGTAATCACACCGACCCGAAGAATAAAGTCGTCTAATCACTTATACCGCATAAGGAACAGCGTCAAAAATAAACTCTTGGGTTAGGATTGGGCTAGGGTTAGGGCTGGGTTTGGGGCTAGGGTTGTGCTGGGGCTAGGGTTGTGCTATGGTTAGGGTTGTGCTAGGGTTAGGGCTGGGGTTGGGGTTAGGGTTGGGGTTAGGGTTGTGATGGGGTTGGGATTTTTTTCAAAAGTAAGAAAAAAAGATGACGATATGGCGACTAGTGTTGAGCGCAAGTGCTCGCTACTTGAGTTTGCATCGGGTGCTCTGGTATGCATTGAGTATTGTGGTTATTTGAGTGACATGCTCGAGTCTCTGCCCTATATGCTTCGCAGCCAAAAAAACTTTACGGGGATTGCCTGCCATGCACGAGCGATCCCCGCATGGTTTTTTTTGGGTGTCTAATAACCGTGAAACATGCGGAGCAGGGACTCGAGCATGTCACTCGAGCACACGCTGTACATGGTGCATACCTGAGCACCCGATGCAAACTCAAGTAGCGAGCACTTGCGCTCAAGACTAATGACAACTTATTCAATATGATGACCTAATGTAAACAAATTCTGTGTCGTACCTCTGGGTTCAAAATGTTCACTATACACCTTAATAAAATCCTTGAGGGGTATAGTTTCCAAAATGGGGTCACTTGTGGGGGAGCTCCACTGTTTAGGCACATCACGGGTTCGCCAAACGCGACATGGTGTCCACTAACAAATTGAATGGAAAATCGGCTCAAATTGTTAGCGCACGCCATGTTGCGTTTGGAGAGCCCCTGTGTGCCCAAACATTGGAGCTCCCCCACAAATGACCCCATTTTGGAAACTAGACCGCCCCAATGCACCTATCTAGATGCATAGTGAGCACTTGGAACCCCCAGGTGCTTCACAAATTGATTCATAAAAATGAAAAAGTGTTGTTTTCACTTTCTTGGTTCTCCTTCTATCTCTGACTGCTCCTTTACAGTATCTTTTGCCGGCTCTTCTTCTAACCTTCCCCTTACCATCTGGATTCATCAAGGCTCAGTCCTATGCCCCCTCCTCTTCTCTTTGTATAATGCCCCTATTGGACAAACCATCAGCAGATTTGGTTTCCAGCATCATCTCTTCATCTCTGCTGATGACACCCAATTATACACCTCTTCACCTGACATCACCCTCTCTCTAATACAAAATACCAGTGCTTGTCTTTCTGCTGTCTCTAACATCATGTCCTCTCTCTATGTGAATCTGTATCTCTCCAAAACTGAACTCCTTGTGTTTCCTCCCTCTACTAACCTACCAATACCTGACTTTGCAATTTCCTGAGGTGGTGCCAACATAACTCCCAAGCAGCACGCCCGCTGTCTTGGAGTCATATTTGACACACAACTTTCCTTTATTCCCCATATACAATCACCCACTCGCTCATGTCACCTTCACCTTAAAAACATCTCCAGAATCTGACCTTTTCTCACCTTTGATACTACAAAAACACATACTGTCGCTCTTATTCACTCTCGTTTGGACTACTGCAACTCTCTTCTAATCGGTCTCCCTCTAAACAAACTTTCTCCTCTCCAATCCATTCGGAATTCAGCTGATAGGGTTGTATTTCTATCAGGCCGCTTCACCGATGCCTCTACCCTGTGCCAGTCTTTGTACTCGTTACCCATTCACTAGAGAATACAAAACAAATTCATCTCTCTCACCCACAAAGCTCTACACAGTTCTGCACTGCCCTATATCTCATCCCTCATTTCTGTCTATCACCCTTCCTGTGCCCTCCGTTCTGCAACTGATCTAAGACTAATATACTCCTTAATCCGAACCTCACACCTCCGTCTCCAAGACTTCACTCGTGCCGCACCAGTTTGCTGCACTACCCCAAACGATGTGACTAATATCTAGTCCCCATGTTTTTAAAGATGCTTTAAAAACACATCTGACAAGCCTATCACCGCAACTCCACATACTCGGTACCCAATAGCACACAGTAACTGCACTTAGTTAGATACTGGCTGATGACCATGTTCTACCTTTTGTGTCCCCCTATTTCCATATAGATTGTAAGCTTGCGAGCAGGGCCCCTCACTCCTCCTATAACTGTTGAATTGTGATACATTATATTGTTTTCATTGTCTGTACATGTCCCTACTTGTAAAGTGCTGTGGAATATGTTGGCACTATATAAATAAAAAAAAATTTTATTAAGTGTGACCAGCTAGTAATTATTGTTGCCCAAAATGCGTACAACGCGAGAATCACGGTAAAGGCAGCGGAACATAGAGTCAGCCATGTTTGCCAGACTGCCAAAAGCCAAGACTTTTCTATCACGACCAAGAGGATGACGGTCCATGCTCTCCTCCTCACCCTCCTCCTCAGGCCATCCACGCTGAACAGACGGTATGAATGTGGTGTGGGTAGTACCATCTGTAGCGCAGGAAACCAGCTGCTGTTACACCCAATCCGCATTGAGATGAGATGAGGCTGAGGTGTGTTGGATCACTCAGTATAGTGCCTTGCTCCATCTCATTGTGCTCTGCCTGTAATGACACCACTTTAATTGTGAGCAGCGGGCATTACAGTAGACAGAGAAGCAGGATGGTGGCGCTAATTATGGCGTTATCGCCACTCACCATCTTGGTGGATTCCTCAAAGTTTTGGAGGATGGCACAGATGTCAGACATCCATGCTGTTAGAACCTTGCTCTTAGTTTTTTTTTCCTTTGCTGGTCACATGACCTTGTTGGCCTATTTAAGCCTGCTCCGCCCTTCTGGCTTTGCTGGACTTCATTGTATATCTACTTTCTAGCTAGCCTGTGCTCTGTGTCTTGCTCTGTTAGTTTGCTTGGTCTACTGACCTCTATGTTCTATATATTTTGTTTGTTCGTCTGTCTGCTACTATTTCTGTTAGGAGGTGTCCCATATTCCTCCCAGTCCTTAGTACTTGTAGGGATTCCTTCCCCACATCTATAGGTCTCCGTACAGACTAGCTTAGGACTTTAGCAGGTCTGATCGCAGGATCAGGTCCCCTGTTACATCGTAGGGATTAAGCTGAGTTCTATCGTAGGGACAGATCTCCTCTCTTTCCTTAGCTCTGGTAGCAGAACATAACAGTAAGTCCAGCCTGCAAATTCTCTAAGGAAAGATTTTTCTGTTCCATCATGGTGTCGGTTCAGGATTTGGTTCATCGCCTGCAGGGACTCTCTCTGGAGGTGGCCGAGCTCCGTCAGCACGTGAGTAACTGTCCTGGAGCACATTTCTTGGAGCCTAAGGTATGTTTGCCGGATTTATTTTTTGGTGAACACCGAGAATTTTTTTTCATTTAAAAATGCTTGCTTATTGTATTTTCGTTTGAGACCTAAGTCCTCTGGGGATGAATCCCAGCGCGTAGGGTTCATAATGTCACTTTTGCGCAAAGAGCCTCAGGAGTGGGCCTTTTCTTTGCAACCTAGTGATACATGCTTCAGATCAGTGGATAGTTTTTTTTCTGCTTTGGGACTATTATATGATGATCCTGACCGTGTCGCATCAGCTGAGACTGAGTTGAGACGTTTAAAACAAGGATCAGGTAATGTGGAAAAATATTGTACTCATTTCCGTCGTTGGTCTACTCAAACAGGGTGGAACGATTCTGCTCTGAAAAGTCTTTTTCTTGCTGGGCTCAGTGAAAGGGTTAAAGACCTGCTAATTGCTTATCCTACACCTGAAGATTTGCAACAGGCTATGCAATTAGCTATACGGGTGGATAGAAGACTGCGTGCAAGGGTTAATGAGAGCAAATCCTCTGCTATGTCAGTTTCTGGTTATGAGAATGTGTGTACTAACAGTGGTGAACCGATGGAGATTGGATCGGTGACACCTCGCTCTCAAGAAAAAGACCGTCGATTTTCTGAAGGCTTGTGTTTCTATTGCGGAAAATCTGGTCATTTGATTAAAGGCTGTGAGCTTCGTATGAAGAAAGAAAAAAAAATGGTCAGTCACGCCCGTATTGCCTGTTTAAATTCCAAGGGTATATTTTTAGCTGCTTCCACGATTGCTCAGAAAAAATTAATGGAATTTCGGGTATTTGTTGATTGCGGGTCTACTCTGAATGTAATTGATGGGGGATTCGTGGAAAGACTCAATTTAAAACCTGAACCTTTATCATCCCCCATTGCTGTGGTTTCTGTGGATGGTTCCCCTTTGAAGAATATTACTCTCAAGGTCTGTGAATTTCCTCTCACTATTAATGGTGTTCACCATGAGAAATTGGATTTGGTAGTTTTGAATAACTTGCCTTCTCCAGTAATATTGGGATTGCCCTGGTTAAAATTTCACAATCCTGTACTGGATTGGTCTACCAGTGAAATTAAATCCTGGAGCCATAAATGTTATGACAAGTGTTGTAACGGGCGTATTGCAGCTTTGGATAGGGGAGAATTGCCTGTTCCTATTCAGGATTTTTGGAGAGTTTTTTCTGAGAAGGAATCGCAGGTTTTGCCTCCCCATAGAGACTATGATTGTTCTATTGAATTTGTCCCTGGAGCGACTCTTCCTAAAAGTCGTTTATTTAACCTTACTATTCCTGAGAGGAAGGCTTTGGAGGAATACATACAGACAAGTTTGGCCGCCGGTCACATTAGGCCCTCTAAGTCTCCTGTGGCGGTTGGATTTTTTTTTGTAAAAAAAAAGGACAGCGGTTTACGTCCTTGTCTGGATTTTCGTGAGATTAACAAAATTACTGTACGCAATCCTTACCCACTACCATTGATTCCTGATCTGTTTAACCAGTTAATGGGGGCCAAGTGGTTCTCTAAAATTGACCTTAAGGGGGCATACAATCTGTTGCGCATGAAGGAGGGTGACGAATGGAAGACTGCTTTTAACACTCCTGTGGGTCATTTTGAGAATCTGGTTATGCCTTTTGGTCTTACTAATGCTCCTGCATTTTTTCAGAATCTGATTAATGACATCCTTAGACCTTTGATCGGCAAAAATGTGGTTGTGTATTTGGATGACATTTTGATTTATTCGCCGGATCTGGAGTCTCATTGGCGGAGCGTGCGTGAGGTATTACAGTTATTAATGGACAATTCGCTTTTTGCTAAGCTGGAGAAATGTGAGTTCGCTGTACAGAGAATTAGTTTTTTGGGCTACATTATCTCCAGCAAAGGTTTTGAGATGGATCCGGTTAAGGTTCAGGCTGTGCAGGAATGGCCTAGGCCTATTGGTTTGAAATCGATACAGAGGTTTTTGGGTTTCGCCAATTACTACAGAAAATTCATAAAAAAATTTTCTAGTATTGTCAAACCTCTGACTGATCTCACCAGGAAAGGTGCTGATGCTGTTCAGTGGTCTTCTGAGGCCATTGAAGCTTTTGTGTATCTCAAGGAGAGGTTCACCTCTGCTCCCATCCTTATGCAGCCTGATGTTACTAGGCCGTTTTTGGTTGAGGTTGATGCTTCCTCTGTGGGGGTTGGCGCAGTATTGTCTCAGGATAACGGGGATGGATTACATCCCTGTGCCTTTTTTTCAAAAAATTTTTCGGAGACTGAACTGAATTACGATATTGGTAATCGGGAATTACTGGCTATTAAACTCGCATTTGAACACTGGCGCCACTTCTTGGAAGGTGCGGAATTTCCCGTTCAGGTTCTTACGGATCATAAAAATCTGATATATCTTGATGCTGCCAAGCGCCTGAATGCCCGTCAGGCTAGGTGGGCACTGTTTTTCTCGCGGTTTAATTTCTCCGTTACTTACATCCCTGGTACTAAGAATGTTAAGGCGGATGCCTTGTCTCGCAGTTTTTCTCCCATAGTCGGTGCTGAGAAAGAGGAGAACATTTTACAAGAAGGTGTTGTGATAGCTGCTTTGGACTCCGTTTTGGAAAATGAGATTCTTAAAGCACAGGAGAATGCCCCTTCTAACACTCCTCATGGGAGGTTGTTTGTGCCTGGGACCTTTAGGAGAGATTTGTTTGTTGAGTGTCACGAATCTCGGTTGGCAGGTCATCCCGGAATCTCTGAGACCAAGAGACTGGTGGGTCGCAGTTTTTGGTGGCCTGGATGGCAGAAGGAAGTCATTAAGTGGGTGCGTCAATGTACTATATGTGCTAGATCTAAGTCCTCACATACTCCTGCTGCGGGGTTGCTTCCCCCCTCTGAGGGTTTTACTGTCATCTGGGTGGTCGTGGACCGTTTTAGCAAGATGTGTCACTTGGTTCCCTTTGTCAAACTGCCCTGCGCTAAAACTCTCGCTAAGGCCTTTGTCAAGGAAATTGTCAGACTTCATGGCGTTCCTACTGACATTGTTTCTGATAGGGGTCCTCAGTTCGTGGCTTGTTTTTGGCGTGCCTTTTGTGACAGGTTGGGAGTTCATTTATCGTTCTCGTCCGGATATCATCCTGAATCTAATGGCCAGACAGAAAGGAAAAACCAGGATGTTGAGCAGTTCTTGCGTTGTTTTGTGACAGACAATCAAGAGGGGTGGTCTGAGTTTCTGCCACTTGCTGAATTTGCTCTGAACAATCATACATCTTCTTCTGCTGGTTGTTCGCCTTTTTTTTGTTGTTCTGGGAGACATCCGTCGTTTGGGTCGTTCTCCAAGTTGGGATCTGCCGTGCCTGAGGAGGAGAATTTTTCCGGTGATTTGGAGAGAGTTTGGACGGATGTGCGTGGTAATCTTCAGGAGGCCAACAGAAAATCTAAGGACTACTTTGATAGGAAAAGACAGGAGGTTTTGTTCGCTGTTGGTGACATGGTTTGGTTGTCCTCTAGGAATCTGCGGTTGAGGATTCCTTCTAAGAAATTGGGTCCCAAGTTTGTAGGGCCCTTTAAGGTGCTTCAGGTTGTCAACCAATCTACTGTTAGGTTGGAGGTTCCTACCTCCTGGAGAATTAATCCGGTATTTCATGTCTCTCTGTTGAAAAAAGCTGTTGTTTCGGATTGTGACGCCTCTGCCTCTGTTCCTCCGGTGGTGGAGGACGGGGAATATGAAATTTCTCGCATCCTTAACTCTAGACTGTATAGAGGTAGTTTGCAGTATCTAGTGGCCTGGAAAGGTTTCGGACCCGAGGATAACTCTTGGGTGAGGTCGGATGATGTTTCCGCGTCCAGACTTATCAGAGCGTTTCACAGGAGATTTCCTGATAAGCCTGGTCCTAGGGGATCCGGAGGATCCTCTTAGAAGGGGGGGTACTGTTAGAACCTTGCTCTTAGTTTTTTTTTCCTTTGCTGGTCACATGACCTTGTTGGCCTATTTAAGCCTGCTCCGCCCTTCTGGCTTTGCTGGACTTCATTGTATATCTACTTTCTAGCTAGCCTGTGCTCTGTGTCTTGCTCTGTTAGTTTGCTTGGTCTACTGACCTCTATGTTCTATATATTTTGTTTGTTCGTCTGTCTGCTACTATTTCTGTTAGGATGTGTCCCATATTCCTCCCAGTCCTTAGTACTTGTAGGGATTCCTTCCCCACATCTATAGGTCTCCGTACAGACTAGCTTAGGACTTTAGCAGGTCTGATCGCAGGATCAGGTCCCCTGTTACATCGTAGGGATTAAGCTGAGTTCTATCGTAGGGACAGATCTCCTCTCTTTCCTTAGCTCTGGTAGCAGAACATAACACATGCTCACTCATCAGGTCTTATGAGTGGACGCTGACCTGAATATCAATGGGCGTGTTGAAGCTGGTACTCAACAACTGCCCTCTGCTGCCCACAAATCATTCCCAACATATGCAACCAATGTGTGGTGACATCACTTACCAGTTGGTGAGCTGGAAGCTGCAAACGCTGCTTAAGTACGGCAAGGGCTGCGGAAACTGTTGCTGACTTTCTGAAATGGGCACACATGTGCGTACTTTCACAAGCAGCTCAGGCAGATCCAGGTAGGTTTTGCAAAACTGCTGAACTACTATGTTGAGCATATGGGCCAGGCATGGTATGTGTGCGAGGTTGCCAAGCCTCAGAGCAGCCACCAGGTTCCGGCCATTGTTACACACGACCATGCCTGGCTGTAGGTTCAGTGGTGAGAGCCACAGATCAGCCTGCTGTTACAGCTTTCAACAACTCTGCAGAGGTGTGTGGTTGTCAACTAAGCATACTGTCCAGCTCATTGTTATTGTAACCCCAAAAAGATACAGCAAATTATGTGCTCTCAAATCCAAATGACCCAATCCCTTCTGAGCCCCACAGTGTGACTAAACCACATATAGCATCCATGTTTTTGGCAGGGGTGTAATTTACAAAATTGGGTCACTGGAGTTGGAATTCTTCTCTTCTAATACTTAGGGGCTTTGTACATGAAGTAAGCAAACTATTCAAAGAATATCAGCGCTCGAAGAGGCAAATAGCGCTCCTTCTCTTCCGATTCTCACCGTGTGGCTATGCAGTACTGTACAGCCACATCTGGGGTATTGCCACATTCAGCAGAAATAGTGTGACAAATTTTGGTGCCAATTTTACCCATTTCCTCTTTTGAAAATGTAAAATCTGGGGTTGAAACAAAATTTTTGTGTTAAAAATGTTATTATTCTTTCTTCACCACCGAACGGTATAAATTTTTGTGAGGCTCATATGGCGTCAATATGATCAGTGCACCCCTAGATGAAATAATTGAAAGGTGTAGCATGTAAAATGACATCACTTATAGGGTTGTTCTACTGTTCTGACACCTCAGGGGCTCTGCCAATGTGACATGGCACCCTCAAACTATTCCAGCAAAATCTGTTGTGCAATTTCTCATGCATGTGCCAATATGGCGCTCCTTCCCTTCTGAGCTTTGCACCTTGCCTCAAAAGTAGTTTTGCCCCGCACATGGGGTATTGGCAAATGCATGAGAAATTGCACAGCAAATTTAGGGTCCATTTTCTCCTGCTACCCTTGTGAATAAAAAAATTGGGGCTAAAAGATAATTTTTGTGGAAAAAATTTGATTTTATTTATTTTCTCTGTTCTACGTCATAAACTTCTGTGAAGCATCTGGGGGTTCAAGGTGCTCACCACACATCTTCATAAGTTCCTTGTGGGGTTTAGTTTCCAAAATGGGGTCAACTGTGGGGGCTATGCACTGTTTAAGCACATAAGGGGCAATCCAAGTGCACCATGGCGTCCACTCTCAATTCCAGCAAATTTTGCATTCAAAAAGTCAAATGTTGCTCCTTCCTTTCCGATCCCTGCAGCGTACTCAGGAAAAATTGCACAACAATTTTTGGGGTACATTATCTCTTGTTACAATGTTAAAATAAAAAGATTGGGTCTAATGTATTTTTTTTGTGAAAGAGTAAAAAGTTAATTTTTTCCTTCCACATTGCTTCAGTTCCTGTGAAGCACCTGAAGGGTTAATAAACTTCTTGAATGTGGTTTTGAGCACCTTGAGGGGTGCAGTTTTTAGAATGCTGTCACTTTTGGGTATTTCTGTCATACAAACCTCTCAAAGTCACTTTAAATGAGATGCGGTCCCTAAAAAAATAGTTTTATAAATTTTGTTGGAAAAATTAGAAATCGCTCATCAACTTTTAACCCTTATAACTTCCTAACAAAAAAAAAATTCTATTTCAAAAATTGTGCTGATGTAAAGTAGACATATGGGAAATGCTATTTATTAACTATTTTGCATGACACAAGGGCTCTTTCACACGTCAGTGTCTCCAGTGTGTGTAGTGACAGCTTTCACACGCATCGGAGACACATACACAAGCAGATGACCAAATGAATGGGTCTGCGCACATGTCAGTGTGTTTCCACAGACCGTGACCGTGGTCAAAACACATTGACATGTCCGTTTTTTTTCGCGCTGCACAGACCACAAAACGTCCCACACTGATAAGGATGACATCAGTACTGGCGCCTGGGAATCAGTGTACAGTTAGTGCTATTCTCAAGCACCGGATGCTGAATGCTGTCCTCATCATAGTTCCCTGCTTGTGCTGCGAGATACGCCAGCAGGGGACAATGATGAGTGTAGTATTCTGTTCCCTCTGTGTCCTGGTGTAAAAAATAAAATAAAAAATCCTTATACTCACAGAGATGTCCCCCACTGTAATTCATGTGTCCGCTCATGCCAAGGAGTCAAGGTAAATGACTCGCTCCAGTGAGCAGGCCCCGGTCCTTAAGGGGTTAAAGGGAATCTGTCACCAGTAGGGATGAGCGAGCACTAAAATGCTCATTGCTCGGGTTCAGCAAATTGTAATGCTCAGGAGCTTGACCCGGGCAATGGGTCCAATGTATGTCTATGGGAAACTGAAGCATTTTTCCAGAGGTCTGCAGGGAGCCTAAAAATTCCCCAAATCTATGGGAACAGCATGGGGAAGACCCCTGGAAGCATCTCTGACTCCCAGGTTACTGCTGTGAACAATGTTGTCAGAGTATTTTGCCACTTTTACAGGGTCACAATAAAACATACAAAAACTAAACCAAAGTGGATTTTCATGGGAAAAATGTTAAAGAGCATCCTTTCCATTATAATGACTTGTATATAAAGTAAAATACACTGCTCAAAAAAATAAAGGGAACACTCAAATAACACATCCTAGATCCGAATGAATGAAATATTCTCATTGAATACTTTGTTCTGTACAAAGTTGAATGTGCTAACAACAAAATCACACAAAAATCACCAATGGAAATCAAATTTATTAACCAATGGCGGCATGGATTTCGAGTCACCCCCAAAATTAAAGTGGAAAAACACACTATAGGCTTATCCGACTTTGATGTAATGTCCTTAAAACAAGTCAAAATGAGGCTCAGTATTGTGTGTGGCCTCCACTTGCCTGTGTAACCTCCCTACAACACCTGGGCATGCTCCTGATGAGGTTGCGGTTGGTCTCCTGTGGGATCTCCCCCCAGACCTGGACTAAAGCATCCGCCAATTCCTGGACAGTCTGTGGTGCAACGTGACATTGGTGCATGGAGCGAGAC